>NC_092859.1:82963579-83024252 GCF_032062135.1 Pyxicephalus adspersus | reverse complement strand
GAATTTCCCGCACACGCGCCGACGTCATCGCGCACGCACGCACAAGAAGCCGGCCGGCTTTTTTTTTCCTCCGCCAGCTGGCTTCTTGTTTCAGAGAGCACCCGGCGCTGGAAGGAGAACGACGCGGGACGATCAGCGGGCCAGCGGAACACAAGATGCCGGCCGGCGGAACACAAGATGCCGTCCGGCTTCTTACCGGTTCCGCTGGTATAGGAGAAGGCACCCGACGCTGGAGAGGGATATCGACGGACGACGGACGACGATCGACGGAGGACGACGCTGGAACACGAACACAACGTTGGATGAGCACAGGTAAGTGGGGATTTTATTGTAGGGAAAATCTTGGGGTTAACCATTATAGCAAAATTTTTTAGCCCGTACCAAGGTCGGGCTTAACGGTCGGGAGGTTAAAGGAGAACCTATCAAAATGTAATTATGGCTAGCTTACCTTAATCTATTTTACCAATAGAAGTTTACCGTAAGGGTAAGGCAATTTGAACATAGAGCTCCCAACCCTGTATTCAGTACGTTATGTCAGTTTAGTGGCAGGCTCCACATTCATGGTCCTTTTACAATATCAGTCTATGTGCTTTGTGTTTCAGGCTGTTAAAAACAAATCTTTAAAAAAAGAACAAAAAAATCTTTAAGGAGAGGTTTAAAATAAATGTCATAATAACATAATACAACCCAGAAAAGGGAATAATGGAAGCAGATTTTAAAAATTTCATGGCTGGTAAAATAAATTTCAGATGATTGCCTCACTTCTGCTTATAGTAAAACATAGAAAATGAGGCGTATTTACCTAACAAAGTGAAATGCTCACACTGAACTAGTATGTGAGTACTGTAATCATGCTCAGTCTTCACAATGCTTGGGTAATATATAGAGCATTTGACAAAGGATAGTAATTATCAGCTGCCACAGATCTCAAGTGTTACTTCTACACTAGAAAGCTTTGTCAGCTTATAATCTGAAAAGCAAAGTAGAAACCATTTTTAGGAATATTTGGTTGAAAACAATGTTATTTAGGAATATACATCCAATGAGCCCTTATTTTTGTCCTTGATAGAAGCAGGACATTGTAGCTGAACCGTATCACATTACAAAATGTATCTGTCATATGTGTGCAAAAAAACAGCTGACAGGCCTAACAAGGAGATGTTATATCCTAGAGGTATTGTTAAAGACCACTCCATTTTTCAGCCCTTACTGCGAACACACACAATCTTGTAAAAAAACTCAATAAAGATGATACACTAAAAGACTGTAAGCGATTCACCTAGTGAATGTGGGAAAATTCACTTTGCAAGGAATACCCAATCGTGTGCAAGTACATGTAAAAATAAAACAGCTGAAGTCAGCAAAACTTTACCACATCCAGTGAGTTGAACAACCTAAACTACTTTAGCAAATAGGCCCCGTGGTCTTTCTTTATCAGCAGTGTTAGGATTCTGCAATTTAATCTGTATTTTAGAATAGTTCCTCTACTGCAGAGACTTTTATCGTACAATATGATACCCTGCCTTTAGTACTTCAGATACATCTTTCGGGTAGTAAATATTAAAACATTACCAATATATTTCCAAGATACTTAAAAACTATGCATTTGTTTTTTTTTTTTAAAAGCCATGATATTGAAGTTTCAGGTGTCTCCCTTTGGTAAACCTTCCTGGGGTTGGGATATGGCTTAAACATTTTTTTCAATAAGTATAGGTAAACATATACATTGACTTGACTTAACACTGAGTCATTTAGTGTGTAGTTTACGACTACATCACTTTCATGTACTTAGTTTTTGCATTAACCTTTAAGCCAAGTACATTTCAAATTGCATACTTCCTTTTAAAAAGTTATGCATCTATACATATATAGACACACAAACAGTTACACACATTGGGCCTAATTTATAAAAACTTTCAATGGCTGGAGAGGATACACTTTTATCAGTGAAGCTGGATGATCCAGCAAACCTGGAATGAATCTGGTCATTTGCTAACAAATAGCAGTTGACCTTTAAGAAGTTCATTCCAGGCTTACTGGATCACCTAGTTTTACTGTGGAAAGTGTATCCTCCCCAGCCTTGGACAGCTTTAATAAATAAGGCCCTTTATTGTTAATATGTAAGACCTTACCTAGCCCATGGATTTCTAAAATAAAAGTTATGTGACCGGCCTTTCCTCCAGTCACAGAGTTCTCTCTGCTGCATTAATCAGATAACAACATACAGCAAGCCTCTCCTTTATGAATGCACTATAAAATGTAGACCAGAGTATTTCTATAAGTTATAGTAGAGATTGGATAACAATATTTGCTATAAATTGGTCTCTGATTTATATAGCATAAGTAAAAATTATTATTATTATTATTATTATTATTAATAAACAGGATTTATATAGCGCCAACATATTACGCAGCGCTGTACATTAAATATGTTTTTGCAAAAGAGAATGACATTCTTAATGTGCATATATGAATGTCATATCAGAAAACATGAGAGCATGAAGGATGTCAAAGATCATATTTAAATGCACTATTTTCAGGGTTCTCAAGAAAATGTTCATAATATTGTCCATTTGGAGACTGATTATGTAATATACTGTAGTGGTTTATACTAACAATTCTATGTAATAGAATCTCTAGACATGTAACATCTGTCAGAAGATGTAACCATCACACAATCATTTTGCAGAATGATTGAGGATTCAACACCTACTATTACAGTGATTACGTATATCCAATGGAAACATCCACTACTGTAACCTCAATAGCTGGGAAAACAGTGACTGAATCTATTTTAGCCTATGGCTATTTGTTCAATGTTGGAAACGACTGGTCCTGAAAATAATAAAAACACATAAGCTAAGGTAATCCCTAGAATCTCAGCTCTTGGTCACAGTAAAGAAGAGGAAATGTCATGGACCAGAGGCCATTGATGTTCAGAGGAAACTAGCATATAGAAGACTATTTTAACAAAAACATAGGTGTCCCCAGATTCAATATGTTATTTTAGATCTGCATTAAATTGGAAAATATGTTTACCATACATCAAGCTATATATTTAGAGTTTGGAGATTGGGAGATTCAGCAACACCCCAAGGGTGGAGGGTAGGAGGCCTCCCTCCTTATTACCTATACACACATACATTAGGGATAATTGTCTTTCACAAAGTACAAAAATTTCAAAAACTGCAGCTCCTTTGCTCAAATAACACTTGAAATGGTGTACCCTTCCCTTCTAAATACTCTTTTACTATGTTGTGCGGGAAGGGGGTGGAAAGGGTAGGCAACAGGAAAAAAATAAGGGAAGAAAAATGCAAGAAGGTAAGAGAATATAGGAATAAGGGACAGTTAGGAAAAGCATGTAAAAGTAAAAAAGGTAAGAAACAGAAAATAGGGGAAAGGAAAGAAGAAGAAAAAAAGGGTGACAGAATAGAGACAAGAAATCTGAGAAAAAAGGGGAGAAAGATTAATAGAAAGGTAGATCGCATACAACATTCTTATGTACCTGGATGAAGCATGGGTAAACCATGAATGTTGAGGAAGCAAATGGACACCATGTGAACAAAGCCCACCTACCGCCTCCTTTGGAAACCATATATAAACACAATAACCAATAAACCAAGAAATATCCCAGGCCACCCAGTATCAGAGTGCAATGTCTTACATACTGCTCTACATACAACCAGAGATATTGTTAGCTAGGAGGTATCATAGAGACACATTAAGGGCTTATAAATGCAGGAGAACATGCAAGGACTTGTAAATAAATATGCTTATCAAGTCAGTCCCAAAAAAGAGCCCCCTAAACACCATACAGCTGACAGACAGATGTCTGATAATTGTTGCTGGTAATGATCATTTGTGATTGTTTCTAATGACAAATTAAATAATGGGAGCTGTACACATAGAGCAGTTCTGTTCTATTAAGGGGGGGGGGGTAAACAGGTGGCACCCTGCTGCCCGCTCCTCCATAGAAATGAGTCAATTTCTGATTGGTCGTTCATCATCTACAGAAAAATGGACTAACTATTAGGAATAAGAATCTATATTTGTCCCCAATTGAGACATCCTGTGTACCAAATCTGATGTAGCCACATCCAACCTCTCTGTTTTCCCTGTAACATTAGCTATGGCCTGTTCCACCTAATGCATGGCTGCCTGATGAACAGTTTCCAAATCAGCAAGGGACAATAGCTCAACTTATGCACACACCATGTGGTCGCATGCAGCCTGTGGTTTTAGATTGGTCACGTAGGTCTTGGGTCTCAATAGATCTGTGACAACATAATCCAAAAAACTTTTTCCTGGAAGAGTACTTTTACAGAAGGTGGCTGCTGCACAATGTCCTGCAAGGCCCGTCCTGATGAGGATAAGAAAAGTGATAACTTTGTCTTACCATTGCATGTTGTCTTGGCCTGTGTCTAGTGCTGATGGTTCTATAGGGCAAATATACTGACAAATTTCCCGCACCTTATTTACTGCCTGAGATAAGCTTTACTTTATGGTCTAGGCACAACATACGTACATGTGTTTGGTAGCCTAAAGGCAAGATTTCCCAATGGAAGCAATGGGAGCTTAGATGGAACACGTGCTCCTGCTCCCATGTCCATGGCCATCCAACTCTTTCTTAGAAAACATTTTACTCAAATTTGCATTGTCGCATATAAATAGAAGTAAACTGTTTCTAAATTTGACCCATGCACATTAGCTATTCAAATCTGTATATAATTTTACAATTGTTGCTAGGTATACATAGCTATGTACAATATTGGCAATATTTATCTAGACCTATTTGATATGGTTATTACATTTGTATGTGTAATCTTAGTTTAAGTGTTTAATGTAAAGTCAGGTCATCGGGCAAATTCGTTTCTTTTCAAGAATATCATACATGCTGCTATGCTATGAAAGGATGTATTATAAGATAGATCCACAGGGTGATGCTGTTCTGCCAAGGCCAAGACATTAACTAAACTCTGAAGAAAATACCTGTAAAACAGAGTAAACTATTCAACTACCATAAACTAGAGAAATAAAAGATGCATTGAATGTAACATTTATGCTGCTGATAATATCTGGAATGAATGTACTATAAAAATCATGGACGACTGAAGATTTTCACTGTGACTTTTACATTTAAAAGAACAATTTAAGAAAGAAAAGAGGGAACTTAATGAAAAAAAAAACATTTATAGAATGTAAACTAGTTTATCTAATCTTTTGAAGACAAACTGAAGGTAAAAACACTAGGACATGTTTACTCAGACTAGTTTTTCTGCCTTGCATTGAATAACAGTTATTTCTAAAAGGTCTATTTAAAATTAATTTAGACTGAAATATGTACATTACTTTTAGTTGCAGAAACACCAAAAATCACCTGACATACAAAGAAATAATAACAGAGATAGCTGTAATACTGGAAAACATGGGAAACTGGTCTTTTAAAAGTTTCTTAGAAAAGCAAACTATTTTTGATCAAAAGTTTGGAATGACGTACAATGCAATGTAAAATTAGGCATCCAAAATGTTATATATATTCCATATGAATTGACAAATGGCATCTGAAAAAGTGGATAACAAGTTACCCTGGGAACATAAGTTTTGAACAGGTTTTCTAAATCCAAATATGTAATTAAACAAACATTTGCTAGTACACATCTATTCTACCTCAGGATAAATAGCCTCCCAAGTTTCTAATTCTCATTTGAATAAATTTATTTAGACATAGAGAAAAAACAGAAAGAAAAGACAGGGCTTTTGGCCTTGGTTTCAAACAAGGAATTATGTATTTGTATTAATATTCATATATAGTTAATAACAGCAAAAAAGTAATTTACTCTGCCCATTAAACATTGTGGGCAAGGGTTACCCGTACTATACATTGATGTGCTAGCGTTCAATGTAAAACCTTTGAGTCTGATTAATTACGCTAGCACATCTATGTATAGTACGGGTAACCCTTGCCCATGATGTTTAATAGGCAGGGTAAACTTTATTGCTTTTATTAACTATGTAGGTATATTTTTACAAATACATAATTCCTTGTTTGAAACCAAGGCCAAAAGCCCCGTCTTTTCTTTTCATTTTTTCTCTATACCTACCATATATTAGGGGTGGCCACCTTAAAACTTTTTGACTTACACAGTAGCTGAGGAAACATCTTTTCTCTTCCTTTTGTTCAGATTTATTAAGACTACAGCTGAGAATATGGTTGGGTTTACAAAAAAGGAAGTAGGTATTAATCATCACTCACGCATTGCTTGTCTTTTAGTTTCAGTAAACATGCAGTCAGCACTAGGTTTCCTTCCAATGCTCTTACACCTAACTGCAGTTTCTGTGGCCCCTTCGGATCCCTCCAGTGCTCAGCAAAAATTAAACCACATAGCACACCAAGAGTTTTTTTTTCATGACAAAGTGCATTATCATTTGCAATCCTACCTGTCTCTGTAAGTGATGTGTTGACTTTTCTGAGCATTTGGCATTTGCTGATATTCTATCAAAATATTGTACCCAGATCATGTTTAGGCAGTTATCTCGGGGGAGGGGGGGTAAATGTTCCCAGTTTTATTTGAGGTAGGTTTCCACCTGCTTAAGGTTAGGCACTAGGGGGGATTAAAGTTAAGCACTGAAGAGGATGGTAAAGGTTAGCCACCAGGTAGAAAGGCATTAGGGTTATAAACAAAGAAGGGTTAAAGTTCAGCACTAGACAGGTGAAAAGGGTTAAGCTTTAGCCACTAGGCAGAGAGTAGGCACCAGGCAGGAAGGGAGATTTTTCATTGGAGGTAGGACACCTCAACAGGGTAAATAATTTCATCAGAACACTTGGCAAGCCGGTGAAATTGGTGACATGTCAGGTGTGATGTGGACAGGATCTCAGTGGGTTAGCAGATTACTCTTCAATGCTCTGTGTTTGACATTTGTGCAACCATTCATCATTCATGCAATCAGGTGTACAATGCACCCTACAGCTTGGTTACAAATTATAGCATTTATTAGCCCGGTGTTTGTAATCCTTTACAGTGTTTCCTTGTTGAAAACTTTGCCTTCCTGACCTCATTTAATTTCTGCACACCTTTTAATTTCTGAGCCCTGACTGTGACCTTGTGCTACTATGGGTTTGATGATGACCTGTTTTGATGAGCTGTACTGTGTTAACCCTCTGGTACTGTTATAAATATTCTGTACTCCCTAGGCTTAAATGAAATGATCAGCATTAAAAAAAAACAAAAGATCAAAGATCTTTCCTCTTGCTTACAGAATGTGATATGTGCTATTTTTTTTTAAATAAATTGGGAGAGACATATGCTGCTGAGAACTGTGTTTAAAATTTTCTATGTCCATAATAACAATTCTATGTTGTGATATTACAACCTTGCTTTCAACTTAAGACCTGATGGGAATGATCTCCCATAGATCTCAATTGATCCATAAGAAAGAATAGGAAAAGGCAATGGACCTGATTTATGAAAGCTCTCAAATGTTGGAGAGGATACACTTTCATCAGTGAAGCTGGGTGATCTAGCAAACCTGGAAAAAAATTTATTCAAAGTGATTTGCTAGCAAATGTTTTGAATCCTGAACCAGATCTATTCCAGGTTTGCTGGATCACCCAGCTTCACTGATGAAGGTGTATCCTCTCCAGTCTTGGAGAACTTTTATAAATCAGTCCCAATGTCCTCCTGAATACATTATGTATTTTATATTGTTAATATAATATTATGGATTTTATGAAACTATGGTTCAAAGTCATTTCAATGTAGCAGTGTTCAAAAGTCTAAATGAGCTTACATAAGGTGAATTTTCATTTGGTGAAATGGCCATTGTGAATATTTACATAAATTACATGTACCACATGCCTTTATACTTACTTTACATTATCCTCTCCTCATCAGCATGTTGCTGATAATAATCTGTGACATTTTCTCTGGCTTTTACTACCTACGTTAATGTAGCACCTGAGTTAGCTGATATGTTAATTTATTTCATGTGACTTTAACACTTTCTGCAATACACAGCCTGGAAAATAACATTTCCCAGTAATAGAAATGGGATATGTAGCAGTTTCTGGAATTATAATCAAAGCCAAAAAACACATTAAGACCAAAATGTTTAAACTGAGGCTGATTTGCAAAGGAAGTTGAGAATGTTCACATAATAAATTGTGTGAAAATGTATTTCAATTATACAGTTATGTGCAGAGGAAACAAGTAAATGTAAATCTTTTTTTTATACCATTAGATACTTGAATTTATGAGAATCTTTGCCGAAAACACTGTGTGAACATTCTAAGAATGTATCCAGTCATGTGAAAAGCCAATTACTGATCACTTTAAATACCCAGTCATGTGCAAATACTTTTCATATGAGATATATGAAATGAATATTCACACATTTTTTCAGTGATAATTCTTAACTACTTTAGTAAATCAAACTCATTGTTTATGGATCAAATGACCAGGCCCGGATGCATTTAGAGACCTATTACTAAAATATCCTATTTGAAATGAACCATGCTGTTTATGGTTTGCATTCATTAAAGGTTAAAATGTCTATATATGTTAAGGGAAAACTATCATGCTGTCACTTAATGCTAAGCAGGAGTTACCATATTAGACACATGTCTTGGCCGCTTCCTTTTGTGCATATTGGTTGTATGCCATATATAGCCTTAACATCCTCTGTAATGATCTTGTGCAGATTATCTGTCTTACCAGTAAAATTTCAGTCTTGCAGTATTTTTGAGCACAGCAAACATTTGTCATACATATCTTTCCTTAAGGCACAACTACAAGAATGATTTCTGTAGTAACTTTCCTAACAGATTGCAATGCATGGAATCTATCTGGGGAATAACATGGCATAAAGATTCATTGGCTATGTTGTCCACATGAATATATCAGCTGCACATAGCTCAGAGGTATATATATATATGCTCTTGTTTTCAATGTCACATTTAAACATTATTGATGATGTCTCCTTTCAAACCTTATATGACATAACACTCATCCTTCTCCATCATTATAATGCCACCATACTTGTCTCTCTTCCACCATACAAATCCAGCATCTGTTGTAGAGTCCCCACAAAGAAATATTCATTCCAATAAGCTCATGCAGGGTGTTAAAAGTAATATTCAGTGTCAGCTGATTTTAGTACATGTGTTTTTTTCATTTATGAGCAGCACCTGAAAAACTTGATAATATAGATATAATGAGTATCACTACTGTATTCACAGGGGGTAATTAGTTAGCTGAATTCCAGAACAGATATTACTTAATTGTAGTCATCCAGATGCTCTGTTTTTTGCCCACAACCAAGAAGCATAATTGGAATCTGGACACCTTGGCCAATTAGAAATGAAAGACTGAAATATCATTTAGGGGCAGGGACTAATCTGAATGTCTCTATAAACAGACTGTCCAGACTGTGTAATATGTTGGCATAGTGTATTTACAATCAATAAAAAATATATCAATCAAAAATCAGACAAAGCCACCTTCCTTAAATGATGAGGCCCTGAACATGTGAATTCTGCCTGTTGTTTCTAGAAAGTGCACACAGGGAGTAAATAATATATTGTCTTAATATAAATGGATAGTTGCATTTTATAAAACGGTCCACTTATCTTTAGCCCCTTCCCCTGATTTAATATATGCCCCCTACCCAAATGTATACTTGTGTTTAAATATGACATTGGTTTTTAGTCATTCATAGTGCCCTCATAGTAGCTCCCAAAAGACTTCCATGGTCCTGTACCTCAGATGCTGGGGAGATGGCTCCAGAGGAATCTATGGGGAGCTACTGTGCAGAAGCAGCCACCCCCACATTTTTTGGATCAGGATATTAACATGAGGGTGCCAAGTCAAATAAAATATGCATTTGGGGAGAAGGAGGGTACAGTAGCTTAGATCACAGGAAGGAGCAAAAAGGTAAAGGAAAGTCACCAGAAGCTTTAAACCAGTTTTTAATCTTGCTTTATGTTACCCACCTATAGGTTTTATATGTATGTGTTTAATATATAGCATGGATTTGGATTTCCAGCATACATATTTTTGAGATTTCCTACTGTCTTAGATAGTCACTGAAGTTCTAAATTGCTCACTCATTACTGCAGATTCTGTTTGCAGAGTTTTTATGTTTACTAAGCATGTCGGCAAAACATGCCAGGTCTTACACTATATGACATCAATAAAACAGCTTATCAGTGATACAAAATGTTGTTTGATAGTTTGACCTTTGGAGCGGAATATACTAATGGCAGTTCAAGATTTTCCATTGTAAAATGGAATATATAAACACCTTTACAACCCTTTCAAGAACTACTAACTAAAATGTAAACAGCTGATTCAACTTTACAATTATTTATACTTAAACTTTGTCTTAACATTGATACTTTGTACACACAGAAAGTATCCATTTTCATTGAAATATATCTTTTCTTATAAAAGAGTGTCAATAAACTAGTGTTTTATTTAAATTAAATCTTTTAATAAACAAAGCATGTGTTTTCTGGCTTTGTGCATTTATGTCGTATATCCACATTCCCAGATAGCACATCTAAAGAGCTTTTTAATAAAAAATGCAACAAGCAATTTCAGAGCATCACACTTGCACCATTAGAGTTAGAATTTTACTGAATAAGGCCATTAATACATAAAGGCAAGGAATAAAGATATCAGCATTATGTTTTTATTTAGAAAGAGAAGTCCTAATCAAGCTAAATATAACTGAAAAATATGTGCTCACTTGGTAATTATTGGTTGTAATATGCAATCATATGGTATGTCATCTAACCATCTAAGCCATAAATAGCTAAAAAACAACAAGCCATGAAAAAATAAATGTTGAATCACATGCTAGATTCTCAGCTAGAGAATATTTTAAGGGAGTCTAATAGCATGGAATATCTTCCCCAGGATTCCCTAGCCAATTTAAAGTGAAATTAAAGTTTCACCCACATTTCTTATATTTTTCCATATTGTAGAATAACATATAATTTAAAACTCCAGCTGTGAGAGATCTTCAGTGAAAGTTATTGCTCTGTGTTAGTGGCCTATTTAGACAAGCAGACAGAAAGTGAAAGTTATTGCTATTTGCTTACCTGCCCCTGGTTGTCCCCTGTTGTTGTCCAGGAACTGATACATGTATTGCAGCTGTTTCTTTTTGAGCTGCGTCCTGCTCAAATATGCCTCCTGACCCATTTTTGAAATGAGGCCACCTCACCAACAATAGCACGTTCTTTCTGTCTTCCATTGAAGATGCAAGTAGTTCCTTGATACTGTTTGATCTTCTCTTGCCTGTTGTCTGAACCAACTTCTGCCTGACTATGAACTTACCTTAATCTTTAAATTATTTGCCTGGCTGGCTGACCCCTGTGGGTTTAAAAAACTATGGCTTTCTCAATGATTTGCTGCACTCCTCGCAATCCTCTGCCTTGCTTTTGGATCATGTTTCAACACTGGCTTTGACCACTGATCTTCCTATACCCTCTATTTGTCCTTATTCTGCCTTGTGGGTTTTTGAGTCTCCCATAATGCAGCTGCTACCTTTAAGGATTGTTAAGGTGTTTATGGTATAGATACACCTAAATGTCCTGTAGTGCTGCTTTTCAAATTTGGGTCATTCACAAAATTACCTTGAACATCTGGCATTTAGTTTAAATCTACCAAAACCTGTGGTTTGAGCAACAAAATTGGTTGGATCCTTTATTGCAAATAGCGGACAACAGTCACATGATTACCAAGCACATAGGAAATGGTGCTGTGCTTATAATCCAATATGCATGTTATTTACAAGATTGTTCACCATTCAACACAAATGATCAGGTTTGATATTGCTGCTTTATTTTAAATCTTTAGTTTTTTTGTCCTGACTCTCACTGTCCTATGCATTGATGGGATTCCAACCTGCGTTAAGTGAAATCTGAGGAGGACTGAGAATCCATCTGGTTAACTGTTTCCTCCCAGTCCATTTTCCATATGATTGAATATAGCTATGCAATGAAAAACTGTCCAGCATACTCTCTGATACTCATAATTTTTTTTTGGCACTATGGAACCCCGGGATTTCCTATAAACACAACAATGTTCCAATATCCACTTTAATGCATATGTGATTTTCTTCAAGCTGCCTAGTGGGCCTAGGATTTGGTCTTGCAACCTCTAAAACTCCACTCTTATTTTCTCTACTTCTCACTCTTCTATGTCTACTCCTTTTCTATTACTCAAACTTCTTTGTTCACTGGAGGCAGACAAGTGGTCGGAGATTTGGGAAGCTGATTACAAAAGTTCCATATGTACGCTATACAAAGAGAACCTATAGAAATGTATATTTTGTTGGTACCATACGCCAGGTTTGCTTCATAGATTGTTCCCAAATGTTGTTCCTACTTGCTGGCATTGTGGGACCCAAAGGGGTACTTTGGAAAACATTTTTTGGTTTTGCTTACTCGGGGAGGTGACAACAACGGATCTTACTGTATCCACTTTCTCATCTTCACGGGTCTCCCTAAATTTACCTGCAAACTTCTTACCCATTTATTAGTAGCAGCTCGCACTTTGATTTCGGCTAAGTGGAAATCCACCTTGCCTTCCTCTACTGAGGACTTATATACTTGTATTTAAGATGTTCGTCTGATGGAATATCTCACTGCTCTACTCAAAAACAATGCTGACAAATTTGAATGGACATGGGAAAGCTGGGATGCTTAATATTTTCTTAGGTACAAGTTTTAGGATGTATTATATACATTTAGTATTTTAGGTCACCACTACTTCATTGTCACAGTATTTCATTGCCCCCCGCCCCTCACCCCTCTCCCCCTCCTTTACTCCTCCAATTTCTTGTTCATTCGATTTTTGTTCTCGCTTTTCTTTTGTTTTTATGAATATTGTATTTATGTCCATTTTTAGTAAGGATAGTGTATTTAGCTCTATTTTTATTTTGAAGATGTTTCTTTCTTTCTTCTTTTCTGAACACAACTACCATTGTCATGTGTAGAGGATTGTATGGACTTTTTTACCACGTCTTACTTAATTTAGATGTAAATCACCTTTATTTACTTGGTTCCAGCTTATGGATGTGGACTTGCTTTGATGATGCATTTGCTTACTTGCCCACCTCACACGGTTTTACTCTTTTTGATTTTTTTTCTCTTTTGTATTTGTTCTTGACTTTATGTACTTGTATTTGTGTATTTAAAAATGTTTAATAAAAATGCAGTTTAAAAAAATATCCTTGTTCACCACTTGTTTGCCTTATTTCCAACCTACTACCTAAGGTTGTCTAGCAGTTTTAGAGTTTACTTTCTACGACTTTAGCCCCATTTTATAACACCTATTGGGCATACACATTTATGAGCTTTTACAAAACAGGCCTTTGCCCTTTTTTTTCTCACCTGCTTTTCTTTTTTTTTGAATGTCAGTTTGTTATGGTTCCCTCATTCTCAACCTCATTACAAAATATCTTGATGTTAACATATGTTTATTCATTTTCTACCAAGATAATAGTGAGTTGTCTGTAAAATTTGTTGGCATACAAATTGACTTTTTTCTCATTGTAGTACCCTGTATTTGATTGTAAAACCATTTTGCATTTTTCTATACTGTGGGTTGTTGTACTATACGTGATAAAAATATTGAAAATGAAGATGCATGGACCTGCAAGGTTGGTAATCTGAAACAAAACTTGCACCATGCTTGTGAATGTCATTTTCACTACTTTATAAATAGACCCCAGTGTTAAGTCTTCTTTTACAGATGAACATTAATTGAACATTAATTGAAGTTTAATTTTGTTTATCAATGGGGACAGGGTAGCTTTAATTGCAACAGAGAAAGGTTAGGTAATTGACCTTGACTTGCTGTTGGAAAGGCTATATGCATCATAAGACTGTCTGAATCCTTTGGTGAGTAAAACAATTCACCCGTGCATTTTCAGCTGTTTCTGTTTGACTGGAATTGAACTTTAATGATTACATTATTTAGGATATCCAACAAATATTATTATTGATAATGAGTTATTATTTTGTGGTCTTGCACGGCAAATTCTGATAGCAGGTTACTGTCTGCAATTTTGTTTTTCAAGTTAATTTGCAATAACAAATTAATGATATGTTTTCAAATATATACTCTATTCTTGACTTCCGTACTTACTGAACATCTGTTATTATATATATTACAACATTCCACATGAACAAAAGGACCAAAGTCATATAAAATAGTTTTTTGTGCAGTCAACAAGTGATTTTGATTAAATCTAGTTCTAACATGAATAACGCAACAGCTTTTATTATTCAAGTTGTACATTTAGTTGTAGTTTGTAAAGCATAGTTCTGTAAGAAAAAAAAGTAGTTCCCTTTTCCTGCTGATATAATTAACATGTATATTATTTTGAAATAACTTGACACAGAAAACAATTCAGTACATAATGACGTTACCTTGATTAACATGAAAAAAAATTATGGCTCTTCATATGTTAGCCATACAGTCACAAATGTTTTGTTCAACAAAAGAATCTCTCCAAAGAGGTCTGACATATCCCCTGATAAATTAGAGCAACCTTTCCAATCAGTGTGGAGAATGAGTTTTGCAGATTAGAGAACTTCAAGCCTGACTCAGCAAGGGCTATGTTGACCTGTATAGAAACCACTGCCTCCACACCGAGAGCAGAGGGTATGTTCAGACTTCTGGTGAGGTTGCGGTGTGGCCACTGCTTCCTCATGGCAGTGAGCTGTTGCCTTGGAAAGAGATGCTAAAAGTATTGTCTACTCACTGCAGCCAGTGAATAATAAATAGGGGCAGACGCTAGTGGTTCAGTACCGCTCACTGCCACCTGCTTTTAAACCTACAAATTCTTTAGTAAAGGGGATGAGATTTATCAGCTACCGAGAGCCGCACAATATAGTTTGTATTTGTCCCAAGTTGCCAGCAGTTTTATATCTATTCGCCTCAAGTTCTTACAGCAGTTTTTTGCTATTTCACATTTGTTAGGGACAACAGCTAGATTAAATAAAAATGGCATCACCAATGTCCAATACCATGTCAAGTTGCATTACAAATAAAATGAAAGGAAAAAAAGGGTGAAATGCTAGGGATGAATGGATCCACTTAGGATTGATTTTTAAAATGTTTTGCAAAATTTTCTAAACTTTGCAGTAAGCCCAATTGAGATTAAGGTGAAAGGAGAAGGCAAATTTAGGTTTTTTAAACTGACCATTAGTAAGGATAGTAAGTAGGCTGTTGTAAAAAATAAAAAGGCACAGGAAGCTAGGCACTGCCACAAGGGACATGTGCCAATGCCACAACTAAAACAACTATAATGCTGAGAGAGGTGTTTTCATGCGGCTTAGAATGCCACATTAGAAATACACAATTCTTTGAAATTACAGGCATGGGGGATGCCTTCAGAGTTGTATTTGGTGTTATGGAACAGCGTGATTTTTACAGACTGCCTCAGGCTCTGCATACTCTGGCAGTGCATATTGGTCTGTGGAATTGATTTTTCCTGTTCAAATTAACTTGGCTTACATGCAGCAGCGGCACCCTATCTGATTATATTAGATTGAGGAAAAGCCTTTTTTTTTTTTTTTAAGTATTTTTTGCAACAACACATGCTTTTTTTTCCACCAGCAGTAATAGGCTCGATTTGAATGGTGGATAGAAATTGGCTAGTAATTTACTGTGGCTCTCCTTGTTCTAATTGATGCTGAAGGATCCTACCATTAGACATTTTATCAAACACCTATTGGGAAGAGACAGTTGATGATTTTAAATGGAGGAGCATTGGTTGAATTGCACTAAAGACATAAAATAAAGGCAGGTGTGTAATAAAAGAATTTAAAGACTTAAGGTGATGCAGCAGTAAAAAAATGCTAGGCAGTAGGACATCTTTAATGAAGGCAGGAATAAGTTAAAATGTACTCCACACAAATAATATGTGTTTTAGCAAATGGATTAAAAGACTGCAGATATAACAGAAATAAAACTGACCAGCAGTAAAAAGTTTTAACTATATATGTTAGGTCTGACCAATGTATGATTAACAAGTATTGTTATGGTTATAATTTTAGAACAGATGGTCAGTAACAAAAACAAACTTACAAAAAAAAAATACAGCTGATGCAAAACCAGGAGTCAACCTTTTAACGTTTTCCTTTTTTCTTTTTACATTCTTTTCGTATCCTTAAATCCAATTGCAACCATGAAAAGTTAAAATGTTATTTTTATCTAAATCTTATCATTATTTCAGAACACTTCCTATCCATAAACCATGCTCCTCTCTAAACACAAATAGCCCCTCATGACACAAAATAAAACACAAAATAAAAAATAAAACTCTATAATAATAATTATAAATAATATTAATAAATCATAATACAACAGCCCTGAAACAAAAGATCATTACCTTTTTAAAGAAAGTCTTTTGTAAAAAGAATTTCTATGGACGGAACAGATAACAGCAGAAAAAACTGACCACTGATCAGATAAACCACAAAATAGGAGTGAAGTAAGTGTTAATCCTTCTATGCCTATTGGCCATAGTTCAGAAGCCATTCAGATATGTCGCAGGAACAGACCACAACCACTCAGCACTGGCTGTCAATGAACCATCAGTGCAATATTTGACAGTGAGCAGCAGTAGGTGGTTTTGAACTGCTCACTACCATCTTCATTCTCTCTATGGGTGGCTGTAGATTAAAAGCTGCAATTTCTCAACTGCGAGCAATAATCATGAGCGTGAGGAAGCAGTACCCCCAATCTCACTGTCTGACTGAACTGAGGCCTGAAAACAGTTTGTCTGGGACAGGGGATTTTGAAGCCACTTGATTCATAATGAACTCATAGAGGAGGGAGTCTAGACCTGTTTTCTATGCTTTGCCCCTATTGATACATAGAGAGGGTTTTATTATCTGGTCTAATGAGCTGTAACAGGACAAAGCCAATGAAAAAACTCCCATACATCTCCCCCTGATACATATTTCCATAAATAGCTATTAAGAAATACATCCACTGCTTTTTAAAGCAATCCACAGAGAATGCTAGAACATATTGCTATGGAAAAATGTCTTCAGTTTAAAAGATATTACAGTGAAAAAATATTATCCTATGTGAAAATAAGTTTAGCGTCTTTACAGCCACCATTACATCCATTACACCATTTACAGTTCCATTGTAATTAATATCATTATCAAACAAGAGTGGAACACCATTCCTTTTAGATAATTGACTCAGCTAGCCTAAAAAAATCCGGGTTCAATCAGGGACAGAAATATACAGGCGGTGTAGCTAGACCTAAGATGCAGCTACAAAGTATGTTCCACCCAGTGTAAATTAAATCCTAAAACTGGATTAGACACTTTTAGGGTTTGCATTGTTTTCAATGACTCACCCACTGACTATGATTGGGTATTCGGTGCAAAGTGAACTATCACAACATTCACTAAGCCAGGTGATAATTTAACTTGGTAAGTGAACATCTAAAGCCATTTTGTAACCCTTTTCTACATTGTGAACTTGCATTGTAAGAAAGAACACAGAAGCACAACCATGCCTATGTCAGTTTTCAAAGGTAATGTATATTGACAATATTATTTACATCAAGCTAGCCTAATAAATTAGGACAAAAAAAGAAAACAGAAAAATATGCATTGATTTTAATGACTAGAAAGTTATCATTATTGTTGTTTTTTATCATTTAGCTAAATATCCTTTGAAAGAACAACACAAGCATTCATAGGCTAAAAGAACATAATGGCAGGAGATTTCTACACATAAAGCAAACCATAAAGTATGTTTGCCAATGATTATATGTGTATACGTATATATAAATAATTTACCTTAAATTACAATTTTTTCCATATCTGTGTTAAGCTTGTTAGATTGCTATGTATTTAAAGTGAAAAAAATATAATATAAAGCATGTATTATCCTATATAATATATTATCTGTATGTAATTTAAAATGAAAGTTGTCTTTATATGACTTTATAATTAAACCTAATTATTGTACTTGTATAATCAACTGTGCAAAGCAAGCAAACCTACACATTTTTTCTATCATAATTGCATTGAAAAGATGGTAAAAAAATAGGCAGTAGTTACACTTTTTAATTAAATATTATATATGTTATATTATTGAAAAAGTGTTATATGTGTTTGTTACATACCGATGTTCTTGCATGCTTTTTCTGTAAATCAAAAAAAATCACAGTTGAGAAAACTCCATATTTTAAAGCCATCAGATGATTTTTTGCAAACCCTTTTAACATAATACTAAAAATGCTGGGGGAAGGGTCAGGGGGACCCATGAGTTTAAAAAAAAGATAAGTATTTTTTGCTGGCAGCGGAAAATTAGTTGGATTTTAATTTAGCCAATTATCCTGACAATGCTTCCCAATAAAAACATACAATATGTGTTTGTTTAAAGTCAGTTTGCAGTATCCCTTTAAATGTGACATTTTTACACAATCATTTAGGTCCCAGGTAGTAAAAAGGAGGCCCAACTATGGCCTTCCACTTAGTGGGAGCAAGGGCCCGGTATGTCCAGAAGAGGGTTACATTTGGTCAGCAAGTTTCCAGGGTGCCTGGTATGGGCAGGATAAGAAGATACACATAGGTGCCCCAGTGTAGCAAGGTTCTGTGTCAGGTTTTAATATTGAGGTGAGCAAACACAGTTTTCTAATCTCTTGTTTGCATACTTTTTGGGGATGTGTGAGATATGTTGCTGAATAGTCATTAGTCATCATTACAATTTTACAACACTATGGAAGATCCCTGAAAACTAAAATATCCTCTAATGACAGCCAATATAGGATATGTTTATCAACGTCTATTTAGTCATTCTGTGCAGTTGTTTATGATGTGTAAGTTAGTATTTTAAATGATTAATTTAATTCATTAATGTCAAATAAATATTCATATTTTTTTCTTGAACCTGTAAATACATCTCCATGTATGATCTTTTCATACTTCCTACCTGTTTGCATGAACAATTTACTAAAAAGTGGCACAAAAAGATGTTGCTCAAGGCAGGCTTACAACTGTGTGCAATACAATAAGTAATTATCTTGTCTGTAAAAAAAAAAAAGTTCCCATTCACAAACTATTGACCTCTATGATTAAGGCAATGGGTGGGGTAAAAAGCATTCATGAAAGAAAGGCGCAGATCTGTAGAAGGTTATTGACAAAATGAATTGTGTGTCTTTTTACAGTGATCTTTAGGCCAGAGTTATACAATATATTGTCTTCCCTGGGCCAGCTAGCTTTTGCAAGTCCTTAAATCCACACTTAAATCCACAACACATACACAGGATATAGCAATTAAAACAAATTTGCTTGGACATATAATATTATAACAATACCAAGATTATGATACAATTACAAAACTTGAACTAAAACCAAAACAATGCAATCACAACCAGTAACATTTTTACAGAGACAAAAAAAAATATTTTACACACAACTTCTGAGAAACAGTCAGTAGTGTAATGACACAAACAGATACATGCCTGTAGACACACAATTCATATTGTACTGACTTAAGAACATGATAAACAACATATTAACATAAATATTCTAATACCACACCAGTTTTAGCCCTAAAAAAGTCAGTGGACAAAATTCTGCAGGTGGAAAAATGGTCTGTCGTCCGGGGAAGTAGAAATTCCTAGCATGAGTGGTAATTACAGTAGGTATACACCAACTTCACGAGTCACTGCTAGAATGAACTCTTGGCGTTGTTGGAATACGAAAGGATCAACATTCTGGTGTTGGTGTCAGTAGGAGGTGGACTGGGTGGTTCTACAGGCAGCTTAGGAGATCTTTTGGAAACTGGAGGAACTGTAGTATTGGGTGCATAGCGGGCACAATGATATAATGGGCTGGAAGAGAATTAAACTACAGTTATACAAATACACTATATCTGTACAATAATATTATACCTGTCCCTTACACTGTACTGCAGGAAATTTGGGAAGGTATGCAGCATAGCATTCTACCCCCTTCAGTACCTGCTCCCATAAAATCCAGCAACATGTATCTGACACAGGAGGTCTGTTTTCTGCTCTGCATTAGGAAGACATTACATTTCTGTGCTTCTCCATAAACCTGACTCAAGCATTTATTAGCATTTACTAACCATGAGCTCACTGACACTCCTAGCTGTGGTTGTAAAAAAGTCTACATTCAGAGGTAAATCTGATCCTGAGTGCACCCGGGAGGCTGTTGTATCAGGTAAGCACAGCAGTCCTAATTAAAACTTGCCTTAATGCTGCCATCATTCTAATTTCATACAAGAAAATCAATCATTTTTCTATAAAAATGAATTTAATGCCATCAATCTGCTCATTTCATGTGAGGAAAGGCATCATTTAAAGATGCTTTGATTTCATGACAGGGGTACAGTATAAGAAGCCTTCGCTGCCCGACCAATCAATTCCACCCCCAAAAACCGCCCCTTTACCAAGAAAAGGACACTTACACCTTTGAGTTGGAAAAAATTGGCCACAGCAGCCCTTTTTATTAACACCATCTTTTCTTTAACAACAAACAATTATTATCGTACAACTCTTCATATAGGTCCATGAAAGTCACCAATCCTCCTTCATCATCTTGCTGTCTCCGATCCACCTCCAGGCCCCCAGCCGCACATACACCACCTCGGGGACAGTTAGCGGATCTCCCTCCTCAACTTAGCTTCCACAACAACCATGTGTCATGCAAGGCCAACCTTACTACCATATCCCCTATATTTTTCATTACCCCACCTCTAACTTTCATGGACCCAAACAAAAACTTGCCCAGCCAGCTGCTATGACAATTAGCTCCCCCCTTACTTAACCTTAGGGAGCGCTCAGTCCCTGGAAATTTTAAAATGCTGACCCCCACCCCTGGGACCCCTTTTTTAAATCCTAACCTTCTCCCTCCCCCACTCCCTTACCCTCCAAACCAAGCCTCCAATTTTCCCGCACTTTTCTCTTTTTTTTTTTTGAACTTTTAACCCCGACCGCTCAGCCTTCCCTACTCCCCCTGTCATGAGGCCCTTCACTTAACTCCTTGCTTCAGGCCTGCTTTATTAGGCTAATTTCCAATAAGAAGAGGAGTTATCATTTCAAGCTGCCTAGATATAGTCATGATTCTCATTTTAGGAAAGCACAGGAGTCATCATTACAAACTGTCCTAATACCACCATCATTAGTATGATCTATATTGATGCCACTGGCTGTCATTGACATGACAGAGAAGATAACTTGGAGACCCCCAGAAATGTTTTTTAGTATAAAACTACTGTTATAATCAAATATGGGGCTTTGTGTATTCCAAAAGGTATGGCTGAGGATTTATATATCATCATGTCATTTATAATTACTCAGAACTGAAAATCTTGAAAGTTGGTGTAAGTTATTTTTCTATTCTATTCTATTTTTACTTTGAAAATAACCCTAGTGCTACATATAATTTTTACACATGATAACAGAAATTGAATTCACCAGCAGCCATTTATATTAGATTATCTGTAGAGCATTAGCCAACTGACACATTATTCAAGTTGCAAAAATGCCATAAAAGGTTTTTCACTCACAAAGGAGAAGTATGGATTAAAAATCAATGGCCGCTAACCTGCTTGCTAAATGTTTTAATAGCACAAATGATAAGATACTGTACTGAAAAAAGTACCCGGATTCAAATGTGCTGTAATACTGAAAGACGTCTGTTTTTCAGTAATATGGGCATGAAACTGAGAATACAGAAATGACTAATTGTTCTGTTTTAGGTAATAACTATGTGGAAAACATACAGGATGCCATGGTAACATATGTATGGAGAAAAATAAAAGCATGATGTAAAAATGAGACAAAGTCCGTGGGTATGGGCAATCAAGTGTGATAATAACAGCTCTTAACAAATCTTATCACTTTCTGTAATGTCACCACAAAAAAAAGCAATAAAGAAAAAAAAGTGTCCTACTTATTAGGCACTGACAGAAGTGCAAACCTATTATGTTTAGGTTCATATTGCATAAGGCCATGCTTGTGGATAATGTTAGAGTTTAAAAAATATGTGCACTTTTAATTTAACGAACTGGATTTTATTCCCTTTCTTCAGTGTCAACTGCAAAACTATGTTGCTGCAACATTTTTTCTTCTAGCACTCACGTTGTGTTTTGCAAATCATGCATAAGCCTGTCATAAAAAATAATAACATCTGTCACTAAAGTAATGGACATTTTTTTTTTTAATTAGGCCTGGAGTATGTGCAGGAATCCAATAATCGCAAGGTGCAGAAGTTAAAAAACAATTTACAGGACTTGGAAAGTGAAGTTTTTAATTATTAAAAAATATAGGTAACGTAGGTGCGTAAATATACATTATTACTGGGTGGAGGGGTAAATTCTGCTTTTGAATACAGAAGTGCACCTATATTTGAGAGGATAACTGCACCTTTGCTTTACAAATCAATTTTGTAATTAATCTAGCACACATATTAAATCCACAATATTAATGTTATACATTTTTTCAACGTAAACATTAAGATTTAGTCATGGCCTGTCTAATTTGATTCTTTTGGAAACATATTCTCACCCACTCTTCTGCTATTCATGCCAACCACCATTTTGCTATTTGGTGGACATGTTGAGGAGATTTTCACATGCTTACTATTCTCTATCAAGCAGATGTGTCCTAGCAAAATGTGAGGTCTAATGTGAGTTTAAAAAAAAACAAGCATTGCAAAGAGAGTGTGGTCACAAGGTGAATATGGTGTACAAGTTGGGCATGGCTAAATGGTAACATTATTTTCAGTTACTATTTTCAGAAGCTTTCTACTTTCCAAGATGGGCCCCAGCAAGTGACAGGGCTAGGAAAACCCCCCCCCCTGTTAATATGAGAATCAGAAATCACCCAAGATCCCAGTGATAATGGTCTCCTCAGGATCACACTGTTCTTCCCAGCTCAAATCTCTCCCTCAGCCTCAGCTATCATAGAGATTCCCTGGTATAGTGGTGGTTGGGGCAGTACTAAATTCCTGGAATTGCTAATCACCATCATCTTTGCATTTGCTGTAGTGATGCCTACATTTCTATGTGTACACTAAGCTGGGTTTAGGCAAAACAGTTCCCACAACATGAAGGGGCCCCAGAAGATCTAAGGGGGCACAGACAGTAGCAGGAACCTGGGGAGGTGCAACTACCTTGCTTACCTTACAACCCCGGTAAAGATGACTATACCTGGTAAACAAAGTGGACATTGTTGTGTTTGATTTCATCAACACATAACATCTTGAGATTTTGAACATAAGAAATACATCATAAAAAGTTCAACAGATTTTCTAAAACATCCTCTCAACAGCTGTCAAATTGACAACTGTGAATTTCTTTGTATTACACCACAGGAGTGGCTGTCAAAATGCAGAAAAATGTGAAAAATTACACTTGCAAATAGTATGCAAAACTATTAGGTAAATGCAATGTAACAATGTATTTTTTTTCTTTTACATTTACTTTTTTTTATTCTTCATTTGCCTTGCTGTAACTGTAAGTAATGCTGCAGTGTTGTTTCTGCTTCTGACTGTATTGTCTCAACCATGGTAGCCTATAGAGAATGTGAAAGGCAGTTAGAAGTTCAGGACCGCTAGCTGTGGACTTATGTAAAATGTTCAAACATTTATTCTTGTAAGAACCAATGCAGGCTTCTAATATTTTCATTAAATGATTTTCTCATGTTTATCCCCATATAGGGAGCGCGGTGTTACGTTGGTTTTGATACATACCCCAAAGATGTGCAATTGATTAACAAGTGTTTATAATATATCTTTTTAGATTAGCCATTTTCCAGTAAAATGGCCGTAATTTACTGATCAGCCTTAAATGACTTCAATATAAAACAAGGCTATTAATATGACATAAAGTTAAGTTAATAAATAACAAATACATTATATATTTATATTTTTGCATGCATGGTGAGGGTGGGTGTTTACATTTTTTTATATTTTTTTTTACATTTATATATATATTTTACACTGTTTTGCATGAGACGTTCAAGGAATAAATGTTCCTTGATCTCCTCCATTTGCAACCATCCTAATTGCCTCAATCACAAGCTTGAAGATATGAGATCTGGGCTCTAAAGGTATGGAACACATTGAGGAATATATTAAATTATTGATGAGCATGAAAAAGAATAAATCCTAGCCTACTTTAATGGAGTATAAAGAAAGAATGAGATGTATAAACATTTGTCTACATGGACATGGACATGTTAGAGGGAGCCATGTGTAGGGCAAGTTGTGGGACTATTCATACATCTGTTCTGATGCAACAAAATACAAATTAAACAGTCCATGAGTCCAGAAAGGGAGGAATACAAAAGTGTATTCTTTATTTCCACATACCGTACATTTCAAACACAAGCACAGACATGTGAAAGGATTAGGAAAGTATATGGTGCCAGTTGGCTGTAGTCTTCCTCATCCCAAGCCATCTTATTGTTGAGAAAGAATCCACATGACTACAAAGACAGTGCTTTTCATTACTGGACAACTATGGAAAATGCACTGTATTAATACTTATTATATACTTATTATATACTTGGGTAAATGTAATGTTGCAGAGAATGCTGGGTAATAGTATGTTGTGGAACAGATCAAAATAATCTCTTTGTTTTATACAGTTTAATGCATTGAGGGTGGAGCAGTCTTTAGTAAGCTTTACTCAGGTAAACACAAGGAATTAAAGTAATTCATCCATATTGACCACAGGATTATTTCAGATACTGTCATACAATGTATGTGATTGTTTTAAAATGCTCCTGATTTCATGTTTCCTTGTACCCCATCAAATAGTTCTGTTTTTGTTTCTAGTCCATTGCACAGACAGTTCCAGGTTAACTGTAATTACTTTTTAAGTAACAATGACAGGCAACAAACAATTATGACATTTACTTTTCAAATTTTCTGTTGCCTTAATGCTGCTGTAATCACATGCAGGTGATTTGCTGGCATTTTTATGCACAAGGGCACCAAGGACAAAGTAGGGGAAACAAATCAAACTAGTTCAGTGCAACAGAGTAGAACTAAGATTAGAACTGAACATGTGTGACAACTATTTGTTACAAAAAAATTTGTTATACTTTAACCTATCTGCTATGAAGTATTTCAGTTTAGGAAGATGCAGATCATCTATTAGTTTCTTACCTTAGTTGTAGCACTTAGAGGTACAAAACGCGTATGTTACCTCTCTGGGATGCTTACTAGGTACAGGTAGGCATCCAGGATCGTTTTCAGGCAAAAACACCTGTTTTTTTTTTGCTAATATAGGCATCTGCAATTGCCTATAAGCACTTTTAGGATTTTAAAAGCCTGGTTCAAAATGAAAATAAAAAAACAGAAACTAGGTATGCATTTAGACACCTGTATGCATTTTAAACAGAGATGGCAGACACGGCAATCTGCCCTGGATGCTTCGTTGAGCCTCCTTTCCACCTGTCTAATGAAGGGTCCAATGGTAACTGTTTTTTGCTAACGTTTATGAGCGATAAAACTGTATTCTGCTATTCTGGATTTTGACCTGCCCTGACCTCAGCCTGTTTTAATGCTCTGCCTTGACTCACTGTGTTCCTGTCACTCAACCATTCCTACTCTGAAGCCATCGGATCCTTGTCACCCCTGGTTTTAGAGAGCCTGGGAGCTGTGAACTGGGGACCTCCTTGTGGAAAAGTTGTCTAGTGGCCACTAGGGACTCATCACTCCTTGTGGGTTTACTGGTATAGACCAGGAGCCACTTAGATCCCGCCTGGCAAGGGTAATTCTGAGTCACCTGCCAGGAAGGGGGGATTACTGTATTACTTCTAATCAGTAACTTGGTGGACCTGCTGAATTTACAAAAGATAATAGAAATTAATGGTTTAATTTCCTAATAGTTGCCATAGATTAAAACATTACTAAATATAATTGTTTGATAGCCTATCTCCTAATCTTCCCAGTATCACAAAGTAAAGAAGGTATAAAGACCAACTAAAGATCTATGAGAAGAGCCAACAGTGAAGGTCAAAGCACACCTTTGGCTGAGGACCAATATAAGACATACCATTCAGCTTGCAGTGAATCATACTTGGTATTTTACAGAGGGAATGAGGTATTTCATGTTTAAGGTGACCCTAACTTCAGATATCAAATGAGTGGCACTAGACAGCATGTAAAGTGCCACAGACGTGACTTCACTTGAAGAAATACTAAATGCAGACTGTTGAGCTAATTTACCAAATAAATTGTATATCTTCACAAAATAGATTGTATAAATATCCACTTTAGGTATCCAAGCATTCATTTATTGTGTAAAGATTCTCAGCTCTCTTAGTGAATCAAACTATATGTACAGGCAGAGACCACTATTATAATGGGTTTGCTCAATGGCCAATTGACCCATTATAATTCTTTCTCAACAATAAGATGGCTTGGGATGAGGAAGACTACAGCCAACTAGCACCATATACTTTCCTAATCCTTTCACATGTCTGTGCTTGTGTTTGAAATTTACGGTATATAGAAATAAAGAATACACTTTTGAATTCCTCCCTTTCTGACCTTAACACCTTTAGACATATAGAAACAATTGGAAGAAGTCTGGTATTTGTACATTTAACCAAAACAACATTATATTCCTCTAGATCTCAAGCATAAAACTAGACTAATGACTATACTAACCTTCAAGGTTGTCTGTTAAAGTCAACAAAAATTGTTACCAAAAAGTACAGGTAGCAAACCTAACAAGGGTGATCACCATATGCATTGTGTAGTTTACTAAGAAAAAGGTGCATTATACAAAGCATAACATGTGTTATTGATTAATCGGAAAAATAACCAAAAAATATTAATATTGGAAACAAGTGTTTAAATTAGTTTATAATTTAATCAGACAGGCCATAATTAGACCCACCAGAAAGAACATTCATGGCAATCATAGACTATTGTGGGAGAATAACTTCAGTGGTTATGGCAGCTCTTTAAATGGTTCCTAAATTTGCTGACAAATATGCAGTACTGTATAGACAATCACATTTTGACATTTAGTTGTAAAATGGGTTGGTTGTTTAAAAAACAGATGTGTACAATGAAGTCATACAAGAAAAGTTTGAAAGAAACTGCATGGTGGACAAATGAAGCTTGTAAAAACTTACAGAAATGTCAACCAGCCAGTAAAGAAAATTTAAAATAGAATGTACTCTATGATAAGAAAACAGAAAATTATATAGAATGTACTCTATGATAAAAAACCAGACGAAAGGATGGTTTGAAGTAGGAAGCTTGGCGTATGCAATGTGTTTGCAAAAAAAAAAGAATATAAAGTAAATGTCTAGAAATGAAACATATTTTAAAAGAAATCTAATAAAGGACATAAACTGAATTTTTTTTTTTTAATTTTGTTGAGAATATAAACGTTTAATTTATTTTAAACTGGGCATTTATGTTGATTTACTAAAAGAAACATGAATATTTACTTTGCAATATGAATGGCCAGTTAGCTTAATATAAAAAAGATACCAGGTTTGCAGTGATGTAAATGAAGAGTAAAATTCCCAAGCAAAATAAATTGAGACCACCCATTTTAGATAGAAATGCAAAGACAAGGGATCGAATGAACACTTAGGTCTCTATTTATAAAACAGGGAAAATGACATTCCCTCAAACATTCCCTAGTAGGAATCTTCCAGGTCCTTGTGTTTCAATGGCAACAATTGACGTCCACCAGAGAAATGGCTGAAGGAATATCAGATTCCCTGTTTTATAAATAGAGCCCAAAGAGTTCAACCTGAGCAATAATTGTTCTTATAGACTGTTTTTTTCTGGGATCATTTCTCTTAATCTTTTAATAACACATTCAAAACGTTCCTATTTTTAAATTTTATTTTTTAAATTCAGAACTCCATAATTTAAATAGAATTACCTACCATCCAGTTATCTCCTTACACATCAATATTTATTATAAAGATGTATTTGTGTGCATGTAATGCAATGAGATGATGAAATATAATGCAAAAGATTTGAGATCAGATTCTCACATGTTAAGGGAGCAAAATGTTGTTAAGCAGAGAGGAACAATTGTGATTTTTTATATTAATGCCTTCATTGCTACGTAATATAACTAATACTCTATTTTGGGTTAATGCACACCATAAGGCATGTGTTAATGTGTGCAAGCCTGCAAGTGGTTTCACAATGTGTTACATATTGCGATGTTGTCCTTCAATATGTTTTTACATAAATTGTGGTGCTTTTTTTCTTCTAACCTAGCTTTAGCTGGCAATCCATTATGAGGGTTTATCGGTATCATATGAAGAAAAAAAAATGCCATTCTTTATCCAAGGTAGTTCATTTACTTAAAGCAGAACTAGCACCAAACCAGTAAAAGCATACAAGTGGACATAACACACACATGAAATAAAAACCATTTCATGCAACAACTTACATTTTTGTGAAGTATTCTTACCTTCTTTTTGATTTAGTGTTGCCAACTCTAGAACTGGCAGAATTTATTGTGACCAGCACCAAATTAAAAACCAAGTGATGAGCACAACTCCTGACTTCCATGGCATCAACACTAAGCAAGAAGGGAAGGACCAAGTTTCAATTTACTATTTTTAAAAAGAATAATGCAATTTTGTAATTTACTCTTTAGATTTGTATGTAAAAGCTTTG
Source organism: Pyxicephalus adspersus (assembly GCF_032062135.1). Lineage (NCBI taxonomy): Eukaryota > Metazoa > Chordata > Amphibia > Anura > Pyxicephalidae > Pyxicephalus > Pyxicephalus adspersus. The sequence continues at coordinate 82,995,565 of NC_092859.1, read as the reverse complement.
GTGCTGATTTATTAAAGTTCTCTAGGACTGGAGAAGCTATACTATCATAGGAGAACCTGGGTAATCCAGCAAACCTGCAAAGAATCTGGTCCAGGATTGAAAATATTTGCCAAGTAAATTAAGCTCTTCATGTTTACTTGCCCAAAAAGGCAAATTAACTAATATAGTTTAATTCAAATTTAAGCAGTAGAGAATGTTCACTTAGTTATTAGTTAACTTGGTAAATACAGTGACAGTATATTGTCTTTAAAAACAGAATTTTTGCTTTTATAATCAAATGACTGTGCTGAATAGAGCTTCACTTACAGTATATCCTGAACACTTCTATGTGGCAATGTGAAAAATCTTTACTACTTTAGTGATTCAACTTGTAGATCTCCCTGGTAATTGGTGTGGCTAGCCAAGATATTAGCCATTTATTTATTGGTGGTATGTGAAAACATAATTATGACAGCTGCCACTGGGACTTTTCAGACTTGGCTGGTTGTATGCTGATTCACAGTCAGGGACCCACTTGATAGTAAAACCAGGATCACGGTAACAGCCCATGGCAGTTCCCATATTTTGTATCCTCTTTAATTACAGTAACTTAATTTGTAAACATTTGTGAGCTAAGCACATTTAAACTATAATACAATAATCAGTGGTGTCAGTAGACAGCATCCTGAAACAGGAAGCTAGTAATGTGCACTTCAAATAAAGGGAAACAGGTACATTCTTTGCCAATGTTTTTTTCTTTATGGGAAACTAATGGAGACTTAAGAATCCAGCTGGCTGCTTTATTATACCTTATCAGGATCCTGCACTTTGTATTATGTGTTCTTATAGCATTTCCCTTAACAAGGGAACATGGCTGTGCATGTATAGTATCCTGTCATTTAGATGTTTGATAGAGACCTGCCACAAAGCTCATGTAATCTCTAGTGTTAAAGGCTATATTTAGAATAAACAACCATGATTAAATACTTGTGTGCAGCAAACACTAAAAACAACACATGCTTAATCTAGTGTAAGATAATGAAGTACAAAGAGGGTTACAGGGCACCACTCTGCACATACAATTATTATTTAGAAGTGTGTGTGTGTATAGATATATATATCAGCTCATTACCTGGTTTTACTCGGGTATTTATTTTTTTGCAATCTTATAATATACAGGAAAATTAATCAAATAAAACTATTGTGATTTTTTTGTCTACGGTGTTGTTTCATTTTTTTGCCTTTGATTGCACTCCGCCAATTGGCTTACCTTTTCTCGAAGGCATTATTACAGGCCAGAAATTTGTAAAAGAGTCCAAAGAAAAGTATATAAAAATAAAAGCAAAAGCCACACTGTCATTGAACAATACATACTCACATACATGCAAATATATCTCTGATATATACCACAGTGCTGTACAAAGATCAGCAGTGCACTCACATGAGTCATATGTCTAGCAAGTGTGGTTGAAATGTCTCTATGCGTTTCCTAGTGATGACTTACACACATACATACATACATCCAAATATAGTTCTTACATATAGCACAGCGCTGTACAAAGTTGAGTCGTGCACTCACATGAGTCTCATTCATATGTATAGCAAGTTTTGTTGAAATGTCTCCATGCATTTTCGAGTGATGGTAGAACATACACACATACATACTTTACATACATCAAATTCAATATATATAGATTTATATAGTTCTTATACATATAGCTGTACAATGGAACACTGAGCTAGACCCATTAGCCTCTGTACAGAGGAGCTGACACTCTAATGTCCCCCCACAGTCACACACAATATTATACAAGTATAGCTCTGTCATATACCACAGCGCTTTAGAAAGATCAGCAGTGCACTCACATGAGTCTTATGTCTAGCAAGTTTGGTTGAAATGTGTTGAAAGTACTCTTTACAGTAGGATCTGTGAAAATGTGGAATCGGCTCCCTCAGGAAGTAGTTTTAGCAAGTTCTTTAGATTGCTTTGGAAAAATCTGGATGATTTTCTAGAAGCACAAAATATAACTAGGTATTAAAGCTTGAAAGTAAAGATAAGAAAGTCTTTTGATCCAGGGAACATCCAATTGCCTCACGAGATCAGGAAGACATTTTTTTCTCTTTTTTGGAGCAATATGTACCAGGGTTTTTTTTGGGCCTTCCTCTGGATCAACTATGTCTATAGGGTTTTTATCTGGAAATGTTTATTTCTCTAGTGGTTGAACTTGATGGGCGTATATGTTTTTCCACTTAATATATAATTATAAGTTGCTGAACCTAGAACTAACCAAATGAAGCAACCCCACAATATAACACTAGCTCTACATGCTTAGTGACTTTTTTGGCCTGTCATAATTACTAAAAAAAACTTTAATTTTCCGGTAAATACCAGTTTGAAGCAGATTAGCAGTATGTGCAAATGATCCTGAAGCAGCGCGCATGGGCCCACCAGGGCAGTCCATGTCTCTGATTGGTGCCCTTATCCATGTTTGCTCAGTAGCACAGACTGGTGTCATTAGCACACTGTAGGAGTAACTGTGGGCATTGAACAGAACGGTTCTAATTTTACCACTAATTTAAATGCAGACAACATGATGATGTCATCCCATCTAGCTCACAAATCCAGGCAGCATGTTCACAAAGGAAGAAGACTAGATTGCCTTTAGAACACCTATTGTAGATACAGGTTCCTACATGAACGCATAAGCTGGAACTGTTTTACTTTCCCAAAGGTTTGTAAATTGATGTACATGATAAACTATTTGCCATGGTGTATAGTGTAGCTGCATAGCAGTGACAACCTTTTTTTAAAAACATCACATTTCCTTTGTGCTCTCCTAAAGATTCAAAACTTCATGATGGCTTAATTTCAGTGATGGCTTCATTTCTGTCTCATACAAGCCCTCTAAGTATCACACTTTAGACTCATAAGTTAGAAAGCAGACACCTGGAACTTCACCATCAGAACAGTTTCAGGTATCATAGTAGCTGACTCTGAAAATATATAAACAGATGTATTATATTCAATGCCTTATATGCCAGTAAATTGCTGTACAGTCATGGGTTTTTGCTTCCTTACACAACCTGTTGTGTATTTTCTAGTGCTATTCCATGACACAAAAACAGAACCATAGCCACAAGTAGAAGATATGATTATAACAAAATAACAACGTACTGCACAGACATCCATCTGTTCTTTTGTAATGCATACAAATGAATTCACACAGGCTGTTACATTTCTGCAGAATCATGCTATTTACAAGTCATTTTGCTTTTCTTTTAAACTGGAATTTACTTTCACTTAAAAATATGGGATCAGCATGTATATATTATTTGTCTTCCTAGCTTAATTTCACTGAACGCATATAGCAGATGAACAATTGAGACACTAAGATGTTATAAGAACGGAGTTCATTGGAATCTCAAAATGCAGTACAGAACATTTTGGATCTGGGGGAGTGGGTGGAAGATCAAAAAAGCAAAAAATAGGAGAGGGGAGGGGAGGAGAGGATAAAGCTGCATATGAATTAAACCAGCTGTAAACCATAGCTGAAAATCATTTAGTTTAATAAGTTTAGTTTTTATATATAAAACGCATGTTTTATTTTTTAAATGTGTTGTTTGTTTCTGCTAATTTCCTGCAGCCTATTCCTTTTCCATGTCACTTCTCATCTGCAGGCACAACAATATTAGCTGCATGGCAGCAGAACAGTGGACAATATTTAACCTGGTGATAATAAAGAAAAAGAGTTGGAGTACAGGGCCAGAGTCACCAGCAATGATCCCTGAATTTACTGGGGTGCCTGCATGCAATTACTATGGAGCTGAACATTCTTACCAAATGCCCAGGGTCCTTGCTGTTCCTTGCATAATGTAGGTTATATACCAAAGACCCCTAAGCCATGTATGTTACACTCACCCAACCCCTGCACTCAGTGCATAACATACTTGAGACCTGTTATCACTTTTTTTACCCAGAGCAGAGTAAAGCTACATACACACTTCCAATTATTATCGTTGGAAAACGAACGTTCATGCACAATATATATGAACGATCGTATAGCACCGATCCTGCACATAGAGTTAACGACACGATCGTTCGTAGATATTGTACACACAATAGATACGATCGTTTGAGCGATAGAGGAACTATGTGCACGACAGGAAAGTGACGGACGTTCGTTCATCACGCATGCTCTGAACATGGACGATCAACGAACGACCGTACACACGAACGATGGTCAACGATCGTCGTCCAATCCGATCCGTCGGTCCGGTCGTTCGTTTCCAGCGACTTTCCTCGTTCGTCGGCGTCGTTGGTTACTTTTTTACGAACGATTTTTTGCCCAATCGATCGTTCGTCGTTCGATTGGAACGATAAAAATTGGAAGTGTGTACGCACCTTAAGCCCACTTGTTATTTACCCATTTTCATTTAAGCCCCTCTCACTGTTATCACAAATTAGCCATTGACCCATGCCACTTTACTACCTTTATTGGGATGCTCCAGATCTTTCACAAGCCAAAAAAATGCCCCAGGGGGGCATCTAAAGTCGTACTGAGAAGCACAGATCAAATGTTTAAATATCATTTCTAAAATGTAAAGATCACATTAAAGCTGATGGGTTTTCGGTTTTGCATGTTGTGGATTCAATGCTGCTGGCAGTGACTTAAAGGACAGAAGGTAAAATGGAAGGAACAGAGATTAGGGGAGATTGCTATAATACTAAACTGTTTATTGCAATGCATCTAATTTACCCTGGAAAGTGGACATTTTACGCTGTGACTAATAACTCAGATTGTGGAATTCGTATAATAAACTAGAGTATGACAATGTTTTTTACTAGCTGCCGTGCCATTAAGAACACGATGCCATTGGCAATCATAGCAGCAGCAGCAGGCTGACTATGAGTCACAGTGCATGTTCATCCTTTAATTTCTGTTATTGTTCTGAATAAAGATAATGGCCACTATAGCAGCAGCTGCTGCAATTATTAGCCAAAGTTTCTTCTGTGATACATATAAACCATGGAGAAAATTATTAGGACAAAATTTAAAGTAAAAATACATTTATACATGTTAGCTAATGATCCAAAAATTTGAATCAAATAAATCACAGCAGGTGCACTGGCAGCAAAACATTGCTCATTGAGTGGAAATAATACCAGTTCCTAATAGAATTACATGCTATACCAAAATGCCACATTCAATTTAAGGCAGCTGCAGGTCATGTGGTCTAAAATATTACATTATTGTGTTATTCCTGGAGTCTGTTTTACCTGACCACACATATCACAATCTAATTGTAAAATCTACATATTACATACAACAACTATATATTATGAGGACCTACTTAAACAAAAATTTACATTTATATCAAATCACACTACACAACTGTTATGAAATATTAGTTGATATGCACATTTAATGTAGTTTATGCATGTTTTTTACATGTAAAAGCCTCCCCTGTGTATACAGACAAAAGTCCAAACCTGATACAGCCAATTTGGTTGTAAAGTGAGCAGAATTAGAGATGTCACCTAAGTGGCACTTTATTGTATTCACTCCTACCCCAGCAGCTACATAACTATATATATATATATATATATATATATATATATATATATATATATATATATATATATTAGATTAGAATTAGGAATTTGTTTTGTGTGGATATAAATCCTTGGGTATCCTCTACTGGCAAAATAGATCAAGTGGCTTGGAAAACTGTGAAATATCTTCAGCATCACAAGAAAAAAAACAGTTAAATATGACTAACTGCAAGCAGGCATTAAAATTATGTGTCTTTTTTCTCTGCTATTGTAAAGTTTAAAGATGATGGGTCTGATTTTTAAAGTTCTCCAAGGCTGGAGAGAATACACTTTTATCAGTGAAGATGGGTGATCCAGCAATCCTGGAATAGATTTCTTAAGTCATTTGATATTTGTTACCAAATGTTTTCAATCCTGGACAAGACTTGATCCAGGTTTGCTGGATCACCCAGCTTCACTGATGAAAGTGTATTCTCTCCAGCCTTGGAGAGTTTTTTTAAGTCAGGCCCCATGAAAGGGTCTTAATTAGAAATTCAAAGTGGATGTGTGGCAAGTTTAATATTTTTATTTGATCATTGATCAAGTTTTCATTAGGGAGATTCTCCATATTCCCTGCATTGGATTTGCATTTACTATCCGGGACAACTTTTCTCAACCTGGGTTCATATGAACCTTAGGGTTCCTCCAGATGTTGCTAGAGGTTCTTTGAGCTGTGGATGATTGGGCTTCTACTTGCTGTTGCCTGCATATTTCTTGAGCCAACACCAGTTGGTAGACCATGCAGCAGACCAGACATTCACTGTAAGTGGGACATGAACTACTAGGACAAAGGGATTTTTTCTCACTGACACCCAGCGCATTGGTTTTAGCAGGGGTTCTCATGACCTGGAAGTTATTTGAAACATTTCTGTAGGGTTGAAAAAAGCTGATCCAGGATCATTATCAAGCCTTCTTACATCATTTTAGACATAGAATAGAAATTTAAGCCATATAAGTATATAGCTGTGGTTGGAACTGTAACGTTATATCTAAGTTTATACATCACTATCAGTCAATATATAGTTTTTTTATTTCTGATCTTTGGATTTTTATTAGTGGTGGATAATATTGCGTTTTAATGTTCTAATACAGTGTGGTGTGCCTACTTGTAACCTTTTTCCTCTACATTTTTTATACATTATTAAAGGAAAATAACACCAACACAACCATCTTGCTATACTATGCCTGGAAATGTTTTTTTTTTTGTTCAATAATCCAAATCTTAGTTTAACTTTGTGAGAGCAGTTATACTGTGTTAATGAGCCACTAATAACCTACTACTAAATGATTTTCTCTAAATCATTTAGTATAATAGTGTAATGTAGAATTATGGAAGAATTACATAATGTCACTGTTAATATTTTTATTCAATTAGGAACTCGTTACACAGTAAACTTTGTAACTGCTATAGCTTCTAACTTACCAAAAAGAAAAAAAAAAAAATAAATCCCCTATGATAAGCAGTTGCTTTCAGGTTTGGGTTCAATATCTGAGATTTGGTTTGGTTCCCATGGGACTGCAACTCTGGACACCTAAAGCTGCGTACACACTTGCAAGTTTTGTCGCTGGAAAGGATCTTTCACGATCCTTTCCAACGACAAGGGACTGCACGATGCATGAACGGTGCTGTACATACAGCACCGTTCATGCTCTATGGAGAGGGGAGGGGGAGAGCGACGGAGCGGCACCCTGCTGCGCGCTCTCCCCCTTCCCTTTCATTAGGATTGGTCGTCGTCCATCGTCCGTGGATCCGGCAGGTCGGTCGTTCGGACGATGGACGGCACCGACTGTACACATGGCAGATTTTCGCCCGATATTTGGCCGATGCCGATTATCGGGCAATAAAAATCTGCCGTGTGTACGTAGCTTAAGCTACAATATTTTACTAGGACTCTAAACAGTGGAGGATTATGTCTATCCACTCTGAGACAATTGGGGCAATTAACCTTTTACCACCAACTGTTTGGCTTTTGTGAACATCAAGGAAAATCAATGCTCTACCCTTATTCATTTTGAGATGAGATACCACATGCTCCCCCTCTTGGCCTTGCTGTGATCCTTGTTAACGGATTGAACACTCTTATTAAGAACTGCTATATATATATAGGCACTTTCCACCAGTGAGCCACATAACCTAAAAAGTGAATGCAATTTTGTTCCTGCTGAAGCGGACAATGTTCCATGAAACGCATTGAATTAACGCATATGTATCCGTACCAAATAATGCGGAGTCATCAAAACCCAAGTAATGTTTTTACAAAATGTTTTTTATTGCTAATATAAATAGATTTGTGTTTTTATTACTTATGATATAAGTGAGATCTGGTTGATTGCCTTAAAAGTCCCTCAAAATACTTACTCTAATTCAATATTTATGTTAGTCACAAGTGGTGTGCCCATTTTATATATACAGTGAACAGTGGCAAAATTTTAAGGCCTCAGTTTTTGTTTGCCCTGGCAACCATACATTAAAGAGTGTCAGTTGAAGAAAAAGTTTTACAGTAAATAAAAGAATACACTTCATTTTATACTCTGCCCAGTTTTCTGCTTTTACTTGATATGTGACAAAAACACAGGGGCACTCATGCATCATTCCATCTTGTGTGCTGTGTCCATTCAACCTCACTATCACATATTTATGTTATATTTAGATGTGTGTTACAATAATACAGACCAATCATTATGAACGGGCTGTCAGTGCATCTCAGAGCACCTAAAAAACTACTATTTGGCTTTGTTTTTTACCTTTTTGGGAGCTAAACAAATAGTTGTGATTTGTTGCTGGCATTGCTTTAGAAGTTCATAAAAACTGATCAGCACCTCAGCAAACCAACACAAGTAATACGCCTTAGGGTTTAATCTAACCCAACAATACAGAGGCAGATCAGATAATAAGGATCACAAACATATTTGGTTAAAATAGGAAGAAGTTTAATTGTCTTTATAAGCTACTTACATTTTCAGTTACTATACACAGCAGGTGTCTTCTTTGGGGAAATACTATTTTTACATGCTAATTATAGTACAAAATTTTGATGCACGATGACAAGAAGCAATGAATCTTTATTAGTCTAAAATAATAACATGTCATGTTTTGACTGATTATGAATACAAACAGAGGTCACAGCTGACTGCTTTGAGAATGCTAGATAATATTTGGATACTCTACTGCAGTGTATTCTACAGATGAGTGAATTTGCCCAGATTTCACCTAATCTGAGTTCAAAGGATTATCACAAAAATCCGACAAATTCTAATGTTCAGTCAAATTTACATTAACTTTTGTGACTTCCAATTTTTTCAAGTTAATACAAAGCCCCAGAACATCGCATTGACAATCAAAGGTAAAGTTTCAACAAAAACTCTTAAAATAAAATAAAACTCTTAAAACTATTAGCATACCAATTCTTCAATCCACAATACATTTTTTCCTGAGATGATTGGTACTATCTCCTTAAACATTTACAACTGTCAGTCTGTGGACTCAGTATGGAGCCAGTAGCTGGAGCTCACAGCAAGCAGAGGTATCCGCAGTTCTCAGCAGCAGGAGGCCGGTCTGTCAGGCAATCCAACAGAATACAGTCAATGTCAAAGTGCCAATTGTGATGCAGAAGTCAGCGAGCAAGATCATGGAACACACCACAATAATCAGGCAAAGGGAACAGGAATCTCCAAGGTTTAAAATGGAAGCCAATCATTCTGATTGGTCACAGGAACAGGAAAATGTCCAAGTAATCCAGTAATCAGGATCCAGGAATTACCAAACAAAGATCAGGTCAGAATTATAAAAGGTCTTAATAGCAACCATGCAAATAAAAGTTCAAAACCAAGATGACCAGGGTTCTAATCCAATGCGGAGTCAGTTACTGACACTGATGATCTACATGATTGTAGACATCTGAATGTTTTTTATTAATTTTTTTTTTATAATAGATGGGGACTACTCTAAAATGTAAACCACTACCTTATCTAAACTTGAAGGATGGGCAGGTAAAGGTAATGCAGTGAGCTTACAATTACCCCATGCCCTTCCCATACCAAGCTAGGCTCCATTCCTTCCCTCAAAACTAGGGTGTTACGTACCAGAGAATCTTTTACAAATCCACCACCTAAAAACAGATGTGGGGGCATGTATGGTGGAATCTGTGAGCACCCTTTAATACAGGGGTGTCAAACTGTGGCCCGGGGGCCAAATCTGTGCCCCAATGTACTTTTTTTTGGCCCCCAAAGGAATTCTAAATATGAACTGCAGCTGGTCGCTGCTGCATTGAAATAGCGCCGCTACTACAATTCCCAGCCTTACGTCTATAGACCAGCAGGCTCTCTGCCTATGCGTGGCCCTTCATTGGACTGTTTTATAGACACAAATAATGCCGGGAATTTTAGTAGTGGTGCTATTTCAATGAAGGGAGAGTTCCAGCGGCGGGCCACTCATAAGATTTAGCTCCACATTGGCTGCGTCTGGCATTTCCAGCACTCCCCCTCAGCTGTACATTTCCTTGCTACTCCAAGGCATGGACTTGAATGGTTGGATTTTCATAGAAGAATATTGTTATTATTATTGTTAGCCTGTGCAAAAGGTTACCAGTCAAATTTAACTCAGAAGGCTACAAATAGAGAAAGAGAAATTAAAAAAAAAATGTTTATGCCTCTCTAATATAAGCTTGTTCCAGATTGAATGTGAAGCAAAACCTCTTTGTCTCCATTTATATCTAATGAGAAGGAAAAATTTCCTAAATTTTTTCAATACATTTGAAGGTTGCCCCACGACTTTGTCTAAGTTTTTATTTTGGCCCTATTTGAGTTTGACACCCTTGCTTTAATAAGAGGAATGAGTTCACCAGTATGTTAGTAATCCTTATCCATTCCCAGAAGGAGCAAAAAAGTAAAATAAAGAAAAGAGCTCAGATACAATACAATAAAAACATTTCTTTAAAAAAAAACACAACACAAACTTTTCAATTTTTAAAATATATTTTACAAATGTCCACCAGTTATCTAAAGCCAGGATGCAAAGCCTACAGTGTCTCCTTTACTAAGATGGTAATAAATAAATAAATATATATATATATATATATATATATATATATATATATATTTGCTGAATTGCTGATGTTCTACTTCAACAGTCTGATTCACAGGATTTGCACCTACCATTATACCTCAGTTTAAAAAAGAAGCAGAGTTTCTGTACATTTTGTCAGCCTTAAAAGCTTCACCGTTATATTTTAGTAATTTTCTTCTGAGTGTATGCTGAGCCATGCATTTGCAGCTCAGTGTGGATTCTCAGCTAATTTGCACATTATAGAAAGTGCCCACCCACCACACTGTAAACTTTAGTTCTGCTTTAATACAGCTTTCTTGTGTGTTACAACTAGTATAATTTCTATAAAATGTCATTGCCCTTTCACTGGAACAATAAATGCCTAGTAGTCAAATCATGCAGGTTGGTATGGCTGTGGCTTGATGGCATTTACAACTAAAATGATTCACTAACAGTTGGGCATGTGACTGGTTTCAGAACATGTTGGAGCTCTGTGATTTTTAACCTATTTCTAGTAAGAAACACACAATCATGTACTTACATTGCCAGTCCCTTCCTTTTTTTTCCCTGTGAAGGGTATTTTTGCAGTATCATCATGGACCATTGGCCATTGGACAAATCTTCCACTTCTGTAAAGCAAGCTAAATATAGGTGATTCGAGCTGATAGAGCATTGATTCTCATTTTTTATTCTTTACTTGGAAATTCTAATAAACATTCAATTACCTTTGCAAATGTTCCACATATTCTGACAAACTTAAATCTGCAATAGTTATTGTCATTGTTTTATGCACATTCCCTATCACTATTTTAGGTGTACATATATATATATATATATATATTTTTATTCCAAAACCGGAATAGATGGTGAATATGTTAGTGACAATAATTGCACATGTGTATGCAGCTTAAGTTCTATTTTTGTACATACTTTGTTCAATCTTGGGTCTTAAGTATAACTTTTTTGTGTTCAGTTCAGATAAAATACATGCATAATCTTATTTTGGAAGCCTTGCAATGGCTTTAGAACACATACATATCCCAGTAAATTTCCAAACATGTTTATTGAAATATATCATCTTTCCATCAGTAAATATAGTCCACCTATGATTCTAAAAGGTGGACAGTTTATGTGTTTCCCTACATGATTGAACCCTAGGTTACGGTAGAACACAGCTCAGGCATTCAGCTAGGATGCTTTTATTGTATCCTGCAGGCTTTCTAGGTTCAAATGAAGGTGTTCCACTAATTTCTTCTTAATAGTTAAATCAGTTTTAGAAACAATGTGATACTACTTGGGTTTCTTGACCAAGATTAGCTGTAACTAAAATAATGTGTGTCACTTTATGAGCTTAAAGCCTAATTTATTAATTTATTGATGGAGAGTTCCATTTTGAGACTCATTGGACCTTTGTATGCTTCTGCTGGTACATGTTCATAAGCTTTGGTTCCCATACGCTAAATATGTTCCAAGTCAGGTTCATTCCGTTCTACCGTTTATATGAAAGTTTTAGTTGTTTTTGTAGGTAAGCAGATGAGTAGATATCAGACTACCATAACGATCTTTCCAGTTTATGTGGTTGACATCCACAGGCTTTTTCTACTTTTCTAAGTGTATGATTCATTCCTTCTGCAATATGTTTTTCTAGGCTGTATAGGAAGTAGCATAAAATGTTATGTTTTGTTACAAAGACTGAAGTTTGTCTCTTGTATTTTCTGTCCTAATATATGCAGAGTGTATTTTTGGTCGTTCTCTTGATGTATTGCCTACCTGGACTAGCTGTCTTTCAAGTTTCTCTGGTACTTCATATTTGTTGTGTAGCTAACTTTAGAGTACCTTGAGCAATCAAATAACTCGAAAATTGTATTTTTTGTTGTGCAGCTAGTACTACAGTGTTCAGTTTTATGCCACTGGAATGCTACATTTAAGATAACATCTTTACTGTTAAAAAGGGTTCACACACCCAAGACGGATAGGTGTGGATGCAGACTACATATTTTTCCATTTTGGCAGTATTAACCACTTTATTCTAGTTAAATTGAGATGGTATGGCCTACTTTTTTCCCTTTGCAGGCATGTGGATCTCTTTTGTCAACTGACACCTTTAAAATATATGACATTGCTTGCAGGGTAAACATTTTCATTATCAACAGGGTATCTTAAAGAGCGGTAGCATGTATAATTTTATACTATAGACAGGTATCCTTCTCATGACTGTTAAAAAATTAGAGCAGTAGGGATAACCTTCCCCTAGTCCTTCCGGGTTCCTTAATTGTACACTAGCTGTCACACTTCTCCCAGTCTGGCTTTGATAAAATTGAGTGAAGAATTTTGTATCATTACCATTTAGTTGTTGAAGCATCAAAGTGTGAAATGATAAGGTACCCCCTAAAAAGCACATAGTATAGTGTGTTGTATTCACCAGTAAAACAAAAACATGCACACAGAAATATGTAGGTTGCCAATAAAATAATTCTCTTTCTGAAAATGGTTCTTGCCTGGGTATAAAAACTAATTCAATTACATGGCATGGATGTTTTTGGTCCAGGCTTACTCATCTGAGTATTTCAGAATGTCCTGAACTGCTGCGATTTTAACACACATCCATCTCTGGGGTTTACTGAGAATGGTTCAGAAAAGCAAAATATCCAGTGAGTGCCAATTCTCTTGGCAAAATGCTTTGTTGATTTCAGTGGTCAGATGAGAATGGCCAGACTGTTGTAGCAGATAGGGAGACCACACAAGGTGCCAATCCTCTCAACCAACAACAGACACTTGAAGCTACAATTCTCATGAGCTCATCAAAATTGGACAAGAGAAGTTGGAAAAATTTAGCTTGGTCTATTGATTCTCGATTTCTGCTGCAACATTGAGAATATTCAGAAGGCATTTTATTATTTGTATTATAAAAATTAGTTTCTTGTTCCAGATTCTGCTTTATAAACATTTTGCTGTTTTCTCTTTTACATTTACACTCATCAACAAGCTAACCTTTACACATTCCATCTAGCCAAATCTTTCGTAGCTGTCTTGGAGAATACTGAATAGCAGTGTTAGCTCATATGTACCATACATACAAGACATAACTTGTTCTGCTCCTACATAATCTAATTTGGGTGTAAAGCCCAGAGGACATCATCATCTGTTGTTTGTGCTGCTACTGTTGCCCACAGTTGCCACAAACTATCTAATATTTTCTATCATCATAATGAACAAGGAAGAAGGAATGAAGGTCACACAACCGTGTCTTTTCCCAACCTCAATTTTGGAGGACCTAATTCTGACAAAAATTATTGTTGTTTCTACTCACACTGATATGTTATTTTGCACCTTATCAGCCTGGATAAGAGAAGTCACAGAGATGTCTACAGCAGCAGATAACCAAGGTGTAGTCAGATCCAGGCATCTATTTCTTTAGTATCTGACCTGGACACACAACAGGATGTGAATGGAAACATTTACAAATTTATAAAAGTAACATTCTGGATTTCAGATAAATTTTAGTCTGATAGTGACCACATCAGTGTACATAAAGAAAGCGTATCTAACCAGTTGAACTAGGATTCAGGTTCTTTTAAACTTCTTTTGTATATTTAGGCCCCTCTTACTGCCAAATCTCTGTGCACAAACTCTTTTTCCTTACAGTGCCTCATGGTGCCCCAGGGTCTCATTTATAAATAGCTTCTATAGGGCCATCACCTGTGGGCAACATTTTAACTGTTCTAACTTTTGTTGCTCAGTCCAAACCTAAAAAAGGGGAGAGATAGACTTTAGCACTTTTCTTTCCCCCAACATGAACATGTGGTTATCAGCTGTGTCTCTGTCTCCTCTTGACCACCTAGCCCACAAACAGTCCAACTGTTGTATATGAATTCCTTACTATGATTGGTTAATGAGCTCAATTTTTATTGTATTGTTTAATCGCCCGTGTTTTTTACAGAAAGACAGTCATACAGTATACAGTTTGTAATAGAATGTGTTTATAAAAGGAAAAAAAAGGATTTTAGTCCAACCAGTATTTAGGGAAAGGTGAATGAATAAGTCAGCTGCATACTGTATACACAAACCTAAAAAAAATGTACGTAATAAAAATGTCCTGTCATGTTCCATAAATAATTGTTTGGCTGGTGTCCATAAAACCCCAGAATAACTATTTGTTTGACATGGTGTTTTATGTATGCTTTTAGTTGCATGTATAAATTAACCAAAGCCTTGATTATGCTTAGACACTAATATTTGGATCATCAGACACAGAACAGACTATTCTGAGCTATCTAAAATGCATAAAAGTCTTCTCATCTGTTTGCTGGGAAAATAGTGACCTGTAAGTATTAGGTTTTATTCTTAAAGAGAATGGAAAGGCTACTATACAATTTTATAACAGCCTGTATCAATGTAGTGCAAACTGTGCAACATTGCCAAAAATACACCTGTTTTGCTGATTTTATAAGGATTGCATGATCACTATAGCTTCATTTTTTGCATTACAATGGGGGACCTCCACGTTTAACAAAGCTAGGCATTTTTATTCTTTGTTTTAATGTTGTGAGCTCTCGCAAGGAAATAAGTATAAAAAGTGGCAGAATTATCAGGTAGGAAATGTGTGAACTAAATATATGATAAATGTTATAATTTATTTACCTACAAAATTAGTGGGAACAGTAAAAAAATATTTCCCTAGATATATATTTTAATGCCTGACCAATGCTGGATTTTTTACTAAATATAATCATTTAAAACTGATTACTCTACCCCTTTTTTATGACATGGGATCTTCACGTTGCCTATACAGTGATAGGGTTCTTTAAGGTTTAAAAGATTACACAGTCTTTCTGCGCTCTAACTGCAGAAATTCACTCCTTTAGTTTGTCCTAGTGGCCTTTGTCATTCAGACTGAAAGTGAGATACAGAAAAAATACAAATCTCTTTTTTCTATGAAACTTGAACACTAGACCACTCATGGAGACAACTAAAAAATCAATTTCACACTGACTATGCCACTAAATATTATTACTTACGTGTATTTATTTAGTACTTACAAATTACACTGTGCTTTACTATTGTCATATTACTAAGTGCCCCTCAAAGGAGCTCACAATCTAATGTCCTTACCATATTCATTTGTCATTAACACAGTCTAGGGAGAATGTGGGTGGAAAAGCTAATTACCCTAACTGCATTTTTTGGGATGTAGGAAGAAACCCACAAAAACACTAAGAGAACATACAGATAGTATCCTGGCACAGATTTGAACCTGTAACCTTGGGTTGCAAAGGCCAGAGTGCTAACCACTGAGCCATCTGTGATCACTGCCATGATGCACAGGTATTGTCCATTGAAGTCTACAGAAACTGAGACTCTTAGAAGCACAAGAGGATCCACATCACCCAACAGAGGACTATAGGAGGACTGTTTTATAAACTGCTAGGCCATATTCACTTAAAGTAAAACTAGAGGCAAAAACAATACTGAAAGGTATGATGCGGGCCACTATTAACATGAAAACGGAAGGTTTTGTTTTTCTGAGTTTCCTGTCACATAGTTTAATACCAGTAGGTCTACTAATTTGGCACTTCTTGTATCAAAGTGCCAATGTTGTTCATTCTGAACTGAGATCATCACAGCACTGTCATCTTGTTGACAGGGTAGTCCTAGACAGATATGTGAAGAACATACTAAAGCCAAACTCCAGCTAAAACTTTTTAAAACATTTACAGCAGCAGTTTGTTTTCTTTTAGGAAGATAAGTTATAACCAAATGAATAATAACTCATTCTTTTAAGTCCCCTTGTCAGTTTATTAGTTGGTTCCAAGCACTAAAACTGTCACTTTTAATAAACACCTTGGCCTGCTCGTAAAAACCACGGTTTCCGAAGCAAAATATGTTTTCTTCTATAGTGGGATTTTTTTTCATTATTTCTAATACCATAAAAGAGCTTGAAACCTATTCGTGCATGATGGCTTTTCACACATCAACAGGAAATGACATTTCCTGTTCTTTTGTGCAAATCCCTTTTTTTTTCAATATGCAGAAACCTACAACTTTATGAAGCCTGTAAGTTCACCATAGGCTTCATTCTCTTTGAGTGATGTTTAATCATTTCTAATAAATAACAACTACTTGGCATTTGTAGCAAATATATCGTATTTAGTGTGTCAGGATCTGCAGCATGCACTCACAGTACAAAAACGCAAGATGTAGAGGATTTGGAAAAGCAGACAATACTAAACTGTGGGAGAATCTAACATCTTGCTCATTAATCTTTCAAAAGAACAGGTGGTTGTCCTTCCTGCCAGTGCCACAGAAAGAGCTACACTATTTTATTAAGCATTAGTCAGTAGAAATGTGTTATATGAGGCCAAAACAAGACTGAGTAATGTTCAGCATTGCACATAAAATGATGTAAAACAATTCTGATCATTAAAATGAAGATGGATTTATTTCACACTAATTACAAAACCTTTGAGTTGGAATCAGCTTTATATGTTTGCACATTTTAGCATGTTTGAGGATATTTTTTTTATGTTGCAACTCAATTTATCACCTTATGAACCCAAGCCAGGCAGAAGTTGAAAGCATGCCCACTTTCCTTCTTGCATCAGATATGGAATTATCAGATAAAGGCAATGGAAACATACTATCTTTACAACCGGGGACAAAACAAGCAAACAATTTACTAGAGGGTTAGAGGTCAGACTTTAAGTACATAAAGAATGCAGATGTACACTTAAACAGAACATTTCTTACGTGTTTAAATTCAGCATTTTCATTCTGTACGATGGAAAAATACTTCTTTATCTCTTTACCTTTTACATTTGAAAATGTGCATGTACAGTAATATGAATACCAAGGTTTGGTGTATCACAAGAACAATAATTTTAAAAGATACCCCAGATACACCTAGCAAGCACGCTATAAGGTATGTTTACATGTTTCTTAGGACAATGTAACAATCAGATCAATCCAACTGTGCATTGAGGCTATCTGCATTTTCAAATATGGAGTATGCTTGGAAATATATGTATTGTGGTGCATTACTAACATAATAAAAATAACTAAGTGGCCCTAACCCAACACATGGGATACCATTCCATAATGAATGTGGAGTGACACACCAAAATGAAAAAACACTCAAGCATCTTCTTCTGTATGGCCACAGTACAGAGAGCTTCCCAAAGTCACAGGTACAATCATCTAATGCAAACATTTCCTACTGCATACTGTAAAATAAAAAGGGGTCAAATATCACAAATTAGACATATAGGTAAAGAAATTTTATAAGAGCTATTTCTGCATTCTTTTTCCTAGACACGATCCTTCAAGTGTGGCCATGAAAATGTTATGGATAAGAACAAAGGACACTAGAAAAATACACAATAAAAGTGTTTAAACAACTTGTATACAACCTAATTGAAGACATTGACTGACCATAGAATGAAGGACACCAGGATAAGAAGTCATGTAAACACTTAAGCTACGTACACACGGCAGATTTTTATCACCCGATAATCGGCATCGGCCAAATATCGGGCGAAAATCTGCCGTGTGTACAGTCGGTGTCGTCCATCGTCCGATTGACCGTCCTGCCGGATCCACGGACGATGGACGACAACCGATCCTAATGAAAGGAAGGGGGAGAGCGCGCAGCAGGGTGCCGCTCCGTCGCTCTCCCCCTCCCCTCTCCATGGAGCATGAACGGTGCTGTATGTACAGCACCGTTCATGCATCGTGCAGTCCCTTGTCGTTGAAAAGGATCGTGAAAGATCCTTTCCAACGACAAAAATTGCAAGTGTGTACGCAGCTTTACATCGCCAACAGACCATCCTGGAATCTGGTCTTTCTGTTGAATAATTTGTTTCTGGACTATGATCTGATAACTTAGCAAATCCCCAGAAACTGCTTGATTGTAGTTTTTTTGTTTCTAGAGTTTAGGTCTGCTGTAAAGGTATAGCATATCAAATCAGATAATATAACATCAGAGATGTTTGGATTTTTTTGTTTTGGCCAAATGACTGATATTTGGGTCAAATTTGGCACAGACGTGAAGCCGAACATCATGTCTGCTCAACAGATCAACACAGATGGGAGTGTTGGTGTTTCATTAAAAGAAAAATTCTCTTTACCTAAGCTGTGATTGAAGGAGTACATAGCAAGATAGATAAATATTCTTTTTCAGAAATACATTTGCAGACTTTTGTACCTGAAGGGTCACTTTAAATGAATGACCATATTGCTGGGAAAATTGTTTTAGTACATTTTCAATAAATCATAAGGCATGCTTAGTTTATACAAACACTTTTCTAACAACTGGAAAAAACAGTTACTGCAGTGCTCTGACTCAAATTCATGTGACCTAAAACCAGGTTGTTAGATTACGACAAGGAGGATCTTTGTGAGAATTTATGTCAGTAAAATCTTCATTGTAGACTCACATGATAAGAAACTGGAGCACAGTAGTACCATAGACTTTTATTTTTTGGCTGTTAAATATAGTGCTTTATAAAAAGTTGCTTATGTGTTTGTGTTTGTTGATATACTTCACTTGGGGCCTTTGTGTTAACAATACTGTAAGAATGATATTGGCTGTTCTTGATTGAGAAAGATATGATAAGATCTTTACAATAGTAAAACCCTTAACATTTTGACCTTGATTACAAAAGACTACCATATCCTTCAAGATGCCATGGGCTATTGTATTGTTCAACAACTAGCAAGATTCTGACTATATTACCAAAATGTTAAAAATACATCATATTTATAATAAGATCTTTTCAGTAACAACATTTTGTGATCATGTCATCATTTTGCAAAACATTTAACCATTTTAAAGCTAACGTAAAAAACAATAAAAAAATCTATTGTAAACTTATTTTTGGTATTGTTGGTATAGTTTCCAGTAGACTTCTGGCTAGGTCAGGGTCTATTAGAAAGTAAAACTATGTGAGTTTAACTATCTTAGGTAATTATTTTTAAATTACAGCCTGTTCTTATAAGTATTAATGGTGTGGCAAATCTATTGAAGAAGGAAAAATCTAAATTTAGTTCCATTATTTTATTTTCCTAACATTTAAATCTAGACATGCACATAAAATGTCAGGCACATTTTGATTTGTCCAATGTTAAACGCATGAAGCTATGAAATCAAATATTCACATTTGTGTGATCTGGTCACCAAGTAGCCTGCTGATGTTTTAGCAGTATTGAAGACATCCCTTTAAACCCAATGCTTACATTCAGACACATCAATCATTTATTGTAATAAGACATACACAAGCACTGTTCAAGTCAAGAAGAGTCAAGGCTTTCCAGCCTACCTTAACTGGAAAATTTTCCCTGATAATAGGGATGCATTGGTGTACGCAGCCCCCTGGGACCATAATGTCTCAGCTTAAACTTTATACACACCTTCAAAAACTTCTTATCCTTGGAAATACTCATTAATAGTTTTTATTATACCAAGCTCAAATGACAGCAGGATGACTGGTTGCTATACAGACAGCTCTTTTCTGTTCTATGGGTGGAAACAACAGCAGCCATTCCTGTTGGTCAATAAGTGATTCAGCACAATGGATCACTATATAATGCCGGAGGATGGCTGTACAAATGTTAGATTTGCACCTAAAATGATCATAAATGTTTATCTCTGGCAAAAAAATAATGTCTGTATGTATCTGTAGGCTGACAGCTTGAGAACAATGGTTGTTTTACACATGGTAGTAACAGGACTATCTCTTTCTTAAAAAAAATAAGTTGATTTAATAATGCTGATACATGGCCCAATAAGAGTATGTATTGTAATGGGTCTACTGGATACTAAGGTACATCTAAATTGAGCCTAACTAGGTTCTAAATTTGATATAGACATCAAGTTTAGTATATCTATAAAAACATTGGAAAACATGCACTCAGTGTCTGTGATATTTAGGATGACCCATTGCAGATATAGCAGTAAAGGTGTGAGAATAAACATGACATTCACTAGTAGAATCCAAAACAAGCACTGTATTATTTTGAATATAATACATTATCATCAAGCAATTCAGCATAATTCTGTTCTCTTAGATGTCATAAGATGTACAAAGGAGTCTCTAAAGGTTTCCGTGATTCCTGCATGGCATTGTGCTACAAATAGTAGCATTTGTTTACAGAAAATGGCACCAGTTTCTCTGACATAGTTTTAATTGTTTTACAGAAGAGCCAAGCAGAGAAGTAGGAGAGGAGCATTGTCCTTAGAATACCTCAGACATGGTGTTCACTAAGAGCTAAGCGATATAAGCCAGATGAAATTGTCTCCTTATGTGCTGCGGGCACCTTTCAACGCTTAGAACTGAAGGCTTATCTTCGTTGGTGCAAAGTATACATGGATATCAAATGCCTATAACCCTGTGAGCTTTGGAAACTGAAGATTAATTCAATATCTAATACCTTCACGTTTCTCGAAGTGATCTCCAACAACTAATAAAAAGGGCAATTATTTTAACCACACTATATGGCCAAACTTTTGTTGGATCCATCCCATCCACAAACCTTATAAGGTTGACCTCTCTACCTTGTCATTTAGCCAACAGACCATTTCTGAGATGAGTTACTGATGTTGGATGGGAAATTGTGGAAAGTAATCAGCATTCCAGTTTATCCTAAATGATTGATGTCAGGACTTTCTGCCAATCACTTGAATTCCCCCATATCAAACTTGGTAAACCATATCTTTAGAGACATTTTGTGTTCAGGTGCACAATCATGCTGAAACAGAAAAAAAGCCTTTTCCATAGTGTTGCCACAGGTTGGAAAGCCAAAATTGTCTGAAATATCTTTGTATACTGTACTAACAACAAAAGTTGCACACTTTTTACTATATAGTTTTAAGGGTATTGATAATTGCATGTTTAAATCCACCACAAACATTTTTGTAGCACAGCATTATTGAAGGTTTTCTAGTTACAATGCTAGATTTAGCAATGGTGTTCAAAATACAATGTACAATGCAAATCGTACTGATGTTATAACATTCTGATTTCAAAAACAGTGAAGCTGTCAATCATTCTTAGACTTGTAAATGTCACCAAAACTTCAACATATTTCATCTACTGCATAAAGGTTAAAGAAAACGTTGAATTATCTAAAAATCTCTCCAATCTGTAACATGCCCTTTCCTAAACCAAAAGCATTTACTTTGTCAATTATACTATACACTACACTAGTATACACTATATCTATCTATCTATCTATCTATCTATCTATCTATCTATCTATCTATCGTGTAACATTGTATTGTATTGTGTTGTACGGTATTGTTTTGTATGTCTTAATTGCCTAGCAACAACCACACAATCTCTTGCTTGGTGATATTCCTTCCTTTGAAAATATAAAGGCTTTAAAAGTGTCGTCTCTAGCCACAGAACATTAATACTGGAGAGATCCATTTCCACTGGCTCTTTGATACATGATGGTTACATGAACAAGAAGTGTTAAAAAATTTATCAAGATAAGGAAGATCAAAAGGCCCATCTTACAGTTGCCTTGAACTATGAATTTTAATGCTATTTGAATAATTAAGACAAAATCATTCATTCTAAGTCAACGCTGTTCTACATTGTCCAATAAAGCAAAAACTCATGCAGCTGCCAGATGTATAAGTTAAATCGGGAAAAGAAAGAAAAGTTTGTGTTCACAGCATTTTGTACAGTAATAACAATAGTGTAGAATTCAGAGCTACATTATACATACAATATTTATAAAACTGTATGACCCTGGTTATAAAAACTTATCTGATAAGGTAGTACAATATGCAAAGTTCACTTACCTGTAGTAACCAAGTAAAGTTTGTTTTTGAACAGTGTAGAGCAGAACAAAATAACAGAATATATGTTGGTATGTTAGGTGATAAACTATCAAAACTGAATATTCTGATAATTTTTGGATTCACTGTTTTAAAATATGCATTTTAAGTAAGCCAAATATGTTCATATCCTGGAGCGAGCCCAGACTGTGACTACATACCTATACTGTACTTTGTACATTATTCTTTACCTTCCTGAGTTGGAACAACTCTCAGGAAAAATAATTATCATGCAAAATGAATTGTTTATGTTTTTGATTTATTAAGGAGACATGAGTGATCAAGGCAAACTGAATGGGTATTGTAAAGTTGGACTGTATTTTGATGTAATAAAAGAAGTAATAAAATGACATTGTATTCCTCCTTCTTGACCTTAAAAAGCATGGAGTAAATCAACCTCAGAAAAATCTAAGCAATCAATTTCTCTACACTGGGCTTATTTACCCAACTCGGAAAATATTGGAGCAAAGCATGAAAAGCCAATTGGGCAACTGACATTTTGTTAAGCAGTTGTCAGCAATGTTCATTTTTCAGTCTTGACAGGTGCAGGTCAAATCCCTGTTTGTCCAAACGTTAAAACAGGGATAAATATTCTGGATCCCCATTAAGGACCCCCAGCCACCGGATGAGGGTTCTTGCATTTTCCTAGTGACACTTGGCAAGCTTTTAGGCCAAAGCATCATGTTTGCATTAAAGTCTCTTTGCTAGCATATTCTTACAGTGCATTTCTTCCACCACTGCTCTTTTTGGCGCCAGGAGCCAAAAGCTATACTTAGAGCCTCCAGAGGAACATGGAACTCATTTAATATGACCATATTTGTCCAATCTGCACCATCACATTGGAAAGCTATAAACCTTTCTAACCAACAACTCTGGCAACACAGGACTCCCAGCAACTTAACAGCAACAACAGGGAATAGACAGAAAGGTAAGTAGATGCTTGAGGAAGAGATAAGTTAAACTAAACCTGTGAGTAGCCATAATACAGGTTCCCGAGAAGCCTTAATCAGTGATCATGGAAAGTCTTGGATTACATAACTCTTCTAATGCAATGCTCTGTATATCAGGACATCAATTAAACATAGTAATAGCAATGGTTCTTTCTTTGCCAGAAGTGTACTCAGAATCCAACACAGCAAGCAAATGGTTCCATTTGTAATATTGTTTAAATGGTGTCCTGACATATTCTAGCAATCGTTTCCACAACAGCAACAAACACAGCCTATAAAGGCTAATATCTCTGCCTGTGTGTGACTATGCCAGCACTTCCTTCCTTTGTGCTGAAGTAACAGTTTCCATCTCTAAACCTATTTCCTTTCTCACTTTCTACTAAGAATATGTATGTATGAGCAGACCTTATCTACTAGTTAACAACAAAAAGTAAAAAGATTTATAGTGAGTTTATAGTGAGTGCACATAAAATGGGCAATACATTACAGAACCATTATCCTGAATCTGTGTATAAATCTATTTTGTGTAAAAAACTAATTTTAATAATTAAGAGCTAGTGGACAAAAATAAGTTTACACATCCCAAGTGGCTGAATCCAAGTGAAGTCTACATTATTACAGTATATGAACAGCCAAATGTTTTGTTTGTTCTTGATATGGTTGGCAAGGATTAGAACCCCCATCATGTTTTTCTGAGATTTTCCTGATTCACTGTCAATGGTTTTACCAGCCATGTCAGCCAACAAAAATCAAGGGGTTTGTAGCTAATCACTCTTTTTTTAGGGCTAAATCCCCATACAAATGCCTAATTCTTGTTGCTGGGAACAATTATTAGTGATCCTCTCTAGCAATAGTGGATATACACATTTGTCTTGCGAAAATCTAGCAAAATCTAGCATCTACACATAGCATAACCTTGGGGAAGGAAAAGATTACATAAAATATTTTTTATCCTGAAGGTTGAAAACCAAAGACCCCATAACAAGTTTACTGATGGGTTGACAAATCTACATTCTGCTCTTTATTTTTGTGCTACTCTATTCTTCTATTTTACATACTGGTGGGAATATTCATAACCGTTGCTGTATATGTCCATCTTTCAAGAGCCTGCGATTAAGTTCATCACAGCTCAACTAGAACTCTAGTAGAACCCTTTTTTAGTAGAAAAAAAATCGTATCATTGAGGTTTACCACAAATGGAATTTGTAATTTCACATTTTAACCGCTCTGGTTCCTGTTGTACTGCCTCATTTTGGTGTGACCCGACATTTGAATAGTTTATTATGGACCACAGCCAGGGCTGCCATTAGAATACTGGATACAATTCCTGGACCCCCTTCCCCATATCTAAAACGTTTAGCATTGCAAAAGTCAAGTTTTTTTGAGCAGAGTCCAGTACAGAAGTACACTTTGTCCCCCCTCCTCCCCAATGGTGGCCCTGACTACAGCCTAATGAGTATATTGTACAATAATACAATGATGAAGAAGATGGGAACCCCTCTTTTTACTGCACTGGAGTGCAAAAAGAAAGAAATGTTATCACAGACAAACTACAGTCACGTCTTGCTGCTTCCTTAACCTTCAAAGGAACAATAATAAGAAATGAACAGTAATGAGAGAAACCAGCCATCAATCTTGTTTCATTTCCATTTATTTTCCATTCTAAATTCACAAAGGCTAAAATATGAAAAGTTTGTAATGAGTTATTGCATCACCTTGAATAATGGCACGTTCTATAATGAGAAACCTTTAGTATAGACTGGGGACACAACAATAAGCATGTTTCATTATCTGACTTAACAAATTCAGTTTGATTGTGTTAGATAATAGCTAGGTATTGATTTTCGTAGACTAAAAAGCAGAACTTAAGAATACTGAGCCAAGAGGGCAAAGTTGCTGCTTTTTCCATATTTATAAGTAGCTGAACTGGGCATAAAAAGAAGGTTGCATTTTATCCTATACATATTAATAGTAAAATGTGTCTCCCACTATGGCTGGTATCGCTATGTGAAAATGATCTGCAGCAAAATGTAGGCTTGTAGGTTGTGCTTTAAAAAGATAAGCAGAAAAATCTAGAATGTTGCATTTTAGAAGGAAAGGTTAGCAAACTCTATATACTGTATCGCTCTCATAAACGTTTCTCTTTAATTAGGAACCAAGCTGGAATATAACAAATTAAACCGCCTTCCAGAAAACAGTAGTCACTTAAACAAACTGTTTGGAGCCAGGCTGGGCAATGTTTAATTAAAAAACTACACCCTTACATTTACTCCTTAATAAGTACTTATTTAAAAAAATAATAAACTTTAGAAAATGATTTCATTATACAAGCAGTGAATACAGTGCTAGTCAAATAATGTTCTATTAAATGAAAGCAGGCATAAACAGACCTAGAAATGAAAGGAAACAACACAAGTAATAATACGTATTAATATATTAGGTGCATTGTTTTTGGATAAATATTATTATCAAGACAGCAGTCACTTAAAAAAGAATTTAATTACATGCAACAATATCAAGAAAGCAATTCATTCTAAGCATCTTAGATCAATTGCAACATCCGATGCTGGGGGTGGCTATGGTTACAAAATTCTATTTATTTTGTAATTTGTAATTTACCTTTGCGGGAAAAATGTTCAAAGTATAATTATGTTGTTCCTACTGATAATAGGGTGTACTTTCTTTGATTGTAAGGTTAGTTTAAACTTACTTAAAATAATATGGTTTGAGTTTTGGCTTGTTTGCATTTATTGCATTACATTGTTTGGATTTGCCTTGATGGAATTATATCTGGGATCCCATATTGTGATTTCATCAGCCATTAGCACTTAGCTAAGAGAGGAACACTTGAAAGAAGTGCACATGTGGCTTACTCTATCCTTTCCTTGAAAAGAGTTTGAGGTTATATTTAAGGTGCTGAGCTGAATCTGCTTTCAGTAAGCTTACCAAGTTTGGCTAAAACAGAAGCACATGAGCGACACTGTTTAATCAAATAGCCAGATAGACAAAATGTTTAATGCTCCCCTAAGTCATTCTGTTATACAATCATAACATTTACATTGTACAGAGCTTTAAAGGGATTGCAATCTTCACATCTTTGACTCGCACAATAAACATAGCATCACTCTACTGCTTTTTTACAGCTTCATTCTAGCATTTGATTAAGAGCAATAGCTCCTAGAGATGAACCAGTGGTTACATTATATTTGAGCTTTAACCTGAGCAGATATGAAGGCAGTTATCCTCAAATGTTTAGCATTTCTGCTGCAGTTCATGGTACTACCATCTTTGCACTAAAGTAGGATTTAACTAGCTTTCCCATAAAGCCCAACAACTTGATCAACCTCCTTACTAGTCTGTAAAGCCAATCAACAGGGATTGTGTGATCAGATTATACACTCATATGTAAGTCATAAAACTTTTGGCACATTTCTGGTACATAAGCATAACAAGACTCAATGTGCTCAGGCTCTTTGCCAAAAATCACACCTTAGGGTTTCATTAAGTAGAACACATCACATTGATGAGGTCTCACTTAGAGCCTTCACCAAAGATCCCACCTTGGGGGTTCTGGTGTTTAATAGGCAGAACACATCTCATTGGTGCCTTTCTGCTCAGAGTCTTCACCAATACTTAATATCATTTTGAGGTTTCAGGTGTTTATTAGGGAGAACAAATCTTGTTGCTGAGTTCTGCTAAAAACCTTTACCATTATTCACAAGTTAAACAGAACACATCCTATTGATGAAGTTCTGCCAAGAGCCTTCCATATTAATCACACATTGGGGTTGATTTTCGAAGGGAGTTTAGCTTGTTCACATACCACCAATACATTGGTAAAAAAAGAATATTTTCTTTACTTTTTCCTTTTAACCAAACCAATATATTCATATGATATATGAATTCTAATACACAGTCCACTTCTCCCAGTCTGCTCCATGTTAGAGATCCACTTCTCATGGTCTTCGTTTAATTTTCCTGGCACCATCCAGAGGCCAGGTTATGCAGTTCTGCCCAAGACTCAAGACTAGAGTTGATTATTGGGATGCAAAAAAACAAAGCTGCAGAATTTGATTGGTCCATTTTCAAGTCAAAGCAATTAGAATGCTACTTGGATACAAAAGTATATACGTTTTGCATCTCATTAGGCATCTCTACTCAAGACATGTCTGCAGAAACAAGTTACAGATTACAGTTTTTTTACTAGCACAGTAATATCTTACTGAATTACCTTAGTTGTTGTCAAATGTTGGGGTTCTTCAAGAATGGCCAGTGCAAGCAGCTGGCAAGGTGCTAACGGCAGTTGGTACCACTGCAGGTCTGAACCTGACCTTAGAGTAAATTTCCAGAAAAAGGAATTCACAACCCAAATATTGTTTTAGAGAATAAAGATATTTACTTTAATTTTTCCCCACTATCCACACATCACTTGGACAGTATCATGACATTTTTTAAACATATTTTCAACCAATATTTTATGTGACCATGTGTCACACATTTTTCACATTTCTCTTATTTGACAGCACCTGTCAGGCAGTGTTGTCAAACCTGACATTAAATGAAGTTACATAAATTATACAATAACATATCTTCCTATCTCTATAACATAAAAAAGGATCTTTGCACTTTAAAATTAAATGATGCCAGTGCCTATATAAGAAATATATTGGGAAGTATATAGTTTAATATAATTTTTTTGTAAAAATTATATTAAAGTAAGTATATTGCAGCAGCCTAAAAATATGTATAAATTTGAAAGTATAATCTAACTTAATGAACAGGTGGACGTTGTTTTAATGATTTCATACTGTGTGTGTGCATCAATTTTCCATGACCATGATCTAGTTTTGCCATTTCAAATAAGCTTGCTGCTGGCAAAGTCAATAACTTTGCTCCGAATGGGAGCAGCCATTAATCTCAAGTAAGGTGAATTAATAATAAATAAGGACACAGCTTCTGTGATATACAGAAAATGGAGATGACAGCAGAAATGGCACAAATAACCATTTTTCCAAGTTGGGGTCCTGGTGAGGAATACAATTCAATACATGCATATTTTATAGATTTCATAAATCTCAGGTATATAGAAATATTCTGTCTTTTATTAAGCCTATGCAAATCTGCACCAGTAAAAAATACCAGGACACAACACTACCAGATAACAATGTTAACGACTAAACCACCAACTATTTATCCTTAAATGAACATAGAAAGCTGTAATTTCTGGAAGGAAAACCAGGATAATGAGACCGATTTACTAAAAAAGTTGAGAATCCTCACTTGTAGCAATGTTTACTGTAAACAACCACTTATGTTCCTTTGAAATAAGCAGGAATTTGCTTTTATATGAATAGACAATAGAAGCAAATCTTTGTTTCATTTTGTTATTGAACTGCTTAGGTCAACCAGGTCTATTGTATTCACATACATATGTAATCTGAATTCTTTCCCTGTTGAGGAATATGTATGGTATTTTTATTATGTAGTCTAACAAAATAATACACAAAAACACAATCATTTAATTCTTTTCATAATTATGGTATTGACATAGCCTGACTATGTCTCTTTCATCTTTTAAAAAATAAATGTTCACGCTTACAGTACAATGCCCTTGCAAATACATACAATTGAATGTAAGAGTACACAGGCCACGGGCATACAGTCAATACTGATCTCAGTAATGTGTCCATTATTTATGACTGGGAATTTTCCACAACTGTCAGCTGCATTACACCTGTCAATATACATATAATAAGGTTGTTATAGCAAGAGGAAACTGGCTTGACTTGAATGGTTATGTTACATGGCTACGCTTGTAGCGGCAATTGTTTAGCATAGACAAACTGTACATTGCCCAGATATATCATGTTACATCCCTGGGATCAATTTGGTGTTTCTGTATGCATGTAAACAGAACTTGCAGCAAAATACTAATGGGCTGAGAAGAGATATGCAAACAATGATATATTTGCTACAAATGTGATTCTCCCTAACCTATTTGCCACGGATCAACCTAATTGCTAGTATTTAATGTGCAGTGTTCTTTTTACTTTTTCATTACTAAGTAACAGTATTGCTAACTCTTATACTTGACTTATGACTTAGGTCCTGCACAGAAGTCAAACAGATGTCAAATGATTGTTGCTAAAAACTTTTTTTCAAGATCAGATGAATTCTGATGATTTTTGTGATTTAAAGAATCAGCACTGTACACGCAGCATGCTGGAGGTGGGTGGAAGAG
The DNA here is from genome assembly GCF_032062135.1 of Pyxicephalus adspersus. NCBI lineage: Eukaryota > Metazoa > Chordata > Amphibia > Anura > Pyxicephalidae > Pyxicephalus > Pyxicephalus adspersus. The sequence goes on along the minus strand of NC_092859.1, from coordinate 82,965,919 downwards.
TGAAGTCACAAAACTTTGTTATTTTCCATAGAAAAGCATGGTGCTCATTCCCAATCGTTTATTCGTCAAGCAGATTGATGAACAATGTCAAGGAAGCGCTGGACACGCACTTGATTTGTCAGACAACAACCATCTGATGTGTTTACAAAGCTTTATACTTAAGATCAATAAGTATAAATAGTAAGGGCAAACTATTTTAAAAACAAAAAAGTGATACTGCTTTACTCCTAGTACTTTACTCAACTTTACTTACTTAACTATTCTTAAGTTCTAATAAAATATTTCACTGATCTTGTAGTAAATTGAAATTTGATTTATTACCTAAGTTTACTGTTCCTGCTATTTACTGCTGATTTTCTTAGTACATATCCTTGCAGTTTATTGAAAGTTTTGAAACACAGCACATGAATTAGTTTCCTCTCATAAAGCATTTCTGATAAGTTACTGAAAGGTTTTAGAGGCTTTGCTCACCTTTATGACTTTAGCAATTGTATTCCTATTCTGCTGAAAGTAATATGCCATAAAGACCACAATATATAGGCAATTTGTCCATTTTGTTATCTGTTCTGTCATTTTTAAAAAAACAATATCCGCCTTTTCCCTAAAACATTTCCAGTTGATGTCACTTTTATTCAAAACACAGGTTTCTGCACAGTATTCAATAGTTCAGTAAATACCACAAGACAGACTTAAGGAATGGAAAGAACAAGATCCAGGCACCAGTCATGTGAGTGACAATGAGGCTAATTTTCCACTACATCAGGAACCATCACTTCTGCTTCCTCCAAGCAATAATCTCACAGTGAAGTATGAACACACAATCAATAATATCATTTATTTTTCCAGAAAGAAATGGAATCTTCATTAGGAGGGAAGACATGCAAAAGTTCAATTTTATGCATCAAATCATTTCAAAGAAAATCTAATACTGTTTCTACAACTGCACATCACTTGTTGTTTTACTTCTAGACTCATTTACAGTATGGCTGAGAAAACATACACATATCCTTTCTATTTATGTTCTACTTACTTTAACATACACAGTTATGTAAATAGCGTTTTACAGTAAACCTGTAACTAGAATTTAAGTAAAGGTGTCAAAAAGATAATTAAAAAAAGTCATACCTAGTAGTTAGTTATCCCACCCCATAACTAACCCATGACAGACCATTGCTTAGATTTGGGACATGGAAAGTATTGTACTTGATTATTTACGCAGCCTTACATCATTGAATGTGTGGTAATGGAGTGCCTGCAGTATGATATGATAGGTCACTTGTGATAGGTATGCAGTACATTGACCAGACTTTACGTCCGCAAGTTGGCAATGTCCTTATTTGAGGTGTTTTTACTCGCATCACATATACATGAAAAGTAATACAGTAAAAAAAACTCTGCAATGAGATGATGGGGCACTTAGCTGATAGATGTGCTGGTATGGCTGTAGGTAAAGCATTAGTTTCCCTTTTTAGATATACCTTTTAAGATTTTTCTATTTTCTTGCATATGATTTGGTTAGCTTTTTAAGTTTAGTAGAAATTTGAAGTTTTCCATGAATGTTGTATAACTGATTACCTTGGCCAGATTTTCATCCCAGGATTGTGTAGGAAGACAATCTTTGGCACACAAAGGAGTACCTTTCTGCAAAGCCTATTGGTTTCGCACCAAAAACAATTCTGCAGGTCCTAAAAAACTTACAGGACATTGCTGTTTTTCTATTGGTGATGGATAAAGAGTTATATTGCTACAGGGAAAGATTTTTGCCTCTGTCACACCACCACAAACCTACTGTTACTAATATTGTACGTCAGCAGCAGCAGGTGCAAAGATATATACCCTGATTTTGTCTGCATGTTTCTGACAAAACATCCTGGGGAAAAGACCAAGGGATGTGGAATCTGCAGAATTTGCTAATGCAAATAATTACCAATGAAAGGAGGCATTGACCACCTAGATGGGCCCTGAACACTGACTTAGAGTGAGAGCACTAAACACTAACTTCTTATGGTTACAATACCATCTCTAGGAAACTGACCTCTAATGGATAACAGTCCACTCAGCACCAATAGTGGCATTTATCACTTAACATCCATATTATAGGGGACTCACCACTGACCACCATTTAGTACTCCATACACACCACTAACAACCAACATTTGAAGGGGTGCTTACCACTGACAGCAAACATAAGAGAACATCTACCTCTGACCACTGCAATGTAAACATCATGGTGTACATTGATTAGTCTGACTGCTAACTGTGGAAATATATGCTACATAGTTTTGACCCTTACACTTTATACTCTGTGTTGTACATTGAGTAGTTATAAGCACTGTACTC
>NC_092859.1:82806710-82962651 GCF_032062135.1 Pyxicephalus adspersus | reverse complement strand
TACTCTATATGTTACATAGTCCTTTGTGTTGTACTCTATACGCTACATAGTCCTGAGTGCTGTACTCCATATGTTACATAGTCCTTGGTGCTGTACTCTGTATGTTACATAGTCCTTGGTGCTGTACTCTGTATGTTACATAGTTCTGGGCTCTGTATTTTATATGCTATCTAGTCCTTGGTGCTGTACTCTATATGCTACATAGTCATTGGTGCTGTAATCTATAAGTTACATAGTCCTTGGTGCTGTACTGTATATGTTACATAGTCCAGAGTGCTGTACTCTATATGCTACATAGTCCTTGGTGCTGTACTCTAAATGCTATATATATGCTATGAGAAGTTCCTGGCTTTGCCCCCTTCCAGATGAAAAAGAAAAATGAGTGTGGTGGCATATGACAGCCTAATATCTTAGTATGTAACTGTGCAAATGTCAGGTCTTTGTGATTCTTAAAACTTTTTTCTTTTAGTGAGAAACTGTGATGGCAGAGGCACAAGGAACAGTCAAAGGAATGGCGCCACAGCAGGTCCCCGTGACCGAAGAAGTCCTGAACCTGGAAATCTGCCAAAAAAGTAATGACGTCCGTTTCTGGGACAAAGACGGTATTCTGTTGGAGGACTACCTACCTCAGGGCTCTAGTATTACGGGACAGTATTATTCTAACCTCTTGGACCAGCAGAAGGAGGCAATTAAAATGAAAATGCCATCGAAAGTTGACCAAAGGTTTCCTTTTTTTGTAGAACAATGCACCTGCACACACGTTCAACGTTGTGGCTGCTAATTTAAACACCCTGGGTTTCCAATTGGTCCACCATCCCCCCTACTCACCTGACCTGGCCCCTTCAAACAAATTTGTTTTGTTCCCAAATTTGAAGAAACATCTGAAGGGGCAACGTTTTGATAACATTTCTGAGGTCAAGGATGCTGCTGAGAGCTGGTTTGCGGCCCAACCAAAGGACTTTTATTTGAACGGTCTAGAAAAGCTGCAACTACGCTCTCAGGGGGGAATCAGTCTCAGGGGGGAATATGTTAAATAAATGTGTTATTTCATACCTCTGGCTCTCTTCTTTCTGGGAAAAGCCAGGAACTTCTCAGCACCCCCTCGTATATAAAAAAAAATAAGTTTTATATATGTTATAATTGCTGTTGAAGAGTTCCCACTACTTACTATCAAAAAAAATATTATCAGAAATACAGATGTTTTCTCTAACAGGGTCGTGATAGCAGAAAAGCCTGTCTAACCCTTTCTCATTGTATTCAAATTGAAGAAAAAACATTTTGATGAGACAATCATTTTAATTTTGTGGTCAAGTACAGACAAAACAGAGCTAGAGGAGCCATCTGTTTGCATTGACATGCACTGACAGCCTAATATTGCCCTCAATGTTTTTTTTTTTTTTGAACAATGACAACTGTTTTTTACAAGTGCTAGCTCTGCAGTCAAGCACAAAAATAATCAACCTGGCAGAGTAATCTTTTTGCAATTACATGCACTGACAGATTGGTTTAATGTTCTACTGAATACTGAATGACACTGGTAGTATTTCTCTAAAAAACATTCAGTTCTTTCACTGACTAGTTTAGCAATCCAGAACAGAAATAAGCCAGCCTGGCAAAATCATTTTTTGCAACAAACAAAGTACATTGTGCTGACTACTGGCACAGAGTGAATACAGAGGTAGTCTACCTCTTCAGCTCTCATAAATTGTAACTATAAGTATACAGAAATGTCTTTTGTTTTCAAAATGGAAAATTCACTGAGAAAAAAAGAAATGCCATGGAGAATAGGACCAAATCTCACTCTTTTTCATCTTTTAGGCTATGTACAGACGTGTAATAACGACTGCACGATGCATGAATGTGTGCTGTACATACAGGGCTATCCTGCTCTATAGAGACGGGAGGGGGAAAATGACGGAACGGCACACCGCTGCGCTCTCTCCCCTTTCACTTTCATTACGGTTGTTTGTCGTCCATCGTCCGTGGATCTGTCAGAATAGTCGTTTGGATGATGTATGACGAGAGCTGTACACATGCAAGATTCTTGTCCGATATCAGCCCTGAGCCGATTATCGGACGAGAACCAATGCACATGTGTACCCAGTCATACTCCTAAATTTACTATGTCTAAATGACAACCGTTGATCTTATCTCATTTTTCCCTATCTCCACACAACATTTAAAATGGCAATGGGATTTTGTATGCTGAGATTTTTTTTTTTTTTTGGAAGGAGTGGCAATTACCATTGTTGCTAACTGGCTGCAGCAAACTGATAAAGTTGTTTTATAGATCACATGATCTGGATATTGATGGAACCACTAATGAGACAAAAAATGCTCATGTGACAACAAAATTACCCCCAAGCAAATACCAATACAAAACCAGCCTAATCTGCCATGAACTGTGTTGTGCATTGACTGGTTTCTACATCCCTAGCCTTTGGCCATGACGCTTACTTACTGGTTGACTTCCATTCAAAGAATGAACACAAGAAGCTCTCATTCATATACATGTAACTATTGCATTATTGCAGTAAATTGGTTTTGGCAAAGACATCCAAGCTGCTAGAATAAATAAGGAAGTGGACCAAGAAGAATGTGTGAAACACATTACCCTTTTTTTTAGTTGTTCGCACTTGAGTTTTACTTATTTATTACCACATTTATATAATTATTTATTTGTAACTCTTACAGTAAAAAAAATTCTGAAAAAATGCCTGACATCTACGTATGTGGTATTTCATGACTGTTCAGCTTCCTGGTGTTGAAACATTTTCTGTGAGGTAATTATACCACAAATCTTTTGTTCTAAAAATGTAGAAATGCTGTGCTGATTAAGGTCAGCCTTGTATTTCTGCCCACTACGTCATCATGGAACACATGTGAATGGCTTGCAGAATCACATGTCTTCCATTTATTACAAAACAAGTATTGATTGTTCCATTGTAGAGAACTTGTAACTTTATTGGGAATTGGTGCCAATATCCAAGCAACAGTACATCTAATGTTATAGCTTAGTTTAGGGTAATTAGGCTACTGTTAAAGGTCAAGAATACAGGGTTTAGAATAAATCAGGTTTAAAGTACATTTAAATCATAATTATATCACAAAGCTAATCAGACATGGCAATTTTTGCCCAGGTGTACACCTTTGTTGCTACCCTGTTACATGCCACCCTAGTGGAAAAAATAAGCAGCCATGCCATTCTTGTACAAGGATGACCCACAGTTGTCATTAAGTGTTAGCCAGTCCAGATTAGTAATGTGTGGCCCATGCTAGAGCATGAACATTTTGACAGGAACTGTAGCATGAGCATATAAACAGAAAAGTAGAAGGAGGAGATAATCAGCACTGAGATGACAAAAAAATGAAAATGTTGAAAACAGTATTTTATAAAGAAAAAGAAAACATGCAACTCCTTATATTATGTAGTACACAGAACAAATGCAATGGTACCCAGCTACGGAAATGATTAGATGTTGTGTGTGTATAGTGGTTGGGTAATTAGTTCCTTTTATTTAATATGGCCAGAACTAAAAAAACATAAAATGTTAAAATAGATTTCAATTTAGTCCAATATATATAAAATGTTGCAAGCATTGTATAAAAATATATGTTAAAAGAAAACTACATATACAGAAATTAAACCAACTTGACACACAATTTACCTTTAATGGCTCACTTTAGGGGCTGGGTTAAAGTTACATACAAATACTGGTTATCGTTTAAAGTCATCTTGGTAGAAAATCTGTCATCTGTACAGTTGTTCCCCGACAGCTGCCTCCTGTATGTCAATTCCTTTTTTATGGAAAGGCTCAGCCTTGTAGTTATAATGTTAGGTCTCATAGGTGCATAAGGTTAAGGGCAGTGGGTCTGATTTATTAAAGCTAATAGTTTAAATATACAGTGGGGTTGATTTACAAAAGGGGTTTAGATTGTTCAAAGAAGATTTTACTTTACAAGTGAATGTTCACTTAGTTTAGAGAATACTATAAAGCCTTACTGACTTCAATCTTCCAATCATGTGCAAGCAAAAATCATGTTTTTTATATTTCTCTGCAGATGATTAGGTATTTTTTTACAAATGTTCACATTTACTTTACTAAATTAACATGTTTTAGCTTAAATCTCCTTTACTATGGTATGTAAACTTCCAACCAGTAGGTAAAAAAACCTTTTCTATATTTTCAGTATCATGTTAGTAATAAAACCTGATGACTACTCAGTAAAACATTTAAACCACAATCCAGGTTTGGAAACACAAAGAAGATATTATTGGGACTACTTTTATCATTAAACTGCTTTGTCTTTTGTGACTAGTGATCTGTGCCAAAGATAATAAGATAGATCACTGAGGTGCCCATTTTAGGAGACTCTCTTTCACCCACAAAGATAAATATAACTAGTGATTTCAGTGTTGTTCTTACTGACTGTTTCCCTTACTTGTCCATATTAGTTACTTCGCCATAAATTATACCATCATACACCCAGAGGAGCTATCAAAGATATCTACCAGTGTTATGAAGGAGAATTTATGTTTCAAGTATAAAGATAGATGTATGTAAGTATTAGGCTGTCACTATGTCATTTATAGGGACAATGGAAGAAATTATGAGGCCTATTTGAAGAACAATTGTAGCTTAAATATAACAGGGTTGTCTCAGTTTGAATTGCTTCTTAGGCCATATTTTAGTCAGATAATTTAGACCTATTTATATATACAATGTTTAGTTTACAAAAAATATTTAATAAATAATGCTATGTTCAGACTAGCAGTGAGGTTGCAGCCTGAATGTATCCATGACAGCCCAATGGAGAATGAATGAAGGTGTCAATGAGCAGTTCAGTACCCCCGCACTACTGCCCACTGTCAAATCCTAATAACCAGTGCTGTGGTGTGACCAAACAACTGGCTGGTAAGGGATCAGATGCTGGGGGTCCCACAAGATCTCTTTCTTCCGCCACAATTCTGAACCTGCCCTAACTAGTTTACTGGAGTAGCATACGTTAAAGAGACAACATAGACTTTATCTGTCTGACTGAAACTTCTGGCACAGCTGTATGAAGGCTATATATAAACCTTCTCCTCATGTGTATGACAGTTTTAGCTTTTGAGGTGTGTAAGCAACACATAATAATAATAATACAGTTTTTTTTTTAAAGGAAAACTAAAAGAAGCCTGAAAATGTGTGAAAAGGAGCCTAAAATTTAACCTGGTGGCTCAGAAGAAGAATGCAGAATATTAAAGTGTAACAAAACCAGCAAGGAAAACTTTAGGCTTCTTTTAACATATCACAGGCTCCCAGTAACCCTACAAATTATCCTGGTGGTGTCAAAGATTTGAATTAAACACATAAAGGCTTAAAGCAGGCTGCTTCTGCTAACGTAGGCTCTTTAGCTAACCCTTACTACTCTGGGAACCTTTTGTGATGTATGAAATACTTATTTGTTATACAAAGATTACACTGGGGAGCAATTTTGAACAAATTTTTTGTTGACTTCAAATTTTAAGCTTATTTACACTAAAATAGGTATGCTGATTCTGAAAGTGCAGTTAGTTTTCTTCTATCACGTCAGGTATTTTCTCTACCGCTTATATTAATGCGATCACTGTAGCGTGGATTTGTATTAGCTATTCATTTACACACAGTGTGGTCAGAGGTTGTGCGCTGCTCTATGTAGTGAATAAGCAAAATTTATTTTTCTACTTACACACGTATTTCCTTTCTTTCAGATCATGTCTGGCTCTGCTGTTCCTCGTCGTACATGCTTTAACAGCCCTGATTCATTTTGTTATATCTGTGGCAGTTTCACCATTCCCAGTCAAAGGGCAAACATCAGCACATTTGTAGCCTATTTGGCATATTTCAAAGTTAAACTTGGTAATCTGGATAAGTCTTGGGCCCCTCATGCAAACAGTGTGTCGAGGGTCTACGGATGTGGACAAAGGAAACACGTGATAAGATGCCATTTGGTATACCTATGGTTTGGCGAGAGCCAGGAGATCATTTCAATGACTGTTATTTTTGTATAGTGAAAACTTCAGGATAAAAAAATAAATGTAACATAAAGTATCCTAGTCTACCATCGACTATTTGCCCAGTGGCTCATTCAGATAAAATCCCAGTGCCGGTTTTCGTTACACAACCCTCTCTTAAAGAACATGATTATTTTGATGAACTAGGTGACAACAATGATGAAGAGTTTGAAATTGAAGAGGATTCTGTTCATAAGGGATTTGATCAGCATGAGTTGAGTGATTTGGCACGTGATTTGGGACTATCGAAGAAGGCTTCAGAACTCCTAGCATCAAGACTGTGTGAGAAAAACTTACTTGAAATAGGAATGAAGGTATCGTATTTTCGAACCAGAGAAATTGCATTTCTGCAGTACTTTAGAACTGACAGTGGCTTTGTGTATTGCCATAACATACCTGGTTTAATGGAGGAATTGGGAATTCCAATCTATAACTCAACTGAATGGCGACTATTCATCAACAGCTAAAAGCTTAGTGTGTCCTCCTTCACAATGGCAATATATTTGGGTCAGTCCCAATTGGCTATTCAGTTTCTCTTTGTGAAGAATATGCAGACAGAAAGAGAGTCATTGAGTTGTTGCAATATCACCAACACAATTGGGTTATCTGTGTTGACCTTGGTGAGCAATGTGGATACACCAAGTATCCCTGTTATTAGTGCATGTGGGACAGCAGAGCTTGTGAGAGGCATTGGGTGGAAAGGAATTGGCCACCAAGATGTGCCCAAAAACCAGGTGATCCAAACATTTTACATGGGCCACTTGTTGATAGAAAGAATATTATATTCCCGCCTCTGCACATAAAACTGGGTGTGATGAAGCAGTTCGTTAAAGCTTTGCCAACAGAAGGAGACTGTTTCAAGTACCTCATTTTGCCATTTCCTAGCCTGTCATTTGAAAAAATAAAGGCCGTTGTGTTTGATGGTCCACAGATTAGGCAGCTCATAAAAGATGAACATTTCATCAGGAGAAGGTCAGAAGTCAAATAGAATACTTGGTTATCATTCAAAGCCATTGTCAAGGACCTTTTTGAAAACACACGAGCAAATAATTACACAGAATTTGTCCAGAAACTCTTGGAGAGCTGTAAAATGTTTGGTTGCAATATGAGCATCAAGGTGCATATTCTGCATAGCCATCTTTCTAACCTCCCAGAAAACCTTGGTGCAGTCAGTGATGAGCAAGGTGAACGATTCCACCAAGATTTGAAGGTCAAAGAAGGACGGTATCAGGGTAGATGGGATGTACATATGATGGCTGGCTATTGTTGGAGCATCAGGCGGGACTTTCCTAATACTGAACATTCCAGGAAAAGCTATAAGCGTAATTTTTTACCTTAACCGCTTACCTGATTATTTTCAAATATTTTACTGTAAAAAAAGGTCATAGAATAACAATAAATCTTTTGTATGAACAAAAAAAAATTAAATACACAGTACATTCAAGTTATTATTTCATTATTTTTCATTGTATGTAAAATTTGTATATTTTGTGACAAAAATTAAGGGTACCCTGTATCATAAAAACTGGATGTGATAGCAAAAAACTGGGGTCATTTCTGGATTCACCACCCAAATATTAGTAAAAAAAAACAAGTGTAGGATATAACGTAACAAAACATGCATTATCCAGTGTTGTTTAAAAATAGATTAAAATGAATTTTAAAAATGTAAATACCCAAATAAAACTGACCCAAAACATTATAGTTTCAGAAAGTTTGAAATAATGGAATTGTAAAAGCATTTTCACATTGCCGTGAATAGAATTAGGTCTCTAAGGCAATGTAATCAGCAGTGCAAACATTACTACTACAGCTGTCGATGTTTGGTGCAGTAGAAGGAATTATCTATTTTGCTGGATGGAATGGTGCTAATTCAAAATGTCCTTAATATGGCTAATTGATTCTGATTACTTACAGAATGCTTGTAATGTACATTGAAATATGTACATGAAATCATTTTAAGTATAAACATGCATATGAACAAACTAGTTTTAGCTGCCTATATAGATATCATTCAGTATGTTACAGTTTAGTATGGGAAATTATATTTGAAATAGAAACTATATCTGATTTACATTGTTAGTTCTAGGCAGAGCAGACCAGCCATACAGCTGCAGTTTTACTTGGCACCTACAATAGTTTATAACCCTAAAAACTTGTTTTTTCATACTTTTATATCGAACATTCACATTTTCTTTAATATTACTTTATTTAGAAACCATGTAAAAAATAAAGAAAAAATACAAAAAAGCCCCTAAGTTCTTCTCTCACACATATTTATCCCTATAACTGTATGCAGGTTTTAATATATATGAAAATATATATATAAATAATAAAGTATATGTATGTAATAAAACACATCTAACCAAGTTATTACCTAGTAAAAACCAGAGAACAATATTGTAAGGATTCGATAAAACTTTGAAATCATATATTTATTATCTTGTATTTATATAGCTCCAACATATTGCACAGCTCTTTAAAAAGTCCACAGTCATGTCACTAACTGATCTTTAGATGGATTTACAGTCTAATATCTCCACCATTGACAAAGCCATTTTTTGGAGGAAAAATAATTACCTAACCATGTTTTTGGAATGTGAGAGGAAGCTGGTGCGCTCAGAGGAAACCATGCAAACATGGGAAGAACATACAAACTCCAGACTCCAACTGATCGAGAATGATCACTATACAAGCCCAAGGAGGAGAGAACTCTCACCTCTCCATAAAACAGAATGAAAGAACCTGAAAGATCATTTCCAATGTTAAAAATACATGTCAAATCAATAAATCATCAAAAGTTATATTTGAATGGGGTACTGTGACCTTTATCCTACAATAAAGTGTTCCAGTAAGAGAGAATTGTGTGTTAAACTTAGATACCATACTATTTTATTAAATTTTTTTGGTATTTGAGACACATTGTGGTTTCCAAAGCCAGTCCAGCCATTTTATGACAAGTTAAATAATTCTACCCAAATGGTAATTTTTTGCCTATTTTGCCTGCCTAGCCCCTAACTGAGTAATCTTTAGCAGTCAGGCAAGGAATATTGGGTTGGTTTAGTCAGGGTAGGCAGGTTAAGTGTACTTTATGTTAAAGTATATGTTCACAACTGAAGTCTAAAAAATAGAACACTCTGTCCCAAGTAGTACTTTTTATCATTTGAACTTAATATGAACTTATAATGCAATGTCTTCTGGGATTCTGAACCACAGGAAAAGGTTGCTAAACTAGGCAATCAAGTTGTTCAGTGGTAAATCATGGTCTTTGTCAGGCTAATCTAACCAAAGAAAGGATACCCATTGCCAAGAGAAGTAAAGATAATAAAACATGACATATCAATGATATCAGAATGCCCTCTATAAAACATTTCCATAGTGACAGTTTGGTAGAACACAGTGTTTTAAAGTAGAATGGTTGTAGCTGAGCCCACAAATCGCCTGAGACAATGATGACAATCCCTAAAAGTCAGAGAGAAGCCATCAGCAAAAAACCACAAGACATAACTGAAACAACAAGCTTACCCGCAAGCCAAGTGATTTGACCCCAAGTGACAAAATCTGGGATATGACTCTCCCAGATTGCCCTGAGTGAATACCTGACTTGAAAAACTTTAAAAAACAACAACAATAAAAATACATAGCCAGGTAGTGGCTTCCAGTAAAATAGCATTCTTCTGGAAGCCACCAAACAACTCTTTAATTTACAGCCAAAGAGAGTAGTGAATGCATTATTACAAATTAGGTGGTGATAACCATTAGGTATTTTCTAATCAAATAATATTAACTTACTATACTAATACATTTATTTTACAACCTTATTACATGGTAGTATTTTCGAAAGGACAAGTTATCAATGCTATACATAAATTATATATCACCAATTATACAGCAGTGCCTAACTATAAATACACAAAACAACCAATTATACATAGAACATTACCATGCATCAAATCAAATTAGAAAAAATAAATGCAAATCTTTATATATAAAAAAAATCTTTTGTGTATTTATGATTAGCTTGCACTGTTTAGTTCTTAACATTTTAGCAATATTTTTATGGCAACATCATTTAAAAATGTCAGGAGAGATCATGCAGGAATATTGATCTTTGGTATATATATACAGGTATCTCTTATACTTGTCTTTGTATTTGTAGTATGGTTCATTTGATTTGTAGATATATTTTCTTTGGCGCATTCTGTTGTTTTTGTTGTTTAGGAAAAAGGAAAAATAACTGAAGAATTAACTGATGTCTAAAATAATGAACCATTTTCTACTTGGATGAATATTCACAATTTTTTTTGGCATACTGAGCGTATTAGGATTCACTAAGGCAAATCCAGTTTAGAGTTTATAAACTAAAATAAATAAAAATGTATAAATGATTTTTATATTAAAGCAGAATTATCACAAAAAAACAACAACACCTTAACAGGTGCAAAACTGTCGATTCCTCCCGCGATCCAAGTCAAGTTGGTCCCACACCGTCCCATCTTCCTTCATTCATCCCAGTGTGAGCTGGACACCAGGTGCCGCCATCTTTTATCCCTACTTCTGGGTTCTTCTTCCTACCTCACCTTATCTCGCACTATGCAGGCAGATCAGGTGACATGCTTCTGGAAAATGTAAAAAAGAATGCCAATCACACTGCGCAAGCATGAGATCAGCATTTTATATGGTAGAAGAGAACCCCTTCTGTGCATGCTCGAGATCAAGTAAATAATAATAGTATTAGGTAAAAAATTTGATAATAGGTCTGCTTTAGGTAGATTTAAAACATTATACACCGTACCCATAAAAAGTATTTAGAAAACCTAAAAACAATAACAGGGGGTAAAACCTTTTTTTCTACTCTTGTAATAACATTTTCAGAAGAATATGAGAACTCATCGCCTCACAATCATGTTACCTCCAGATGTACAAGAATTTTAAGGCATGTATCACTTATATTTGCCAATTGTTATTAAAAAAGCTGAGATTCCAGGAAACTAGTTTGTGTTGTAAAGACCTTAATCACTAGGGTTGCTTTTCTGTACAATATAGCTTTAGGGTATTTTTAAAGTTATCTCACCTGAGGAAACACATGCTCTAAAAGCCTTTGTCAGCAATGTCTTCCAGATATTGGATAGGCCTTTGAAAAAAGTAATGAGTTCACACTGGGACTTGAGATAAAAAGGTCAAAAATAAATAAATGAATGGCCTTCATGTTTAAAAGTATTTAAAGAATTTCTAAATGGAATTTATTTTGTTTTTGGAATTCAAGTGAAAATGTATCATTCTTAGTAGAAACTCTTACAGTAAAGAACTCTTTTCATATATTAGGGATAAACATATATTATTAGGCAAGCCCTTGCCCTAATATGGATTTATTATACCATCTCTTTGATTGGTTAATTAGTGCATTCTTTCTTATAAAAAACTTTAAAAGCATTGTTTATACATTTCAGCTCCCTTGTCCAGTTCAGGCCTATCTAGGGGTAACTTTATGATATTCATAGTCCAGGAAATTGAAGATACCTGTACATTCCTGCAGCAGCCTCCTAGGCCAAATACTGTTCTGACAGGCAAAGCTTTAGAACTTTCTGATGATGCTGAAGCTTGTCTTGCTATTCTTGCCTTCTACACATTTCTATTGGCCAGTAATGAATTAGGAGACATGGCTTAATGGTAAGCTCTAATACTGCCCTGGAGTGAGAGGTTTGTCTTTCAGGAAATGAAGGAAGGTGTGGGGCAATCGACCCTACCTGCAGTTTTGTTTCTGATAGAGTCTCTTTAATTCCAGAGTAAAATATTTAAAAAAAGGCTTTAAGCCCTAAAGGTACTATTTTATTACCTAAACGGATCCCATCAGGACATCTGTAAGTGTTGGCCAAGATGATGTTTATGAAAGTGACAGACAAGTGCAGGACTTTCCTTTCCAACACGATGCCTCTGCAACTCATGAGAAACAAGGTCCACATTCTAAACACAAGACGGACATACAGAACATCAGAAATAATCCTGACTTGGATGCTGATGACAGTGCGGAATACCCAATATATGTAGGTTGGTATGCCAAAAGCTACTTCTACTATGTATCTGGCTTCACTTATCTGGTATGTAAAGACCTTCCTTGTTCAATTCAGGCCTATTTTAGTGTGCATCTTCATGATGCTGGTATCAAAGGAGAAAGTCTTGTTATTCACTAACACAAATAGCTTAGACTGTCCACTATCCCCAAGGGTTGGGTAGGGATGCTCAACTAATCACCCAAAAAACATTGTCCCACCACAGATTCTCATTAGATAGAAGTTTGGGGAATTTTTTTAGTACTCTATGTCCATGGCCACAAAAGTTATTCTTAATGTCCATGACAGCATAATGACAACCTGGAAGACAACAAAATATTTGGAGCCACTGAGCAGTGACATCTGCAGAAACATGTGCTTATCATTCAGAACTCCCTAGTAGATGGGGAAGGTGCAATTGTTGAGAAAACCCTGAGTGATCTTTCACCAAAACTGATGGTGGGTATAGGCTTGACTCACACGGCCTTGCAATTATCATGGAATTTTTCAAGCAACTGTTGCTTCGCCTAAACCAGGGGGTAGGCAAACTTTTATGGCCACTCTGAGTCCCGCCCTAATGGCTCCGCCCACCACCAGGGAACGCCCCTGAAGTGAAATCCCTCCCCTCCGTATGCAATGCAGAGGAGAGGGATTTCCCTTCAGGCAGCCTTCCCTATTTACTGAGCTGGCGGAATGTAGGCTGCATCGGCCGCGGTAAATAGGGAAGAAACAGCAAGGAGGCAGCACCGGAGCTCCAGCGGCACCGGTAGTTACTAATTCCCCCCGGCAACCCGCGGCTCTGGAGCTGGCTGGATCGGCCAGGGGCCGTTAGGCCAGAACAAACCACCGGCTAGGCCCGTATCTGGCCTAAAGGCCAGAGTTTGCCAACCCCCTGGCTTATACAAAAAGTGTACTGCAGGGAAAGAAAACTTTTACCAGTTGTTAAAAACTGATAGAAAAAAAACAAAAATCATCACAAACTTACTCACAATATCAGTTTATTGAAATTAGTGCTCGAAAGGGAAGACTTTGCTTACTGTGAGGTCATTAGTAGGGGTTCTTCTGCAGAGGAATTACTATAACTACATCTTACATCATCTGATTTACTCAACAAAATAGTAAATGTGCAAACCACAGATTATAATACATATATATATATATATATATATATATATATATATATATAGCAGTTAATGAAAATGAAATGTTAATGCAACAATGGTAAAAATGGTATTTACATAAAGGGCATGACATTGTGGAACTACAGTTTCAGCTCATTAATAAAGTGTTACAGAAGGTATTTTACATACTGGAAGTAATATTTCTGCTGGAGTGGGCAGTTTGTATGTCATATAACAAATAGGTGCTTGTGTGTCAGAATAAATATATTTGAACTAAATCTTTGATTTTTAATCTCAGAGACTAAAAAATAATCCAAATTCAAAAATTAGTCTTTCCTTCTACTGAAGGTGATTGCTGGATGGTTGCTATGCGATAAGTCTCATGAGATTAATCACACAAGAATATATTAAATAGGAAAAATCGCTCAAGACTCTTCCAAATGAGTGAATGTTGAGCGATTAATCTTCTTGTCTATGGAATAGAACACAGAAGGTCAAAGCACTATTAGTCTCTGCTATGTAATTAATTTGATGTGTGATCATAAGATAATGTTACTAAAAATATCAAATATAGCAGCCCACAATAAAAAGTATATTGCAAAACAAAGAGATTTCATGGGATCCCCTGAGATTTTCGCAAAATAAATGAGTAACTTAAAGTCTGTTATGTAGGGTATGTTCGGACTAGCGGTATTTTACTGCATCATTTATAGCCGTATTAAGATATTTGCAAGCGGCTGCAAGCTGCCTAGAAGAGCTAATCTTTTTTTCACTTATTTTGTGAATTAAAACTGCTTGTAAAATCACTTTGAAATGCTTAAACAGGATTGCACAAGTGTTTTTAAGTATTTGCAAGTAGCACCAGTTCAAGTGTACAGGGGTGGAAATCACCTTTACCTTGAAGAGATTTTCCTTTTAAGTAAACAGCTCTCTAAATTGGATTACAAAAATCAAAGTGTAAAAATGTTACTTGTTTTGCCTTTAGGCCCAACAGCTTAACCTGTCACAATACACAGTTCTCTACAAGTTAGCCAAGATCCTGTAATGTGTTTAATTTAATCTTTTCACAAATAGGTGACTCATTTAGTAATAAGGGAAAGGAAATACTTATAGGTAATCCTATCGTCTTTTCTAAACAGAAAAGTGAGATGAAAGGTTTATTGTTATCCATTTTCAGGACCCATAAGTTATTAACCTCCGTAGCGGTAACCCCGAGTGTGACTCGGGGTAGAAAAAAGTTGCTAAAAGCAGTAACCCCGAGTCACACTCGGGGTAGGTAAAACTATGGGAAGTAATAGTAAATACAGCCTTACCTGATCTGCCGGCGTCCCGCGCCGTCCATTGCCACTATCTCCGTCTTCTTCTCTTTTCCTCCAGCTGGCTTCTGCATTGATGAGTCACCGGGAAGTTGGATTTATATGTGTAAAAGCAGTACATTGTTTTCAAGAACATTTATTTTATAGTTTATATATTAGTATGAGTGTATTATGTATTTTTTTTTTAATTTGAAAAAATTAAAACAATTTTTTTTTAAGTATATAGATTTTTTGATTTAATTTAATATTTTTACATCATTTTGTGTTTCAAACTTTTTTATACTAATTGAGAACTAATTGAGATGCAGTAATCATTTTTTTATTTTTTCTACAGATTTTCTTATGTTAATCCTATGTGAACATATATATATATATATATATATATATATATATATATGCGATTTAACTTTCTGACAAGTGGACAAGGAATCGTATTTTAGCATTGATGGGAAAAAGGTGTTATTTCAAACAATATATCAGAGTTAAATATCCTATTACACAAGTTTTTTATCTGTTGCTAATATATAATGGTCTAATGTGGTGGTAGGATCCTTGTTTGTCCCAGCTCCTACTTTACTGGATAGGGTTTTGTCACCTTAGGTTCATAAAACTTTTTAAAGGATACAGAAGTTTTTTGTTTGTTTTTTTTTAAATCCAGAACCCCTTTTCTGATTCATGTACATACACTGACCGCATTGTGGTAGCATTTGGAAAGCAACCCCTCCAACATAAATAAAAATGGTAAAAGGTTTTGAAAAAAAGAGGAGGATATTTAAAATTGTATGTAAAGTGAATTGACCACCGTCTGAATTGGAATATGTATTTAAAGGTGAAGTCCAGTCCGGGAAACCTAAGTAGATGTTCCTTTATTGCTTTTTGCCCTTATGGTTTCCTTGCCTGTTTGAAACATTTTATGTTCTCCCAGAGACCCCATTTCTTCGGGTTAACTGAACTTGACGTATTATAATGGGGATCTGAGTGTTAACTTATTTGTGGCTTGTCACCTTTCTCATTCCTCTTGCTCATTATAAGTACAGAGGTCTGGGGAGACAGAAAGGCCTTTCCTTTTACAGCTTTTAGAAGAGAAATGGGACTGTAGTGTAAATAACAAGTGCTGTTACTACTTCTGTCGCTGCTTGATGATTTGACACTGGATCTCTCTTTTTTAAATGATTCTCTTCCAGCACTGTACATGCATACTTGTTTGAACTATGTCAGCCCCCTTTCTTTCTGTTAAATAAAGAATGTAAAAAAATGCAAAAATTAACATGAAAAATATAAGGAAGTTTAATAGTCCAAAATATCTAAAAGAACTTTAAAAATGATCACTTGTATTTTTATTCCCCTGTATCATAGCTAATCATATCAGTTTTCATGATTAAACTGGAGCTTCATTATTCGTTGCATTATGAAAACTGTCCTTCAGCATAATGTAACAGGAGGTGGGCTCAGACACAACATCTTTCAGACTGTCAGGTCTAAGATAGATCCTTTCACATTGTTAAAATGAAAGATACATTTTTTGGCTGTTTTTAGAGATATTAGTAGCCCTTAACTTTAAGAAAATGTCTGGCTTAGGTGTTTATTTTAGATGTAGCAAGTTCAGATTATCAGTTTTTAATTATTTTTGAGCTGACCTTTAAGTAACATGATTTCTTTTAATTTAATGCTCACATGTTGTGAACTAGTTTTATACCTGGATTTATAGAACTCCACGGCTGTGTTTGCATGCAGGTTTAGTGTTATATGGTGGATGTGAAAGGTATATGGCCCACTCACAATGTGCTAATTCTTCAGGTTTCTTAATTTCCTTGTCAGTTTGTCCCATTAATTTGCAGCTGTGCAGGTGAATAAGAAATGGGTGGCAAGACGAGAGTTTAAACTCATTACCTTCTGTAGCTGCCAGGGTATTGCTGTTACAATCCTCATTAATCATTTGCAGGATTCATTAATTAATCACACAAGACAGAAAAATACTTACTTGAAGAAGTTGTGCCTGTTATATTCAGAGCCTTACTGCCAATATGTTACATGCGTGAGTGATATACTGTCCTTCCCTGACACCTAGACACTGTGTATAAAGATGTGAATTAAATAAAAGCTTTCAGTTCTTGATGACAATTACAAGGACACTTACACTGAGCTATATTTACCACCTGAAAAAGATGTATGCGTAATACAGCTAATTTATGAAACATTTTATTTATCCTTTGGCCTTTGACATTCTTATTTCACTAATAATATGTATAAACCTCATATAAGTTTTAAATGTTTTAAAATTTTGCCATATATATTTTGAACATACTAAAAACTGTTTCAACAAAACTTTTCTGTTTTCAATATATACTTTGTTAGTGATATCATTCTTCTCTGTGCAATAAAGGCATATCATGGCTGGTGAGAAAGGACTGCAGTGTGATGTAAGCATCAGCCCTCAAAATGTCCTTATAGGTGGCTGCCAATCTGGAGGCATTTTGTTGGCAAATGCAGAGTGCATAAGCAGTTCAGATAGCTATAGGTATTGCCTACATGGGACACTGAGCTCATGTGGGGAGCTGAAAGCCAAATAAAGAAAAGAGGGGAGCAAGGAAAAAAGGATGGGGTAGAAAGACCTAGAGCAGGGGTCAGCAACCTTTACTATCAAAAGAGCCATTTTGCTTCCTCTTCCACTAAAGAAAAATAGTCTGGAGCTGCAAAACATAACACAGTTTATAAACTTTTAAAAGTTTTAATATTTTTTTAATTTTACCTGTTACAACAAGTGTGCATGTGTAGGCCTACTTTGAAACTATGCACTATTAACACTGAACTATGCCCCTAGATGCCTCCAGCTTCTAACGTATCAGCTGGAGACTTCTAACGTAACAGGGTAGATTTTTTTGATGGGCAGAGTTCTTTATGTTCTGACGATGCCTTAGCGATGAAATTTTAAGGGGTGTTAGCCACAGGTGTCCCTCATTTGCAACTTTAATTTTGTTCACCTGTACCCCCCAATCTTGAGTAATTGGGGTTCAGGTGCTAGAAGCCTCCAGCAATGTGTAACAGGGTAGATTATTTTGATGAGCAGAGTTCTTTATTTTCTGACGATGCCTTAGCGATTCAATTGTAGGTGGTGTTAGCCATAAGTGTCCCCCACTTGCACCTCTATTTTGGTCACCTGTACCGCCTCCCCCCCGTTCCAGAGAAATTGGGGTTCAGATGCTAGATGCTTCCAGCAATGTGTAACAGGGTAGATTTTTTTGATAGGCAGAGTTTTTAGGAGGTGTTAGCCACAGGTGTCCCGTACTTGCACCTCAAATTTTTTTCACCTGTACCCCCGTTTCCACATAAATTGGGGTTTAGGTGCTAGAAGCCTCCGACAATGTGTAACAGGGTAGGGGTTTTTTGATGGGTGGAGTTTTTAGGAGGTGTTAGCCACAGGTGTCCCCCACTTGCACCTCTAATTTTGTTCACCTGTACCCCCTTCCTGTTCCAGAGAAATTGGGGTTCAGGTGCCTCCAGCAATGTGTAACGGTAGATTTTTTGATGGGCAGAGTTCTTTATGTTCTGATGATAGCCTAACAAGTAAATTTTAGGGGGTGTTAGTCACAGGTGTCCCCCACTTGCACCTACATTTTTGGTTTTGTACATCTCCCTATTCCAGAGGAATTGGGGTTCAAAGGAGGGGGATGTCACTGTACACACCCATTTGTACACGCCCCGTGGTAGATTTATTTCACTGGTAGATTTTTTTCATTAGCACACCGGATAGGGAACCCGCCTCCTCCGCAGTGTCTTGGGAGGAAGGGGATCCCCCATCAGAGATCTCCCCGCGGCAGCTGAAGGGAGCCACAACAAGGAGGCTGAAGAGCCGCATGCGGCTCCAGAGCCACAGGTTGCAGACCCCTGCCCTAGAGGATGCTGAATGTCCTCCAGCTAATAAATTTGACGTATTCTGTTTGGCCTTTTGCAAGTTTTTCTTTATATTGGAAGAAGCTTGCAGTGTGCAGTATGTTGTATGATTTTGTGATTAGGGTCTTTGTCCCAGCGCTTGGGTTTACAGGATATAAAACTTTTGACACATCAGCAAACACAGCCAGATAGGCCTTTTATGATATGATCAGATTTTTTTGGAAATCAGACAGTGTACCATGCCACATTGACTAGCTTGGATGGGGAAAAGTGGATATTCCAAAAGGAGATGTTTTATTATTTCACCATGTTGTCCATTATCAGCTTTCTTTGGAGCTCCCAGCATTCAGTAACTTTTGCAAATAGTAGGTCAGTGATGGCAATTGTAAGTCAGTGATGGCAATTTTTATAAAAATGTTTTTATATTTTTTCAGCACTGGTTTTCTTAAGCCCACTTGTTCCATTTCCCTGGTGCAGAGGAACTCATGGATGAGTTGGCCATCTATGCTATGTAAAGGGTTCCTGATTTGTTTTATCCTTGTAATGACACCATTTCTTACGTGACATATTGGCACACCACAGTGAAGTTAATGGTGTACACATATATATATAAAAACACATAACACCATTAACACTGCACTCCTACATCTACAACTACATTTTATTAGAAATGAAAAGGTGAAATTGTAGTAGAACCCCAGATTTTTTAAATCTATAGTAAAAAGGTTTAAAAGCTGTTGGGTTAAATTTGCTCTCCATTTTCTCTTTTAAAAAAAAATGTTCCCTCACTTTTTTCTCTGACACCAGAATAACAAATAAAGCCCAATCTCCCCAACCTTACATCTTTTTAAAAAAAAGTTTTGATGGGGGACCACTGTTATATCTTACTTTAACATTTTGCTAAAATAATGTAATGGTAAATAAAATATAATAAACTAGTTAGCACTAGTTTTGAACTATGCTGTTATCTATTACTAGATAAAGAGATGGCACTGCGTGCAACATCAGTGCTATCAGTATTTGGCTGAATTAGCCAATTAAAATCTGGTCACCTGCAGAATTAGCCAACTGTGCTCACTAAACGTGTATTTCTGTTTTTCCAACATGGCAAGTCCTTGCCAATATATAACGTTGTGCCTCTGCCAAGTCATTACTCTGGGCATGCATCTGTGGCATAGTTTTGCAGGTGCATGAACATTTTGTCAATCTCTGCGTTCATTAACTGATCAAAATGAACATGTTTCATGTGGACGTTGGTGTGTGATAAAGGATGTTTTTGTTTTACTTAGACCAGTGGATCAGTTTCAGCCTGTGAAACTGTTGAAGAGCACAAGACATGTCATACATACAGCCTGTATAATTATGACTGACTACATTTTAGTTACCTGTGCACCTTTTTCTCTGTTTGCACTAATACAGCTAATATAATTTACTTGTTTGATTTGGCACTAAATAGAAAATCATGTGGTATAAAGCAGTTCCTTCTCTGTCACACCATGTTATAATTTTTGTTTATAATACTCAGCTGGTGCTTGTATTATTATTTCCATTCAATAAATATAGCATTTGTTCTCAAAATGCTGAGCCCAACAAAATGCTACAGATTGGTAAAGATGTCTTAAGAGACCGACAGCTCCAAAGGCTGACATTTGATTGTGATGTCGTTTCTCGGCAAGCAGGTTTCTTTATGTAGCTATAAGAATAAGGTGTCCAAAGTAAACCTGTCATGAGAGTAGATGCTGTAGGCTGACTTTTCTATGAAGATGTTAATTCCAAGTCTTTGTTTTATCTTTCATAATGCTTTAATACTTTCTGAGTCAATCACGAGATTAGCAATTCCGAGGAGCCAGGGAACAAAGTGAGATTGGCTGAAGGTCCACAGGACTGGGAGGAAAAGGGGAGCAGTCAGTATATAACTAAATTGGGGTTATGTCTAAGTGTTGAATGGTAGGGAGGTGGGGGTGCAGTAGTGGGGAGATAGGAGATATTTATAGGAAAGGTACAGGAGGTTGGGGGTCAGAAACGTACAGCAGGGTACAGTATCCAATGTCCCCCAAATGAAGTAGGATTGGGGGGCACTTTGGGGTCCTTGAGGGCAGTGTATGGATCGGGGTAAAAAAGTGTTGAGGGGACCATCTCTGAAATGGGACCTAAGGAGTGGAGAGAGGTAACAGCGATTGGAGGTGGATTTGTGGTGATTGGATAGTCTGGTGATGGCTGATATCGTTCCTGTCTGTGGTATCCAACATATCAGTGGGGGCAGATCCAAAGTTAAAAATGGTTGGGTTAAACTTTGGGGACCTGCAAACTGAATGGGAGGTTAAAACTTTAGGGTCATGTTTAGGTAATTATTATGAATATTAATATTATTAATAATATTTTTATGGTTATTAATATGTAAATATGATAAATATTTGTTAAATATGTTATTAAAGTGACCATTTGGCCATTTTGAACCACAATGGGTTGTATTTATTGAGGTGGGGTGGGAAGAGGTACTATGGAGTTGCAAAGGTGAGCCTGCAAGGGGCATTTGAACTTCCTTAGTCACGTCTTTCACTATAGGTATGGTTCTCCCAGGTCTGTGACTTGAAAGTACTAAAGATAGGCAACTAGTATTGGCAGCTGTCTTACATTTCTTGTGACAATTATACTCTTTAAAATTCATCTAAATGTTAGAAAAAAAAAACACTTTTTAAGCTTGTCATGCATTTATAAAAAAAAATTATATCATACATTTCTTTCTTCTTCCTCTTCATCCCTCAGTGCTACAGTCTTCTGTGGACCTTGACTTGCTTCACTATATTTTTCCATTCCAATCTATCTGACGCCTTATGCTTCCAATTTTTCATTCCCTTTTTTGTAATATCCTCTAAGACATTGTCCATCCATCTCTTTCTTTGCTTTCCTCGTACACTCTGTCCCCTTGGTCTTCATTGTAGTATTCTTATGGCTGCTCTTTTTTCATCTTTTATCTCCAAGGGCCTAATTCATGCTATTCTTTGAGCTTTTAGGAACCTGACTATGTCTGTACCAAATAATTATTGCTCAAATTCATGGTTCATTCTTATTCTTCACATTCAGTTTTATGTCTTGTATAGGCATATAGATTTATGCAATATTATAGTTTTGTGCCGGATTAACATGTTCATGTTTCACAGCTATATGTAGCCACTGGTTTTATTATGGTTTTATAGATTGTGATTGCTCAACCTTCTATTAGGGATTTTTAGGCATGGAAACGCTTACCACCGTGGGTTCCAGCTTTAATCTCTATAGTGATGTTACTTGTTGTTTGACTATATAATGATCAGACAGTACCCTTTGGCCTCTATTTATAAAGAAAGGAATCTGATATTCCCTTAAACAATGCCTGGTGGAGAATCAATTACTGCCCTTGAAACACATAGACCTGGAAAATTCTCATGAATGTTTGAGGGAATGTCTGATTCCCTGTTTTATAAATAGAGCCCTTTGTGTTCTTGTACATTCTGTATATTTTGTTTTTGACTCATTAATTGTGAGCTCTACATTTAATGATATAATACTTTTTTTAAAGTGCGCAAAGCCACAACTTTTTTTTAGTTATTGATGATAAATGTGTAAAACCCTTATTATGGTCTGTGTTCAATTTGGCAGACTTTACTTCCTATTCTAATGATATAGCATAGAGTCCCTGGTCCCTAGGAACTATAGAGGAGTACATTTCACAGCAAGAACATTTTTATGGGTTAATGAAAGATGTTCTGAATCAATGCGAGTTGGAACCAATTTAGTAACTATATTTGAATCTGAATATGTTTTTTGTTGTTTTGGTGTTATATCAACAAATGTAAACTGCAAAAAGGGTAAGATATTACTTGCTACCCATCATATACAATAAGTTTATTCACCATGACTGAAATTATCAAGGGTATAGGTAAGTCCTAATTTTCAATAGCTTTGAGTAAGCTTAGGGCTCCATGGCATCATGCTTCAGGTTTGAAAATGAAAAGCAAAGGCATCAATAGGGCCTGCCAAGTTGCTTCATAGTTGGAAAGTTATAGGAGTGTGTACTGTTTATGATTATCAAACGTGTAAGATTTTTGAAGATGTCTTTAGATTTGCTAATAGTAAGGGGAAACTCTGGCATTCATGTTTTCCTTGTACCAATAGCAGTAAGTAGGTTAGAGGATTTGGCTTTCCATGCAGGATTGTTTATAATATGGAGTGTGAAACGGTAGGTATTGTAACATGCACACAAGACCAGAACATTTTGAATGGGGATACTTTACCTCTTTTACAATGTATTAAATGTGGTACCAAAATATGGTTTATGGAATTAATGCAGCATTCAAGAATGGGGTTGTACCACCAGACACCTCTGCAGTAGTACTGGAAATCACTATTGTGGGCCAGGATCCTTTAGCATATTATCATTCAAATGAAAAAGCTTCATCTTTTCCCCTAGGAGGGGTTGATTTGCACAGGAGGCTTCTGGAGTGGGAGACAAGGATCCCGTAAGGGTTAAAACACAGATGGGATGTGCGATTTTTTAATATGTGCCTATATTTCTATTAAGCATTTTGCTTGTTTTATTACCTCTTTGTCTTTCAAATTTGCCTTTTATATAAATAGTTGTATTTGTTTTGTATCTCATTGAAGATTGCTACACCCCTTGGTGGGTGGGATAACCTGTGTGTAGCAGTTTGCAACTAGTCACCTAGGCTGAAATACTTAAGTATTTATTATTGTGTGAACAAGAGGGAACTCAAAAAAAAAAAGACAAATAGAGGTGACGCTTTGTATGCCGGCTCGTGCATCGTACTGTACAATAAAACTTGACAAGAGTTCTAACCTTCCCTTGCCCACTCCACAACTAAATACAAAATATTAGATTTTTATACATTTTAACAGCGGGTTTCAAAGCTTTAGCTAAGTGTGTATTATTGCTGGTGCAAGTCATACAGGATCTGTCCTCAGAGGGTACTTAGAGCTTCACAGTTAATTTCACTGGATACAAATTTGGTGTGATAAAGGATTAGTCAAAATTTACACATTAGCTTGGATTACATTTCACTGTGATGGAGAGCTGTCATTTTGTCTTTCTGTCTACACAGCCCACTCCTTTCAAAATCTAGAATTATGTAGGATGCCCTCCATATTTTATTTCATACAAAAAGGAGAATCTGTCACAAAAAACAGTCAGAGTCTCCATAAAGCTTACATCTAATAATGTGGATAATAATACTCAAACTTAGCAAAGCAACCACTCACCCAGAGAAGTGAAAAAGTACTGACACAGACAAGGTTATGCAGCTCTAAAAAAGTCTTTACATTATATTTATAATAAAATATTATGTAGGATTTACTTTTCAACATTCACTGACGAATAATACAATTGAATTGCTGGCATCTCTCCATAAAATGCAGCAAACCAACACAAGGTTTTGTGAAAACATTTGTGTTAATATATATTATTCAAGATATATCAAGTTGCAAGTATGGAGCTGCTTTAAATTCTGCATGGAAATACAGAAGGTGTCAATGCTAACCATGTGCTGGCAAAACACTAATTGTACTTGCCCTAACATCTAGGACATGTATACTTGTTTTTTCTGGATTGTATACCTAGATTTTTGTTACATTAACAATTCTGTTCAAGGTAACAACTCACAAATATTACAGTCACTGACTGGTATATCTATCCACAAGTCTTTTTTTCTGTACCGAAGGGTATTTTGTGGTATTTAAATGGTCTTTCATGGATTTGGCCAAATTACATGAAAGGTATTTATTAGAGATGAACAAGTATACTTTAAGGAACTTATTATATAAAGAGGGGATGATTGCACTTTATTGTACCTAAAAAGGTATTTACAAGAGGGGGACAAATGTACTTTAAATTTGCTGTGCATTTGTATGGCTGTTGACACTATACAGAATGCATATGTGTGCATATGGCTTTCATTTTTTTGTCCAAATAGCTTCTATTTTATACTGACTGTTTTTGTCTTGATATCCAACTATATTGGCAGCAGAGCCAAAGGAAAAGGACTATGTTTACATTATACAAAGCCAATGGGAGGTGAGTATGGATGGTAGTTAATGGACACATCAGGCTTTAACCATTCATGAAGGGAAATAGAGAACAGGCTTCTGTTGGATGGTGGTTTGTACCTCATACAAACATCTAGGATTTACATTTCTCTAGTAAATACCTTCAAAGTACATTAACCTGTCTCTGGAGAATATCCTTCTAGTTCATGAAAGTATACTCACCCATCACTAGTTAATATCAAACCACCAAGATGCATGGTCAGAGTGATCACTGGTTAGGTAACAATAAGTAATATGATTTTCATAGAAAGTCAATACATATGTACAGGCAACACGCCATATTAAATGTCTTCCAAGATCCAATGATATGTAGAGTTGTGCATAGATAACCAATGGAAAGACTATAATAATGAAAGTGCAACTATACCACTTCTATTTGTCAGAGAAATACGTACATTTGGAATGCCCAAATGTATATAATGTATCACTTTTTAAAGCAGAACTATAGTCAAAATTGTACCTATGTTCCCATAGATTTGCCATTCCATTCATATTTCTAGGAACAGAATACTGTTAGTAATTTGTATAGGTTATATATGTAATTCATTTAGCTTTATTATCTTAGATAGACTGAAGAAGCCTGAAGTATGCCAGACTTGGATGTCTGCTGTGAGAAGAATGTTCTTTTAATGTACAGACAGAGGTAGATAAAGCTTGTAACTGTAGTACAAACCATCCAGGAAGACTACCAGTGACAGATGACATGGCAGACAGAACAAAATGCCTTATTTTTCACTTGTACAGCACTTCTTCTGAACGAGATATGCCCTAACCACCACTAATGTACTATGAAATGACAGATGACATTACTTTTGGACAAAGAAATGTAGGATAAGTATATAGGCAATAGAGAGTTGGAAGATGAATAGTACAGGTACATTATGTCAGGCTGTATTTCCACTTTAATGAGTATAGCAGTGTATGAATGCAACTTCCCAATTTCAATCTTTATAGTATAAAAAGTTTTTTTTTTTTTATACAAGTGTTAAGAACTTGAGCATAATTATCAGAACACTACTATTTCTTTTCTTCCTTTACACCTACACATTTATGTTGTTTTTACTTTGCGGCATGAATAAATTTCCTGATTCTTGTCTCTCACATTGCCTGATATTTTAAAATGGATCAAAGGCACGATCACCGGCTTTACACTTTCAAGATACTCTTTTCATTCATTTTAAAAGTGTCTCATTTATAATTAGCTGTCTTGTTAAAGTGCTTGGTTAGTATAAATCATTTTTTACTGCATAACCTAAAAGTGTCACAGGAATTTCACTCCTACATATTTCATTAAAAATAGCATTTTACTTCTGAGCTTGGGGAATTTATTATTCACAGAGTTCTGCAGACAGCCCATAAAATAAGGTGTGCATAAAACAAAACAGTCATGAGTATACAGGAAAACAAATATAAGAGGTGTCAAATCTGAAATGTACAGTCAAAACCTAAAAAATAACCACCCAGGAAACAGTGAAAATGCTTTCTGTTATTGAGCATTGAGAGTAGTCACAAATGCATTTAAAACCTTTTATCTCTTCATTATAAACAAGCTTTGAAATGCATTTTAACACAATGGACCTGATTTATTAAAGCTCTCCAAGACTGAAGAAGATACACTATTATGGGGGATTTTGGGTGATCCATTAAACCTGGAATGGACTTCTTAAAATAGTTTGCTATTATTTGACAAATGTTTTCAATTCTGGACCAGATCCATTTCAAGTTTGCTGTATCACCCAGGTTCACTCATAAAAAGTCTGTCTTCTCCAGTCTTGGAGAGCATTGATAAGTTAGGCCCATGGTATTCATCACAAATATTGGATATTCCATGAAACATTTACATATGTATATTTTATTTAACCGAGGGTACTTTCATGCTTGTGCATAATACAATAGATCCTATTGTATCTGCATATTGTGGTTCAAGCATCAATTGTGGCAGCACGTTCAAAATGAATGTGCTGCCCTAAAACAACACAATAATGCTTACGCGTGCTGCTCTCAAAGTATATTATTATACAAACCATTTTGTAAATGAGTTTTAAAGTCCTTTAGGACTTTTTATTAATATAACCTGCAGAATGATGGTGGCTCAAAGAAAATGTTATGCTGGGCAATAGAAAAGAAATGTTGAAATTTGCAAATGATTATTATTAACTTGGATGTTTACCTTTATTCTCAGCAATGTACAGAAGCTCATTTTATTGGCTTGTCTGGTTTATTGGTACAGCATGGGATATTGTAAAAGGATTGCACTGGCCATATTAAATGTAATGCAGAATTTAGCTGACACCCACAGAAACGTTTTATATATGTTTTGTATGTCAGCAGACCTTCTATGATGAGTTAATACCTAACTGCACACAAATTCTGAAGCATACATTTGAATTGATTGTAATGGAAAAAATGAGTTGACAGTATTGTGCTTTACAGGCAAATGGTAGATATCGACGTTTCTATACAAGCTTTCATTTGGCTTGTTAGATATCAAATGTGTAGGGAAATCAATATTAAAGTCATGCTGTTCTACAAACACCAATAGTACAACCACCAGCTACATTTGGAACACAATATGGCACATTTCTTTAGATAGACCTTGTGAACTTCTTTTTTAGTGTCTTATAATAGCTTAGTGTTCTTGTTTGGTTTGTTTCTATCTTTAGCAATAAGGATCGTTTGTCACTTCTTAAAAGTTCCATTATTGGAACTATTATCTACTATTAACTATTATCATGAGTTCAATATCTACCTTTTAATGAGTTTATAATGACGTTTCTTTTATAAAAGCAGGAGAGATAACTCTTAGTCCAAAGTGTGACCAGTATAGAACATACACTTGTTCCACATTATCTTTCCCACTCTTATTCACCCAAGTTAAGGGACAAAAACAAAGAACACATAAATGTAAAAGGAAAATTAGAGTAAGTAAAGAGTTAAGCCATTTATCAAAGACTGGTACAACACTGATGGCCATAATAGACCTGAATTTATGTATTACTCTGTTGCAAATATCATGCTTGTTGCTGCCAGATATGGATAACATTTTTTGCTATTTGCAATGATGCATTTTTTTCAAAGGACTCACTTTGTGATTATAGTTTACTGTGGGAAACATCTATGGTGTTTTTTTTTTTTTAGTGTTCTTATTCAACCTCTTTATTGTCACAATCAAAGCCTGTGAACAATCAACAAGCCACTCTTATAGATTTCCAAAAAAACCTGGAATGCTAACTTAGACTTTCAAGGTAAAAACAAACGGAACACTGGGAACATAGCTTGAACTGAATATGTCACTGATAACTGAAGATAGCATTACCCGTAGACCTCTGGGCTTGTTATATGGTAGGCCTAAATTCCTGATGATGAATTCACTATATATATTTTCAACATTTTTAGTCTGCTAGCATCTGAAAAGGTCAGTAATTACTGTGTATAAAGAAGCAAGTAAACCTAAATTAATGAAATCCACCTGGTATGCAACTGTTATTTACATTTTCTTACTGTATGTGTTTACCTTCTGAAGATGTATAAATACACTGAAGGATAAAAAGGTCCTAAGAATGAAAAAAAGACAAACTAAATACTTTACCATCTTAAAAAGCCTAAATGTTTATTAGTTGTGTTTTATTATGTTTGGGATTTTTAGATGTAAATGATCATTTTCAAGTGCTTTACCTCATTGTTACACAATGTATCTTGTTGTTAATTTAGCTTAGTAATTTGTTATGCAAAAAGACATCATATAATGCATTGGTTCTGTACAGGGACTCTACTATAAAACATTTGTTGTATAACTTTCACGCTCGATGTTTAATGTATCTCCATTCGCAATCAGACTTCTAAAACAGATGCAAATCTGACCTATGGCTTAGAGAAATAAATTGTATTTATACTGGGGTTTCTCAAGGACGATACAGCAACAGTTATTTAGTGGGTATATTCCAGTGTTCATTTTCTGTACCATAAATGAAGGTTCTTGTATCACAAGAATATTAACAAAAGGGAGTTTAGAGGATGATAGTATTGCAGAAATGGGTTTTTGAAAAGCTAAGGGTAGGTGCAGATGGCAAGCATTTACAATGCTTTAACAACACTGGCTGATATTACCTAGTAATCAAACAACAGATTTCTAATAAAGCATTCAAGTCCAAACTGAACCACTGGAAATCTGAATAAAGACAGTAATTCCTGTCACTTTGAGATGGAAGAGTCCATTGTAATACTACAGCTTTAGTAGTTATACTCCCTTAAATTGGTAAAAATGGACTGCCATAGTTCCCAGCCTCTTCATCAATGTCAACACAAAGCATAAACTGAAGAACTGAATGATGATCTAAATGTTAGCCTGCAAGGTAACCTACAGAACCTGATGTTCTGCTTTTATGCATTCTCCTAAAACTCTTCTTGGCTTTGTACACCCCAAATAACTCATGTCAGGTAAAGGGTTCCTCATCCCCCATCAAATCTCTCCTCCTCCACCACTTCCTGACCCTCTTCCCCACAGTGTGCAATGTTCCCAACCCTGCCAAGAGATCGATATATCCTTGCCCACAGGATGAACAGCTCTTCTTAGATTCTTAGGAGATCTGTCCCATTTCACAGCCCAGCACCACCTACATCAAACCATTGTCAGTCAAACACACAAGAACCTCCAGCAGCCCAAATTCTACTGGCCAGGTAATAATGTCACAACGTACCAATCCTCCTCCTTTTCCCCAGAATCGGTTTTATTAGGCACTATAATTATTCTGTAATAATGTCATTATAATCGTAAGCATTATTATTACCTGGTGATGAAGTTTCTGTCATGTAGAACCTTCTTTACTATAACCTGATGGACAGATCTAACGAGAGTAGGATATTAATCCACTTTTGCACTTCTCTTATTATTATTCAAAGAAACATTACTTTTGTTCTATTGTTTGGAAGTATTTTAAAACATCAATGTTGGTACCTTTCATGCTTTATGGTTGAATACTCAAATGACAGTTTCTTGCTACATTTTTTAGCATTTTAGAGATTACCTCAGCATTGTGGTGCAGTGTGGATCTTTACAATAGAGATCATAAAATTACATGTTATACATAAATGTTTTTTATTTTAAATATATAACATCTTGTTCTTTTGAAAAAATATATTTATTTAACTGAACAGCAACAAAACACATTATTGAAAAAAAAAAAATCTGAGCCAATCTAAGTAAAAAGTAGCATAAGGGAAAAAATATGCTTTGAAATAAAATTTGTGAATATTGGCAAAACATTTTACCCAAGGTCAACACATACACAATACAGACTAGGAGGAAGTCATTTACTATACCATTATTGTTGTAGATCTCCTGATTTGTTTCAGCTTTAGGTATGCCAAAGGTGAAATCTACAAAGTAGCGAGCAATAGTTAGCTGGTTAGTTGGTTAGTTGGATACACCATTGCAAATGTTAAGGTCATATTTGGTAAACAGCTTCATCCCAATATTGCTAGTAAATTATTTCCACTTTAAACTGGCAACAAATGCATCTGAAAATTGTATGCTAGATGTCAACCAAACGTTAAGGAATTGCAGATAAACATTTTATCTGAAAGCAATAAAATGTCGACAACATTTAGGGGTCGATTTATAAAACAGGGAATCAGACATTCCCTTAAACTTTTGCTTGTGGGAATCTTCCAGGTTTATGTGTATCAATAGCAGTGATGGATTGTCATGAGGGAATGTTCAAGGTTATGACAGATTCCCTGTTTTGTAAATGGAGTCCATAGTGTTTAGTTGCCAATCCCTTCTAATATGCATCTGAATATACCCTAAAGAGTAGGTGGGATGTGCTCCCTATATGCATGTTAAGGTTTTATGATCAATTTTAATTAAAATATACCATTAAAAATTACCATTTAACTTCTTGTGTCCTTTATTATTTAAGGTAAAAAGGTGTTCAAGTTACAACATGGCTTGAACTGTGTGTTGTGTGAAAGGATGAAATCCATAACTCCTTTTCTATCATAAAACAAAAACTACTTCCAGACACAGCACAGCAACACTCTTTATTATTCTGTTTATTATTCTTTATTTTACAGAAATTCTTATGTGTGAATATAATTTCCATTCATGTTCATTTTCAAGACTCTAGGTGCTTTTTTTAAACAATTGAAGCTAAGATTAAGTGGATATGAATAAATAATAATAGCAATTGTTGCAGATATGTAATAATGAAACAATGTTACGATATGCAATAAATATGATATGCAGTTTTATAAAAATGCCTGAAATTGCTTTAATAGAGGTGTCCTGCAATTCAATGCACCCTCAGCGTTTCTAGCTACCTAGAACAAAGTCGAGGAGCATTTTGGATAAGAAATTCCAAAAATAGCCTTGTTTTGTCCTGCAACTGTATACTGTTTTTCCCTTGCACACCTGGGATACTTGAGATGAAGGGCCTGATTTATTAAAGCTCTCCAAGGCTGGAGAGGATACACTTTCATCAGTAAAGCTGGGTGATCCAGTAAACCTGGAAAAGATCTCTTCAAAGTCATTTGCTAGCAAATATTTTAAAACCTGGACCGGAACTAATCTAGGTTTCCTGGATCACACAGCTTCACTGATGTAAGTGTATCCTCTCCAGCCTTGGAGAGCTTTAAAATATCAAAATCAGTGTGTTAGGATCTTCAACACGCAATCCATTATGCGGATTTATGGATTGCCAGTGTCACTGGGGCTTCTCCTCCTCATTTCCTTTAGCCCCACACTATTCCCAAGGCAGCATAAAAAAGCCTGAAACAAAAATGATAAATATTAGTCAGTTCCCATTTATTCATATGAAATCCTGCAAAGACAACTGAAACAACTTACTGTAGTAGCCACATTTCTTTGATAGTTTACCAGTGTAGTAAAGTTATATATTACTGTCTTAAAAATTCTGTAATACAATGTCTATTAATACTACAAACTGAGAGAAATAGGAAAAGGTAAACATTTGCAAAGGTTCATTATGCAGCAGCTTTTTGTCTGGCAAAGCTCGCACTGTTTTCCTAATCAGTTTATAAGCAGCTTTATAGTTGGAAGTTCTTGAAAAAACAGTGCTAACAAAATATTGGTCAGATGAGTGGATGTGTGGTTTTCTGCATTTTTTTACAGTACTAGGCACGTTTGCATGTTAAACAGAATGCAATTTCTACTATAAAACATCAGAAGAATAAACCATTACCACTACAGAAAATTTGCTGGAGTATAAGGAATATTTAGAAATGTAAAATGTGAAATTCTGCCTTAACAGTAATCTAAAAAATGTCTCGTACTGTATTGCATTCCTCTCATAAGCAACAATTCCTGATATGTAAGCATGACTAGGCACTCATAGCTGTATACCTGCAGAGTAAGATCCAAGGTGTGCCTTTCACTGCTGGTCCCTGTTGATTTGGAATGAAATTTGATGATGCCACAATTTTGCTGCTCACTGTTCTCTTTGCTGGAGGCTCTGACATGAGGAAGAAAAACCTTAGCTCTACCAAGCTGGCCACCTCAACACAGAAACTTTGCTAGATAAGGCATGGTATGTCAGTGACGGGAAAAGA
The DNA here is from genome assembly GCF_032062135.1 of Pyxicephalus adspersus. Lineage (NCBI taxonomy): Eukaryota > Metazoa > Chordata > Amphibia > Anura > Pyxicephalidae > Pyxicephalus > Pyxicephalus adspersus. Next base: position 82,930,571 of record NC_092859.1, on the reverse strand, counting down.
TCAGTTGTAGGAAGATCACAAGCAATACAAAGAGCTTATGGACCTGATTTATTAAAGCTCTCCAAGGGTGGAGAGAATAGACTTTCATCAGTGAAGCTGGGTGATCCAGCAAACATTAAATGGATCTGGTCCAGGATTGAAAACTAACAAATAGCAAATTACTTTCAAGAAATCCATCCCAGGTTTGCTGGGTCACCCAGCTTTACTGATAGTATATCCTCTCTAGCCTTGGAGAGCTTCAATAAATAAGGCCCTATGTTCTCTTTCAAATGATGCATTTGCTAGCAGTACAAGAGGGCACAACATTAACAACATTGTTAAAGACTCTTAATACATTCTTGTTCTACAAAAATGTGTTTCGTTTTTTATTGTCACTGTGTCCATTGGAAACATGTCTGACTTCCTGTCCGTACAGGAAGCAAAAGGAAATCTCTCCAACACATAGACGGCAATTAAAACCTGATTCTAGTCTGTTCAAAAGAAATAAAACAATTTGGCTGCAGCTAGGTAAGTAAAAGTGTGCCTTTGCAACCTCTATAATAAATCTATCTATACATGCGTGTTTTCATTTTGTGCAATAGAGAACATTTACATGATTACAATATAAAAAATAGGCAGAAGACTCTCAAATCTGGTAGAAAATCCAGCTAAAGATAATATAATCAGGTTATAGTAAGACCCATAAGAAAAGTAAAACCTGGCTTTCAGGTCCTAAAAGAATTTCATTGCATTGCCTTTTGGTGATAACATCTTTATTTTTTTAGGATACTGGTATATTTACCAATATTTAAATATAGTGCCTTTTGCATAATACACATTTCCATATTTTGCACTGATGAAGCATGATGAAGGTTTGCTGAATCACCCAGGTTTTCCTATGATAGTCTATCTTTTCCATGATAATCTATCTTCTCTTGGAAAACCTAATTAAATCAGATTGGCTTTCATTTAATTATCCACTGAAGCCACTTTTTATATACAGTATTTTACTGTTGAGTATTATGAAGCCTGGAACTGCTATACATGTCATGTTCTCACATCTTCTTCTGACATAATGTACCATGTTACGCCTAAGAATGTGTGTAGCCCTTTATCATAATCTCCTCAGGATGTTTGTGGATGTAAATTCTTGTTCACAAGACAGAAGAGAAACAGAAACTGTGGTTTGAAGATAACCACTTTACAAAACAGAGATTAAACTGAACATGAACACAAAATAGGGTGCAATTCAGAGGCCTTCAACAGCTGTGTGAGTCTTTAAATAGTGGCTTAGTACTACACAATAAGAAGGTTGGCTGGTTTGAGGATATGTCTGTACTACATGAGCAGATCAGTTGGTCACTCAGTTAGAATATCTATTGCTTTGGATATAAGTGATACTTACCTCACCTAAATTATAACATCATAGGACTATTAATACAAAGGTCACATTTATTTAAAAAATACAAAAATATTGTTTCCAGATATTACAAACATTAATATAAATATATCAAATACATACATAAATATATCAAATTTACTGTAAAGATATCCTGGCCATTAATCAAATCCCAAGCAGTGCTCTTAATGCATTTCACAGACATTCATCTGCTTCTTCAGGAGAAATGGAGACCTAATGGAGGTTTCAGTTATTTTTGACAAAATGGTTTAAGATATTCTGAATTTTAAGTGCACATTAACTGATGGTAGGAGAGGCACAGGCAAGAGCTCCACCTCATATTGACTGAATCAGCTCATAATAGTCTTTAGGACAGTGATCATTTTTGATATATACAATTTGAGCTGAGCCTAATAAATCTTGGTATTGTAGGAATATTCCAGTGCCATCAGGGAAGAATAAACCATTTGGGACAAAACCTGGTATATTCTTGTAGTCAGCTGACCTATTTCTGGGCACATACCATTACCAAACATAGACCTGACCAGATAAGTTATTACTGCCTCCACGGGGGGCATTGCCCCCACAGGCTTGCATGGAAGGCACTAGGCATAATGGGTGCATCACTTAATCTGCCTCTCCTCTTACCTTGATGCTACCATCATATTGTAAATCCCAGGAGACCACATGGCCTTTACCATTGCTCCAGAGTTTGATCTTTAAACTCCCTAGCAAACCAAAGTTACACAGCTATTTAGTCCCAAAACTTTACATTCATATTGCATTGTGTATGTAGAAATTCTCTTCCTTCCTTCTATAGAGTTATTGATTTTTTACAATATTTATTACCAAAAATCTTCTGTGAAGATGGTGGTTCACCACTATCCTTCCAGGTTTTTTAAATGTGTTGGATAGTTTTTACCCCAAGTTTAGTAGTTTTATTATTCTCTTTAGTTGTTTTCTTTGCTTGATGCAGGCCAGTAAAGGGGCTATTTAAAAATAAGAGCAACATCTGCTCTCCACCGAGCACCGGGCATTACTCTAAATACTCTGAAGTGGGCACGGAACACAATGTCCAACTTTGTTTTGCATGTAATTCTGCACAGTATGCTTGTGGATAGAAAAGAGCCATGTCACATGTTTAGCTTCTATTCCAGTCCCTTTTTTACCCTTTGCTTCAGAGTCACACACAATTCATAAACCATATTTATAGAGTACAGAGTAGTGTGTAAAGTTTTTTCCTTTAATGTTAATGGCCAACTACATTGAAAAAAAATAATTTTGTTTCAAATAGGTACGAGCAAATATAAAACTGTACCTATTACAATAGGGACTGATTATTCCTCAGCTATAAATGAACTCAGGCTGATTTAACAAAAGCAGTAGAGAATTTTTACTACATTGCAATACATTCGATGAATGTTCTCTTCAATTATTCAATCATTTGAAAAGCAAATTCCTGTTCACTTATTTCATCCTTTTCATCTTCATGTGATTGGGAATTTAAGGTCAACAGGGATATGCTTTTTACAAGACTGGATACCAGGACTAAATAATAGCTCCAATTATTGAGTGAAATGTCTCAACTCCCTCAGTAGATCAGTATTGCTGTGTTTTCCTTTAACCATTCAATCAGGTTCACACTTTTTTGTACAAAGTCCTGGTGAGAATAGAAAAGGAAATAACTGACTGGTTGATAAAAAAGAAAAAAAAAACAGACGTTTCTCATCAGTCAGATGCCATATACATGGGAGCAAACCTTGGGATGCTTTTTTAGATTCAGTTACTCCAGATTGTGAAGTCATTGTAGACATCTTTATCACACATTATGCAGATAATCTAAACTGGCAGAAAATCCCAGCACAGCTCTTGCTGGACAGAAGAAAGGGAATAAAAACAATGATTTATGTTTACGGATCTGTTCTAAAATTCCTGGATATTTTGTCTTAAAGTAAAAAAAAATACATATTATTAAATATATATTATTGCAGCTTAATCAGAAAGATGAAAGGGTAAATAATATAGATAGTGTACAAGTTTTAGCATGCTAGATAGACATTTGGAAAGTAGGCCAGTCAAATTCATACTTCTTTCGGAATGACATGATAAGTTCAGCCTTCAAGTCTGTGATTCTTCAACCATGAAATGACTTTTTTCTGCAATGCTATATTCTTACAAGGAGCAAAAATTAAAAATTGATGTACCATACTTAAATAGTGTTCATTTGTTTATGTTTTAGGTCCTCAGCAGCAGATTTAAAACTTACATTTTTATGCTAAGACTTAAAATAGTGTTTTGCATGAATCATACCATCTTTATTCCAAATAAAAATTATTGTGTCTGCATAGAGGATCTAAGCAGTGTCATTAAATGTTTCCCTAGGCTTCGGCAATCTCTTTAATGATGTTGCTGCAGTATCAGATCTGCAGATTGCTGGCAAAATTTATTGCCTTGGCAGTGAGTGGAAAGTCAAATATGGACACCCTGCACTGTAGAAATAGAATCACTGATAGTACATTGGCATTTCAGCAGGAAACAGAGCATTCTTTCAGTGGGAGGATTTTGAGGAACACAATTTATGGGAGAGAGAAGTACACATTTTCATGTCAACAAACAGCCAGAGATGCAGCAGGTGAAGCATCAGCACCATGGAAAAAATCAGAAAAAATATTTATTTTCTAAATGTCACAGTAACAAAAATTTGTGAATATAACAGGTAAGAAAAGGCATGTTTATCCATTCCAGATAGAATGCATTTAGTATGAAAAGGCTTATTTCACGATGCAAAAAATATTTGCTTCTGCTTCAAGGGAACAAACATGCTTTATGAACAAGGGTTATACTTATTAATGTGGATTAATGTGGATATCAAGTTTAAACTATATTTTTTCAGGAAAACAATATCTACTACTACATTCTCATATGATGTTAGATACATATAGAATATGATAAACTGCACAGCAAGAACCCATTTATTACTTGTTGTCAGTAGCCTTTGATCTTTCTGTTACCCACCAGCATTAATAAGTTATTGCTGATATATGAGAGATTACATCATGTAGAGTGTTTCTGCTGATAAACTCTTGGTAGTGAAGGCGTAAAAGAAAGTGAAGGCAGTAAGCTCTGCCACAGTCAGAAAAAATATAGACACAGGAGGGGAGGTTCGTAACATACTGTATATAACCTGCAAAATACAGAACCTTTATTCTTTTGTTATCAGAGGTTTTTAAGAAGAGTTTGCATATATTAATATTACATCTTTACCGGAGAACCCTTTTACTATAAACATGGTGGTTGTGTTTATTTTTCAAATATAGATCCCAACTAGGCTTTAGGCTAACAATGTAAACAATAAAAACTGATCCCAATAAATACAAAAAAAGAGAATAAACTGTATGGGACATGACAGGGTGAATGGACAGGGGAAAGGAACTGTTCGCATCTGGATACATTTACTTTTGAGCATTCATCAAAATTTTACTTATAACGAGGCTATAAATAGTTTTCATTGGTCACATAAGGGATAACAATGCCATTGTGAAGCTGAATCCATTTTTGGAATAAACACAGATGACTGATAACTATGCCTCTTCAGTGGTTTACAGTTGAATCTGATAGATACTGAATGCACAAGTGTTAACCCACAGTTTATTAATGTTATCATTCCGAATACTTATTCCATATAAAAAGAGGTCATATGTTGTATTTTTGTAGCAAATTATTTAATTTCTTGTACTTTAATTTATAACCAATAGGCAATACAATAGAATAAAAAATAGCTGTGACTATAATATATATATATATATATATATATATATATATATATATATATATATAGCTATAAATAAATTCATTGTAATTGCCTGCTCCATAACCAAAAGTACTGTATCAACTCTGTTTCCATATTGAAACTTAAATATGGCCACAACTTTCATCCCACAATGGGATATTAATATACTACAGGTATATGTACCAGTGCAAGCCCAGAGATTCTTTGTAAAAGTGATGCCTTTAGCATGTGCATGAACCAGAGCTGTGGGAGGGATCTGGTCACTTTGCAAAAAGCGGCAGGGGGCCAGGGACAAGACCAGTCTCTCTGCACAGACAAAGCGAGCAGTGGTGACTGTTCCTCATTACAGCACACTGTGCACACAAATGCAAATTTGCACATAATTACTGCACCGATCAGAAGGAAAAAAACAAAGCACACTAAATTTTAACCAAGAATTTTAGTACTAGAGTCACTTGTACTCAAAAATATTTGTTTATCCCAGAGTTTAGCTTTAATACCTACTGATCCTGAAACTCTGGACCAGTTACAATGATCAGTGTTGAAATAGCCATTAACTTCCTCAATACAGATTGGGACATCAACTGCCAAAATGACAGCAGGTTCTGTCTGCTACACTAGTGTGGTCATCATGAAAGTACTTGGGGTGTACAAGCTAAAGATACCGATCTTTAACTGATTAATAAAACATGGGTTGTGAATTTTTTAAGTTTCTCAAGCCAGAAAGACCTAAAATTTGTGGTTTCCTTTATTCGCAAGCTGTATAACGCTATCTCTGGCAACCATAATGAGAAATATAAGGCTCAAAGTGCACCCTTTTTTAGATTGTGATTCAATATAACTGCCAAAGATACTTTAACCTTAAACTGGCAGTCTCTTTATAAGGTTACAGAACAACGATAATTACAATATAGTTACAATATACAATATAGTTACAATTATATCATTACATGTATAAAATTACATATACAAAAAATCCAATAATTAAAACAAAATTTATGTCACCAAAAATATTAGTCTTGTACTGTAAATATACACTAAAGTTACATAACAGCTTCTACTTAATTATCAAATGCAGCAGCAATTACAAAGATTATGATCTACAGAGTATAATGAAACCCTGTCCCCTCATCTAACTTAACAGAAAATGAGATATGAAAGCATACAGTTGATCATTAAATTATACAGAGATAAGTGGCTGCACTGCTAAAGGCAGCATGCTCACAGTAGAATACATACTAAAAGAAGCTTACATTAAAAAAGTCTATTGTAAGTCACTTGATTTACACAACACCTTAATTTAAATTAGATACAAAGTCAAAACAATCCCTATTTTCAACTGTTGTTATCACAATATTCATTCCTTCATAAATGTAGCATATTATTAAATATATTAATATATAAATATATAAACAAGTATAAACATATTACACGTAAACATATTATTTAATATATTAATATATTATAAAAACATTTTCATATGAGTCAGTTTTAGTAGCAGTCACCTGACCACATTCCTTCTTATTTAAAGCAACAGGGCGAAGGCTTTGCAGGGCTTAACGCTCATGCAGATGTTTTTCTGCTATTTTCTTCTACCAGCAGCCCACAGTGGGAATTTGGAAGGTGGAAGATAATATAAATTACCCTGGAGGAGGGGCAGAACTGGATTTGGCCATGCTGCAGTGCCTGTTTGTCATCCTCGAGCCTCTTCCTCCAGAATGACAATGAGGAGAGACTGCGTCGTCATACAGCCAAAGCAGCCTTCTAGTCCAGTAGTGGAAGGGGATTATATGAAAACATGGCATATAGCGTTGCCACCTGGAAACAGGAAACAATGCTTGGAAATAGAAAATGGCAAGATCACATGCTAGTAAAGATGCAATTTATAACTGAAATGTAAAGAATCCCCTAAATTTGTCACCTCTTCATGCAAAATATGTAAATCTGTATTGATCTAGGTCATATTCACAACAAAACAACATTTTTTAGTGCTCATGGCACTAAAGTCAAAGTAACACTTAAGAAAGACTTACACGTACGTACACACACCAAATGATTGGCGTCCAAGACAAAACAGTCCTGCTCGTCTTAGGAAAGACGATGGTGTTCAGAGGTCCCCGATGTCATTCATCAATCCACACTAGTAGATCAATAAATGACGGAATGGGAATTACCATTGTTTTTTCCTGTGAAGGAGAGCGCAGTGGGGTGGCACTCGTCTTCCCCCTCTCCTCTCCATAGAACAGGGCAGCTCTGTGTTTACGATGCTTATTCATTCTTCTGTCACTGGAAACGATCAGCAACAGAAATCTGACATCTGTACGGAGCTTTAAGGTTGAGATTGATGGGTATAATGTTGATGGCAATGATAACAACAACAATGGTGATGAAAATTAATTGTCCAGGGACACTATATTATGAGATATGGCCCTTTAGCTCTGATTTTGCTGTACTTCTCGGAAAGAGGTGACTCCTCATGCAAATAAGTACATACAAATTTGTGTAACCTATAGCAACGAAGACATTTTCAGTAAATTGGGAATTTACCTAGCATTAGAGACAAAGGACTTAATTAATTAGTTAATTTGTTGCAATGACTGTAATTAAAGTGTGTCCAGTGATTTACACAGAGGTTAAGGATTAATATATCAATATAATGTTCTTAGGCTGTCCTACAATAGGCTTTTGGGTTTGATAACAGTACATATATGATTGGTACTGTAAATTCCTGTGCAATTAAATATCAGTGCTGCAACTCTCAAAATAACCATGTCAATTTTTAAATGCAGAAAATAGAACTAGGACAAGAGAACCCCCTGGAGCGTTAATAAACTAGGAAATGTCTTCTATTAGATTTTTAGAGTTTTAAATATCTCTGACCAATAAAATGTTTACCTTTAGTTCATGTAGAGCCGCCCAACAGACTAACATGTAAGGACCAACAGACTAAAGCTGCATACACATGTCCAATTATAGTCGTTGGAAAGGATCTTTCACGATTCTTTCCAAAGACTAAGCACTGCATGATGCATGAATGAGTTCTGTACATACAGCACCGTTCTGCTCTATGCACAGGGGAGGGGGAAAACGATGGAGCGACAGCCCGCTGGGCGCTCTCCCCCTTCCCTTGCATTACGATGGTTCGTCATCCATCTTCCCTGGATCCGCCAGGACGGTCGCTCGGATGATGGACGACGGACGCTGTACATACGTCAGATTCTCGTCCGATATCGGCCCTGAGCCAATTATCAGGCGAGAACCATTGGCCGTGTGTATGTAGCTTAACATAATGATCTAACCACTCCAGCACCACATAATTACCCGCTGCTTGCCCACTGATCTGTTTGGTGTCTTGATAAAGAGATATATCTGCAACCCACAAGTATAGATAAGCTTGTGATTTACTCTCCTTCTTCCCATATGACACACGTGTTTGGAGTCACAGTGTGATGCATGCACTGTAATATGTTCTTATTAAAGAAAATTAGCCACTAGAATTATTTTTTTCTTAAGACCTACAAAAGTCATTGACGTCTGTAAAAATACTTGTAAATGTCAGAATCAAATTTATATTATAAGAAGTATTTCCATTTTTACTCATATTATAAAAGCAATGTACGCTAGTTCATACAATGCACTGAAAAAGCCAGTTGAACATAATTAAAAATGACATATTACTTGGTATCCCTTTTCAACAAATATAATGTATTTAAGGTTACCAATGGTCCTTGAAATATATGGGTAACCCATAAATATTGCTGGCTGATTTAGGCTGTCCTAAAGTGTGGACAAAAAAAAGATAAAAGTCTATTAAAAAGTATTGATTTTTCCCTTGTGTTTAAGTATGAAATAAGGCAAGTCTTCCAGTTACATTATTTTGATTCATGCTAGAATATTAAATTTTGAATTGCCTCCCAAACACTATACTATACAGTTTCTGTATTTTGTGAAGCGTATTACAAAAACCATGTACATTTGATTGCTAACCTGCCTAGCAATTGTTAAGCATCATAATTAAAATGTCCAGACATTGGGCCTGATTTATTAAAGCTCTCCAAGGCTGGAGAAGATACGTTTTCATCAGTGAAACTGGGTGATCCAGCAAACCTGGAATGGATCTGGTCCAGGATTAAAAACATTTACTAACAAATAGAAAGTGACTTAATGAATCTATTCCAGGTTTTCTGGATCACCCAGGTTTACTGATGAAAGTATATCTTCTCCAGCTTTCATAAATCGGGCCCAGTGTCTTTATAGAGCAGGGAAGAGTTAAAATTCTTTCAGACTAGTTTTTGCAATCTTATGCTCATTTAAGAGATTTCCCTTTATTTATTGTACTAAATATGCAATAGAAAACTAGAAGAAATCTCTTTACCTGGGACAGGTTTCTCCATTGGCCGATTTTCCTTTACCTATTGTTCTGACAAATCAAAATGTTGGGTTCCCCATAACTTTATTTTAGTGATAATGGTCACCAGGACAAAAGGTAAAAATCCCCACAATACAGACACAGACAGCAGAAAAAATTTGAGAGGGTCTAACCCTTACCCACTTTATAAATGATTAGGCTGTCCATTATTTTTTTAAATTTTTAATTTATAAATAAAAACACATTGGCAACCCAGACTGGATAGAGAGCGCATTTATTAGAGAATTCAAAACTTCATGTACATGTGGGGTGCAACATAGATCTTACACAGTAATTTAGAGTGCCAAATAAGCTTACTGTGTAAAACTATGTATTAATGGTATTGCTAATATAATTTTATTATGAAATTTCATAAGCACTACATTATTGATTTTGGTAACATAATTAATGGTAAAATGTAGAAGAATGAATACAAATGTACTTTTTTACTTATTCTCACCTTGACCATTTTTTTCTAAATATTTCCTAGGGACATGCAGCTGCCTGATTTCTAGCAAACAATGAGTAGCTTGCATGGCTAAGTGGAAAATATTTGCATTGCCTGCAGATTTCCAGAAAGGGCCTCCCTTTAAATTAGGTACAGGGAATTCTCATATCTATTACCCACATAATGATTAATATTCAGTAAAAGTATTTTTGTAATAGTAAAGTAAAAGTGTACATATCCCCTAATGTTCAAAGGAAATGCTTCTACAGTCAACACTTCTCTCTGACTTATAACATAGTGAACTCAGTAATGTTTCCCCTGCCTATGTACTTTATTAGACTTCCTACTACTAAGGATTCTATCAACACTTCAAAGTGTCAAAGCCATGATCAATATTATTGCATCGGAGTTATTCTTGGGATAATGGTACATTGGAAAAATGGGGTCCATGTGATATTTGTTTTGAAGAGCAACTGTATATTTAAACAAAAACTAACCCAACCCCTTCCTGCTATATCCAAACTTTAAGTTTATAATTATTTTTCATTGTTGGTTCCAACACATGCGCAGCATAGGATATAAACTCCTTTTATCAAAGAGAAATGTATCAAAGATTTTTTGACAGTGGATGAACAGTTGACATGAAAGCCTGATGTCACAATCTACAAAATTCTGATTTAGACCACTTAAATCCAACCAACTTTTTTATTTTGTGTGTCAGAGGATTTTTCATTAGACAAAAGGATAATCTCCTGTAATTATACAGGACAAATTGTTGTATGTATATATATATTTATATATATATATATATATATATATATATATATATATGTATATGTATATATATATATTTATATTTACTGTTTTAAGTACAATAGTGCAGTTTTGCTTTTTAATTCATTTGTAGTTAATTATTCCCTGACACAGTCAGTAATTTGAACTCATGTAATTGACCTGTGTAATGTCTGAATTTTATGAAGCAGTTATAACTATATAAAATGATCAAATCTGTTCTTCCTTATCCCATTACATAAAAAAAGAAGTGTTTTGTATTTCACATTACCAAAGACATTAAGGTCATGCCACCAGCAAAAGGGGAATTCCTGTGGATGTCAGCATGAATTTTCATAGTAGTTTTTTCCATGATAAACTGTGTAAGACATGGATCATTCATCTCTTGCACAATTATAGATGCAGTTTACAGTAGGGCCTGATGACAGTTCGATTTTTCTGGATGAGACTGGTTTGAAATGCTTTCGACTTGCTGCAGGCAGCACAGAACACCTAAGGCATTTTAAAGTATAAGAAAAGAAAGGGTAATGTGATATTTAGTGAAGTTACAATGTGCCAAAATGTGTTGCTTTTAAAATAAAACTGCACAGGCCCAGATATATAGCACAGGAGCCTGTAGGCCTAGAACCTCTGCCAAATTAAACCCCATACATTGGTCCACCATAAAACATTTTGTTAAGTTTAGAAATATACGAATAGCCAAGCATAATCAGAAAAAAATAAGCAAACTGGCTAGGAAATTAGTATATAATCAGTATTGGACTATAATACCTGCACAGCTAATGAATGCGTTAGGACCCCTGCTTTAAAAACCTATACAGGGAGTTTTTTTTAATTGTCGTTCCTGATCTGGTTTTAAAAATCCAGCAACCTGGTTAGTGTTCTGATCATCTGAGTATGCAGCTTTGGTGTTCGACTAATTATCACACAATTGTCACATAGTTATCAGAATTGTTTCAGGTATGTGACTGACACTACTGGCACTAAAAGATCAGATTTACATCCAGGCAATTAGCATTCATTATAATGAGTTCAGCTATGGCAATTTACACAATCTCTCAGTACAGGTCTTTCTTAAAGGACTCAATCATTTACCTACTTTCTCATTTTGATATAGATTATTATCAAGGAAAATCCATCAGAACTAATTTACACAATTGTTTTAGGGGATGAGGAGGTGACAGTACTGCACAATGTTTTCCCTTTAGATAACTCATCTTTGCAGCAGTATTTTAATTGTATTGAAATGTTCCCCTGGAGAACAATGCATTGAGTGAGTAAATATTATCTAGCTTTATGGAGCTACTGCAAAAAAAGCAGAGGTGTGAATTTTGTGCAGCCAAGATTCCCCTCTCACCCCTCACACTGAATATGACATTTTTAAAGTGGTGAAATTTCACAGATAATTTTGTAAAAAGAATTCAAAATGTGTGAGGATGGGAGGGGGATTGTTGCTGGGAACCGGTGTTTCTGAAATATGTCATATGTCTCTGAAGCCTAAGTCTAAATCCAGCCATTACACATCACATGCAACAGAAAACACACATAGCAGATATAATGTCAAACACATCTGCAAACAGAATGGATTTCATAGAACAAAGCTCACGGAAAGCCTAGAAGAGAGTACCTTCTTTGTAATGTTGTTATCAATACTCTTCCATTTCCAGAACAGAAAATGTTATGAGATATACCAACAATGCTAGTTTAGTAACTTATTGGGCAGCATTTGCAAAAGCTATGTAACCAGCATGTAAGGGTGCAGTATGTGCAGGATAGGAGGGCAGAGAGAATAAAAGAATGCAGTATGTGCAGGATAGGAGCACAGAGAATATAAAAGAATGCAGTATGTGCAGGATAGGAGCGAATGCAGTATGTGCAGGATAAGAGTGCAGAGAGTATAAAAGAATGCAGTATGTGCAGGATAAGAGTACAGAGAGTATAAACGAATGCAGTATGTGCAGGATAAGAGTGCAGAGAGTATAAAAGAATGCAGTATGTGCAGGATAAGAGAATGCAGTATGTGCAGGATAAGAGTGCAGAGAGTATAAAAGAATGCAGTATGTGCAGGATAAGACTGCAGAGAGTATAAAATAATGCAGTATGAGCAGAAAAGGAGCACAGAGATTATACCAGAATGCAGTATGTACAAGATAGGGGAGCATGGAGTAAAACAATGGGCAGTGTGTGCAGGAATAGAAGATATGACAGTGGGCAGTATGTGCAGCAAAGAAGGATCTAAAAAATGAAGTGTCCTACATGTCTTTTTTATAATATTAGTATCCATACTGCCAGTATAGACATAAAATGTTGTTTTTTACCCAATGGTAATTTGCCATAATATTTTACTAAAAGTGGTCAGCATATAGCCATTGTGTTTTTATAATGAAAAGTCTACTTTCAACTGAACCTGGCTACAACAACTCCAATTACTTTATTCAATGGGACCGCCCTTACTGGTCACAAAGGCAATCTTACCAAACAGTAGTGATTTGACTGTTGGCAATAATAAAAACTCTGGTCCAAAATGAAATTTATTCTATTATAAATCAGAAAAGAAGACACTTTGTTTAATAAAAGTATTAGCAGGCAAATACTGCTGTCTGCATTTACAGAGTACCAACACTTTAAGACATATAAAATGGAGTGTAAGGGTTGTAGGGAATCCAAGTGCACTGCCCTTTTGCTGGAATGACTTAAGCAAAGATCACACGTGATCCCTTTATGGCAATCCCCCTCTTTAAATCTTTGAAAAACAGGCTATATGCCCAAAATATGCTCTGGTTATTAGTTAGGTTTTTTTGTGGGTAACTCTCCAGTTCCCTTGTTTTATTTCAAATTGATATTATTCTTGGCTTTCAGCTGCTATTTGGTCTTAGTGACGCACCTTCCTTCCCTGTTATTGCATCTTCATTTTAAAGCACATCTTGCCTTGCATATAACCTGCACCTTTCACAACAAACCTGACCTTGACTTGATTACATACATTGTTTGTCACTGCTTCTTTCCAATTCTGTGTTTTCACTGTGACAATGAAAGGTACATGGGGTACTGGGTACAAATGCCATGTAAATTAGGACATTTATTGTAAATTTCATTTAAAAAGCCTCAGGTATTCTAAAACATTTACTGTTTTTTCACATTAATATATAAATATGTATTTATAAAAAAATGTTTAAAAAATGAGATTTTCAATCAATTTTAGACTGAAGTTTGGCATGTCAGGTTATCAACAGATCACAGAATTGTAGGTAGAGCACTTTCAATTGACATACATTTAAAGCACACTTTCTTCATGAACCTCGAGCCTTAATAAAGCACACAACACTATTACCAGGCATAGTATGTAAACATGTCAGAACGTACAGAGCCAAAATATCTACAATATAAAATGAATCCACTCATTGTTTAGCATTAATAGTTTTCTTACTCATTTGCACAGATGGAATTATAAAAGGGTTCACTTGCAAATATATATATTTTAAGTCCCATGTTTTTCTTTGGTGTTCAATATACCTGCAATCCAATAATAAATCCAGGAGTAACTTTCATATGGCCTTGTATTAGATATTAAATCAATCAGTTTGCAATAAAGAATATGTTATATTACTGATATATGTCTGAAATGTAATCATAAAAGCCAATGAAGCTCAGGAGATCACTCCAGTTTTACTGTAAGCACAAATGACATTAATCCTCCTACGGCTTGTCATGAGACAAGGGAGCACAAGAAGCCTTCTAATGCAGTTTTATATATACATAATGCATGTATTTCTCATCTCCTCCTATGGTAATTGGATTGTATCACAACAATGCGTGTTATTTCTATACTGAATTCATTGTCAGTAGCCTGCATCTTCAGCACGTCATTCGGCTCTCACTTGTTTTCTGTGGTGTGGGCTGAATCTCAATGATACAGTCAGTAGTCACAAGTCAAATTCAGGGCTCCAGTGTTCACTAATTTCTCCTATTGACTCAGTGACGACTACAATAAAATGTGCATTAGCTCAGCTACCGAGCAAACAAAAAAAGCATCATCAAAGCCGTGGACCTTTTTTTCTTTTTCTTTTTAAATAAAAATGAAATACGTTGTGTTTTTAGCATTGCTGTTCAGTACCGCTGGAATGTGGCAGCTCATTACTAGGCCTTTTTCTCAATGGTGACTGCACATTATTAGCATATAAAAGTGCAAAGCTTTCTAGCATGATCCTTAAATGCTGGTAAAATGTTCTTCTGTTCAGAGCTAGAAGTAGAAAGCTAGTTGTGTACTGGGCTAGGTATGACTAATTAACTAACCTGCTGCAGAACCTTTCTGTAATAAATGCTGAAAATTTGAGTATCTTTTTTTCTGCACTGTATATGAAGTGCTATGACAGTATTTATAATTTACATAAAGATGAGCACTTTTCTTTTTTTGTATATTTTCCATCTTTATGTTGGAATTGGATCATGATATCTTTTTTCAGCTCCGTGTACTTTTTATATTTTAAAAAAAGAGTTCATGTAGGAATCATATATGGAGGCAGAAGATAATTATAACTTTATTATAACTCAATTATGAATTATAACTCACCAATGTCCTTCATTGTTTTGAAAAGTTAGGCAAAATTCTATTTCATATTATTTCCCTAATTTAGGGGAAAAAAGTAAAGTCGTTCCACCATTATCCAGATGTCCTTATGGAAATGATTTAAATGCTCTTAAGTTAGATATTATAACCTGAACACTTACCAACACAACACTGGCCACATTACATGTCTGTACAAGTATTTGTGCTGATAATATGTGTGACAGGAGACTGGAAAATATGTGGGTGTCACTCCATGTATAAAAAGCTTGGTCTCTAATGGATCTGTGAGTGTCAGCACTATTGTTTTAGAATAGAAAATAGGATTTCAATGGAACATTAAATCAACTCATCCCATCACTAAAGGAGATTGTCTGTTCATTTGCGGTAAAGTGTTAGGCAATTATAAGTAATATATATATATATATATATATAGAGAGAGAGAGAGAGAGAGAGAGAGAGAGAGAGAGAGCTCAATAAAAGATCAGGAGGTGCAGTCAGCAGACATCAAATCGTGCCCAGCTGCACTCAAAAAAAGCCTCTGGCTTGCATTTCTTTCAACAAAAAAAGTACATTTCACATCAATGTGACATTTAAAAAAAGGTAATCCATCAGAAATTCCAAACATCAAAGTTTGTAATCTTGATCCATTCTTTGTTAAGGGTATGCCAATAGGCCCGTTTGGCAAACTCCCTCAGTCTGGATACTTCATTGGCTCGCCCAGTATACAAGCTTCACTCAGCCTTTTTGCATACAAGTCTCACATAGGTCTCACCCAGCCTTTTTGCCTAAAAAACACCTAGCGACAGATTTCAACACTATCTGTCAATATAAAATACAGGTTCTCTTTTTTAGGAATAGGCAGGTACTTCATAGCGCCATCCAAATGTTGTCCTAGAAGAGGGATGGAATGATTGACTGAAATCTTCCCAATATATTCTGGACCTGGATCCCAAATGAAATGCAGCAAATCTTTACAGAAACAATTACTTTACAACAGTAGAAATGAAGGTAATGGAGTGGCAATCACTGTATGCTGACCTCAGTATCATTGAACCACTTTAGGGTTATCTGAGACGTGCAGTTTATGCTATACAACCCAAGAATATATAGGATTTGGGGGCCTTTACCAAGAAAAATAGATACCAGCTTTATCTCCTGAGAAAATCAAGGGCTTCACATCTATCACTGAAGACTGTATGTCATCATTGATGCTAAAAGGGGGCAAAACACAGTATTAAGTTCTATGGTTCTGCAAACTTTTGTATTTGTTGCCTTTTTCTTTTTGTGATGCCTTAGTTAAACGTATGAGCATGACTGTAAACATTGGTAATCCATAGCTACATTTGGCTTTTAGTAAATATAACTTTAAATGTTATTAGTTAGAAGCAAATAATCAAGGGCACTTTAAATTGTTTTTTACCGATTAAATTTTTTCCAGCTACTAAAGGAAAAAAAAAATTCTTCCTATACTAATGGTAAAATCGTTTTTCTTCTATGTCCCACATCCTCTGTACAAATAGTACAACATATTTGATTGTGCTAATATTGTCATTTCAGTATGTTTTTCCAAGCTGAACAAACTTCATTTTTTATTATTTATAATACTGTAAGGATTTTCCTTCCGTTTTTAACTATTTAAACAACACTAAACTTTTTCAAAAAGTACATTTATAATGTTGTACCCAAACTAAACTCCACTTTCTACATGTGACCTACAAGTGATTTATATATTTGAATACCTTGTTATTAAAGCAATGCCTGTGGCATTCTCGCCAAATTTCCTCGAACTTCCGATGTGTCCGTAAAATTTCGGCAAACTGATTTCCCTGACCCATCGGAAGTTCCAGGAAATCAGTACAGGAGGATTTTCAGGGCTGCATTCATTCATGCAACCCCGGGAAAATTCCTGTGTGCGATCCCCGGGCACTAAAGGTTAATTAAACATGTTTTAATTAAAATTTGATTTCAATCAGCGAATTTACAGCATCCGTTCTCGCTTACAATTTCTCGCTCGCTCTTCCCTAGTCACCATCTTTTTTTTTCCTCCTACAAACAACCTTTAACCATCTTGATTGGTCGTACTTAGATGACATAACTCCTGCTCAGGGATGTGGGAAGCTACGAATGGCAGGTTTCCCTGAGACCAAAGTTTTGGACCCTGGAACAATCAGGCAGGTAAGACTTTTTATTGCAGAAGGGACATCCTTTTTTCTTTTTGCAATAACCACCTGTGTGATCCTTTATTTTGTAAAGCAAGACTTTAGTTCCACTTTATCCCCCTTATTTATACATTACAAAATGTCATTGGCTTTTGCAGCTGCAGCTGAGTAACCATTGAGCTACGAATGAGCTGTACTTCGTAGCTTATTGGTAAACATCATTTATAAATCCAGTTTTTTTTGCCATTCTGTATTCCACTAAATGCATGGGAGTATGCTATTTCCAGTCCTAGGTGCAGGAAATGATATATGTGACAGGAGCTTGGAAAGTGGTTGCCACTTCCTATATATTAGGCTCAGCACTAATGGATATGTAAGTGGTAGCACTATTGTTTTAGAATGGCAAACAGGATTTAAACAGAACATTATGCAAATTAATTAATCCCTCTAAGTAAATTAGATTGTCCTTTCATTTGCAGTATATTGCAGTATATTGTATAGTAAATATACTAAAAGAGCATATTTACCAAACAATATCTTGCATTATCAAGAGTATGTGTACTTATTTTTTCCAAAAGTATATTACATTTTAGGCAATATTATAAGTTCAATATTGATATTTTGAAAAATGATGATGAAAATGAAAATGACTTTAAGAGGACCAAGTGAACCCTGATCATCAATTGGCTTCAGTGGTCAGCATAGTAACTTTACACTGCTGTGCTCACAGAGTTTGCAACCCAATCCAAACAGATATTTTGTTTTTCCTTGTGTTTGTGTAAGCTTCCTAAAACATAAAAATAAGCAGTTTTTTCCAACATTGGAAATATTTCCAGTATGTATAATTTAAATTTTGTGTGTCAGAACAGCCTGTAGTAACATCAAAGAAATGGTTCCTGAGAATCCCATGCACAAGACTAATTAAATGTAAATTCTGTTCACAAACAGGAAAAGAAGGAAGAAAGGTGCTTTCAAACTTCAGAAATGTGGAAAGCAAAGCATATTTTCCATTTATTTTATTTACCTCCTTCTGAAATAAAGTAGATTGTTTCGGGTTTCATTATATTTCATTGGGGTCAGGTACTTATTCCTGTTTCTTCTAGATTTTAAGTCCGTTTTAGAAACTTATTTATGGCAAAAAACATGAAACATCATGATATCTTGTAAACGTTTGCAGACTAAAGCATTTTTGGATCCAATGTATGAACACTATAAAGGTAGAGTCAATTTTGACTGGTTTGACATTTTTCAGTAAATAGACATAAAAGTATATTTAAAGAAAAATTTAATTTTAGATACTTATAGATACTAAATAAGAAATTGTACTAGTTTGAACTGAAAGAGCTTTCCAGGCATTGTATATTATGCTATGACATTGTTGGATGATCCATATTAAATATATTTGACCCACTGCTTATGTAGGTCTGAGAAAAAGAATTGTGCACTGCTGGGTTTCAAACAAAATTGGAATCGGTGTTATTTTTATCCAGCAAGACCTTCTGTGGCATCTTAAAAATACTCCCAAGGATTATGTGAGTGGTTTTCTAAGTACCGTCACATGGCTGTTTATAAATTAACAAGCAATCATTGCAAATGTGCCCAGGGAGCACTAGCTCAATAAAAATATTCACATATTCCGTTTTGTCTAAAATTCCGGGACCACAATAAGCCCCTTCATAAACTGGTCACTCATAGGAAAATCAAGAATGATCCATAAATAGATCAGCTTATTGAATTTTCCGTAGCATGGAAAATAATTTTGCTTTGCAATGGAAAATTGCAAAATGTGCTGGTGACTCAAAATAAAGAGAGAGAGAGAATTGTGTGCAGTGACTGGAAGAGTATAAAGTTCAGATTCTCTTGAAAACAAGCTTCTCTTTCTAAAATTGCTACTTCTCTGTGTTCACATTGACTTCAGTGCTAAATTCCATTGACATCTCCAAGTCAAACAAACCCTGCCCAGTCATTTCAGGTTGTTCAGCTGCTAATCTACAGTAATATTACACATTACATTTCTTACAAGCTAAATCTATTAAAAGAGGAACTAACAACATAAAAACTTCAAATGTAAAATGTGTATATATGTATTCAAGCCATAAATGAATAAGTAATGTGTTCAAGATATCCATATTTGCAAACTTTAAAGAAGGTATAGCATTTTAGGAGAAGAGTATTGTAAGCAACATTTTACATACATTTTATGGCCAATATATTGCGAAAGTAGCATTGCTCAAATTTGAGCAATTCAGAATTTGAAACAAACTGAGCCATTTAACTGTTCACAGAATGCAACCACTGTGTAGAGTACAAGTATCAAAGACATAAAGCCCAATATCTACACTTGTTAGAAGCTTGTAAATAATAATAATGTCAAGTCTGTAAACCCATTGTCAAAGAAAACATTGGACAGTGTTCTCTTTGGTTGCTAGTTGGCCAGTAAGGCCAGTGACTTCTGTTCCCCATCCAGTTATTTTTAACCTAAATCTGCAATTCCATCTCCAATCATTGCATCTGATTTATTAAAGCTCTCCAAGGCTGGAGAAGAAGGAAGCTGTGTGATCCATCAAACCTGGAATTGAGTTCTTCAAAGTGATTTGCTATTTTCTTGCAAATGTTTTGAATCCTGGACCAGATCCATTTCAGGTTTGCTGGATCACCCAGCTTCACTGATGAAAGTGTATCTTCTCCAGCCCTAGATAAATCAGGCTCCTTGAGTCCATTGATCAGTGGTCAATGCTCCTAGTCATGTGATCCGAACTCCAGACAAGTGAGATCTGGGAGTGAGTGGACCCATCATGTGTGGTTGCTAAAGAACAGCATCCTCCGAGGCTTCTGCTGAACCTCTTCATATTATCCAGGATGGCCAGGCTCCTCCCCAAGGGTACATAGAACAGCACAGAGGAGATGGGAGCTGCATGGCAGGCACAGAATTACTGAACAAGTCAGGCAGGGCAAAGGAGGCTTGTTGGAGTGGCGAAAGCAGTGTCAGGGATGAAATTTCACCTAGTGGCAATACTGCCCTAGACCAACCCTGATTTTTATACAGGTAAGAACTAATGTTGTGTAGAGTCTTCCAATAATATCTTTTAAAATGCCGAGGGTAGAATTTAGGTAGTCTGCCCAATATGAGGGAGACAGAGAAGGTAACAATTGCTATGAGATGTAAAATTAAGGTGTGCAGAAGATAGGAACCATTCATATTCCAGGATAGCAGAGATTCTAGCAGAAATCTTTGTATATAATGGGGAATACACCTTTAAAATAACACATCCCACAAAAGTTAATTTAAAAGCGCCAATTTTTTTTCGTTTTTACTACTTTAGCCCTAAAATCTAAATTCCTGTAATATGCACAGCACAAACAAATGCATTAGCTTTAATTGGTATTTAGTTGTAACAGAATGTACAAAATATATTTAACTGCCTCTGTATAAAGGGGTTACACAAAATGCCAGCAGAAATAATTAATATTAAAGGCACAGATTTCCATTACATATGCATAATAAAGAATTAATCTATATGAAAAGTTGGAGAGGTCCCCTTCAAGTTATTATCTAATAAAACAATCTGACGTTCCTGTTTCCTGATAACCACATCATAAATCCTATTGACCTAGGAATATTTGCCAAAGGAACGAAAGTGTCTCATAGAACTGCTGCATCTATATGGCTGTGCTCCAGTGTATAGTTGTAGGAAGATCTGCAGAACACAATATTAAATGCATTAAACAATACAGAACATTCAAGATAACCTATCAAACCTATCACTGACCCCATTTTAAGTTACAAATACCTTCTTTAGGTAAAGTTGTATTTCAGCAACCTAATTCCTTAGTGTTGTGCAACTACCAACTAAGAAGTTAAAGTATGTAACTACAATGGAAAAACTGTGTTCTAATGCCGCATGCTGGAAACATAATCACAAAGATAGTACTAAACAGTACCAAACAACACATATCAAAAATATTTTCCAATTGCTTGTTTTAGTTTGTAACACAAACAGGAATGCCTTTGTGGGTAAATCACATAGGCAGTGACCTAGGGTGACATGACTGCCAGGGGGTTCCCACGCTCACATGGTCAAGCCAAGGATGACTCATTTGTGTTAGGTTCGAGTTTCTGCCCATCTGTCTGGGTCCTAACGTGCAGCCACCCTGCTTCTAGACAGAGACAAACATTCCTAGCACAACAACTTAAAGCTCCACAATCTGTTTAAGCGTCACACCTAGCACAACACCTAGAACTGAAGAACTAGCAAAAAAAGTTTAGGGATGGAATACTTTGATATAGAAAGTTAATTGGAATTGGTGCTCTTCCACCATCTTAGCTAGTAGTAAGATTTCAGAACTAGACAATGCAGCAGTGGGCAGACAGATATCATAGGCATTTCTGAATCTGTCCCTAAAACAGCATCAGTAGCACAGAAATAACAGAGCCATGCAAATCTTGGGGGGACTGCATACCAGGGGTAGCCGCCGGCAGGCTAGTATGCAGCCATATAGGTTCGGAGTATGATAAACATTAACAATTAATCACTGGATAATACCTAACATTAAAAAAACTATAGGAAAGAAAAAAATGGACACCGGGGAAGGATGAGCAAAGTGGACTGTATCTGGGAATACTTACCCCTCTGTTATGTGACTATACCATCCTATACCCTGATTTTCTCTCTTTACTGATTATAAAGTTTAATTAAATCCCTAGATGTAATCTACAGAACAAGCCCCACTACAGAGAACCCTACAGAGGTGACTGATTTACATACAAATATTCTTATACCCCAGGAATAAATCTCATACAAATACCAAAAGAACTGAGAATATACTGTAACTGTTGTGACTTTTGATGATTGTATTGGAAAAAAAACACAATTACCTTATCAGAAGCTGTTTTACTTGTTATAGGATAAAGGTTAACACAGTATGTAGTAGGTGTGAAGGTAAGAAACTCTGCACTTTTTTGCAGTGTTTTTCAAGCATTTAACTTCACCATAGTTTACTAAAGCAAAGTATACATTTTATTTAAATAGAGTAGGGGACACTAATGATTGTATCATCCAGAGATTTCAGCCATGCATTACTGCGATGCATTGTATATAACCCTAATGAAAAATATCTAATTTTACCTTATCTAAAGAAGCTGTGTGACAATTCACATGCTATCTGCAAAGGCATGCATACTAATGTATGTTCAGGAAATAATAAGAAGCTGACCATGAAATCCATTCATGAGCTTAAGGCTTTATTGATCTGCATCACACTAAGAACACATTCCACATTATTTATGACTCTAATGTCTTCAAAGCATTTTAGAAAAACACTATATAAATGAGCTACAAAATGAGCGTGCTTTTTTGATTTTCATTCAACATTGAGTTACCATAAAGAAATAAATTGGCAAATGCATATAATTTAAATCTAAGTATAGATCAGGGGTTGGCAAACTCCGGCCTTTAGGTCAGATACGGCCTAGCTGGCAGTTCGTTCCGGAGCCTGGACAGGGGGCGTTAGTAACTACCGGAGCCGCTGGAGCTCCGGAGCTCTGGTACCGCCCCTTTGCAGTTGCTCCCCCATTTACAGTGGCCTGCGTTGTTACTTTCTCTGCCGCGGTAAATAGGGAAAGCTCCCTGAAGGTAAATCCCTCTCCCCTTCAATGCATATGGAGGAGAGGGATTTCACTTCAGGGGCATTCCCTGGTGGTGGGCGGAGCCATTAGGGTGGGTCTGGCCTAGTGTGCTCCCGCCCACCCCATAAATGGCCTAGTGGCCATAAAACTTTGCTGACCCCGGTATTGATTTAAAGAAGGCATAAACAGCCATGTGAACTTGGCATGGTATACAGCACACAGGTAGGTGTATTATTGCTTATACTGATCATGCTAAAACCTTGCTACAGTGTCTGCTAGGGGGAAAGTGGAATGGACAAGTAAAAGAGGATTTAGCTCCGTAAGGGAAGGTAAAAAAAATGTTTTGATTACCTTATGTGTATCACTTCATAACTGTATATATAGTCCAGTGAAGGGGCAGATTGTTCTGAAGTCCTAAAGCAAAAAAGTTCCACTTAAAATTTTGTGATCAGGATAATGATCAGCAACAAATGATGCCACATGCAGGGGAGTTACATCATCTTGACTCTGCCAAACAAGATGGCCAAAGATGCTGAAAACGGGAAGGGGAGCAAAAGAAGGCTTCAGAACCTGTGACTAAACAGGTACAGGTGAGGGTATTTAAAAAATTACAGTTGTGCAGGTAAGGATATTTTATTGCATTAAGGACTTGCCTAGGCGTACGTTTTATTTTTTAGAGTTTAGTCTTCCTTTTCTTGAGTGGAAACACTGTCTTTCATAGATTAAAAGTAGGGCTCATTGAGACTGGCTCCCAGGTGGCACCTCACTGGAATTGTCTATGTAAAAGACAGGCTGCAGGCACCAACTAGCCCCAACTGCAGCCACCTTCCAATGGGTGATTCACTGGAGGTTTGGAAAGTATTCATCAAAAGACTGCCAACCACCTTTGTGACTCCTACATAGGGCCAGATGCTGTAAGCCTGTGCAGGGCAGAGCTTGTAAAGGGGTAAATGCACAGCTTTACAGCCAAGGAAAAACAGTTTTACCATGCACCTAGGGTACCCTAGGCAGAAAGAATGCTACTGGTACTTTGTGATAGAAATATTAATACTGGCTAGGCCACTAATGGAGCTACTTTATCTAGGGACAAGATATGATATACATAGCAATATCTGTTGGTCAGTAGCAGCATCCACTGAAATGTTTTTGCATTGTTGATTGCTATAAATACCAAGGTTAAGTCAGAAGTTGTTGCATTATACAAACATGTTAGGGTGATACAGTAATAAACTGACTGCAGATTTATTTTAGGTTTTTGTTTTAGAATTTGGGGGAAAAAAGGTGTTTTAACACAACAGATCTATTATACTTACGTTCAGCGGTTTAACAAACTAAGTCATTTTAAAATCTGCATATAAAGCACTTGAGAAAAAGCTAATCAGGCTAAGAGACTAGAAACAAGTAGGGAATCTTGAGAAAAAAAGGAAAAAGCTTGCATTTAACTATACAATTCCCTATTAAAGACCAGTGCTTGTTAGAAGTTTATGCACGGTATTACAAGAAGCAAACTGTGGAGCACTGCTGCACATGGGTGACAGTGATGTACCTAGTTTCCGTTATCATAGTGACATGTAACCTTTACAATGGATCTAAATTCATATCTATCAACCAGATGTCAAGTATGGTCTGGTTGCATCTTATCTGGTATTCTATTACTTAAGCTGCATACACAATTGGAATTATAGTCGTTGAAAAGGATCTTTTATGATCCTTTCCAACGACTAAGCACTCCAAGATGCATGAACGAGCACTGTACATACACCACCGTTCTGCTCTATGCAGAGAAAGGGGGAGAGCGATGGAGCGGCACCCTGCTGCGCTCTCTCCCTCTTCACTTGAATTACGATCATCGTCCATGTATCCTCCAGGACTGTCGTTCGGACGATGAACGACGCATGCTGTACACACTTAAGATTCTCGTCCAATATCAGCCCTGAGCCGATTATTGGGTGGGAACCATTGGAAGTGTGTACGTAGCCTTAGGCTCTTGACTCAATGATATATCATAAACACTGCAGATAGACTAATCTATCTGTCCTACTACTCCTAATCTACTGCTTCTCTCTTTAGATCACTACATTGACTTATATTTCACCTTAGAATTTATTTAAAGCTACTATCATTTGCCTTTAAATCACTTTACTAGTTCATCTCACCTACATTTCTGACCTTATACATTAACACACCCCTAGCTGCCCTCCTTGCTCCTTTAATGACTTACCAATGACTTTGTCTCTCATAACCTCTTTTCACACACAGCCTGAAGACTTCTATAGGCCTTCCTCATTCCATTAGGGTTGCTCCTACCTTCAACAGACCTGAACATGCTTTTAGATCCCAATTCTTCTAACCAGCCTACCCATTCTACTTTTTCTATAGCTACCATTTTATTTCCCTTAGCTATTTTATACAATGCTCCCCACCCCTTAGATTGCAAGCTCCCTCCGTCAGGGATCTCTTCCTCCATTCTCATAGTTTAAATGTTTTGTGTATGCAGATTTGTCAACTGTAAGACCAATTTATTGTACAATGTTATGTTATATTTGAGTGTTTCATAGATGAAAGTTAATATTAATAAGACTTTCAGGTGGTTTAGCATTGCATAATCCATAAATCTAGAACAACACAAGTGAAAAGCACAAAACCATAGTCAATTGGGTTGACTTACTAAAGGAATAGAGTCTGGTAACTTAGCAAACCAAATGCTTACCTGGATTTGAAAAAAAGGTCTGAGTCTGAAAACAAAATTCTTGCTTGCATATGATATGAAGGCTGAAAAGAACACAGTATTACCTTAATCACCTTCTAGTAAACTTTTCATTCCTTTAGTATAATAACTCCAATATTTCAATGCTGCGGTTTTTCAGTAGTAAACTCTGTTTCAGAGTAAAAGAAAGGATGTTGTTGAAATCCTAACAACCCTAATTACCCTGGGTTGTCAGGATGAGTGTGCCTTCCAACTATAGCAGCTTACCCAGAGAGCGTAACTTCTCGTATACAGATGAACAATACAAACAACATTGTCATGTGAAAAACCCTGTGAACCAGAGTTTCCTTAAGGCAGATCTCTAAATCAAGGCTTCTAAATGGTTATTCAATTTGCTTCACTGAGTAAGAATCCGTTCACCAATATATTCACTGATTCTATTCTATACTCTTTTGATCATGAGGCTTGAATGGTAATATTATTTTTTATACTGATTTTAACAATAATCACCAAAACAAATTTATCACACAGTATTGGAGTATTCAAGCAAATAATTAGGGACAAGCAGAATTCAGGTTCACAAGCTTAGTATACTAATATTCTCAGTCATATGTCTGTTACTAAATTAATTAGTAATTACAGAATTAAAACTGTTAAAGCCCTGGGAATTATATTTGCAAATGATATTGCACTTCTTGTAATACCAGAACTGAAGTAGTGATAAGGAATGCAGATGTATTCAAAGTGCTGACTGGAAAATCTGTTTATCAAATAGATAAGTGAACAAGGCATTTTCCATTTGTGGAAAAATGTCAGTCAAGACAGAGATAAATGTCTTGGTTATTTCCTACTGTTTATCTTTCTAGAAGAAAGATCTACCCATGTATGACCAGCCCTTTTCTGAAATGGGATATTAGTCATATACTAACTGCCAGGTCACAGACTGGAGAACAGGCCAGGAATAGAGTAGACACTGTACACAAGATGAGGATCAGGTTGTGCCCCATTCTAGACTAGGTATGTGATGTCTGAGAAGAAGCTGAAGGGGGAATGCAGATCATTTCAAAATGTCGGCTTGACAGATTACACTTGGCTATGCAGGGGAGGCTATTAATAGCTTCTTTATGACTACTTACTTCTAATAACCCCTTAAAGAATATCAGTGAAAATAAAAGTCATCTGTAAATGTATAGAAAATAATTTTCTGTGTTCAGTTTGTCAGTGTAAGCTGCAGCATCTATGTCTCAAATCTTCTTACACTAGATAAGAGCCCTTATGAAAGATAATGGGAACTAAAGTCAAGTTGTTTCCCATAATGACCAATCAGATCCTTTGTTTTATTCCCCCAGAACATAAAAGATTTGACATGACTGGTCACTAGGGGCAACAACTGTCCTTCTATTCCCATTTTGTTAAGTGATGTTATCTCAAGTTATAGTGAGTGAATGAAAATGATTCATAGTTAAATCAAAGTGTGTTGTGACTAATACTTTCTGCTATATCACACAGAAACAGAATGTTGTCTCAGATGGGTTTTCAGGATTAAAAAAAAGCTTTATGGAACATTATTTTTCTATTACAGCTTACATCCAAAAGCAATATGTAGAAAGTAGAATCATTTTTTTTATTTTGCATTTCATTAATGTTGAGTTTGCCAAGACACGTCTTTTAATGTGAGTTTTAAGCAATATAAGGTAGAGGCTTAAAAATATCACGACCTGGCCTTACACTTCTCAGTTTTCCTGACAATGCAAAATGATTCAAGAAACTATTGCGGCCATGTCAGCCTACCTTTGTGCTGCATTTGGGGTCTATATGCAGAAGGAATTGCTTATGACAGGATTAGGGAAGGACATTGCCATATATTTTTTAAAATGTACAGCTACAAGGTAAACACTTGGAGAATATGTATGAACACGCTAAAACACAAGTTTGTAATACTTTTTCAGGTAAATATATCCTGTGTGCTGATATGCATATGACACCCTAATATGTATTCAGTAACCATGTATCACTCAGGTTCATTGATGGAAGTGTTTCCTCCAGCCTTAGAGAGCTTTAATAAATTATGCCCTTATGTGTTCAATTTACCTGAACTGCAATCATCAACCAAACATGAAATGTAGCATTCTGGCTCACCTATATAGCCCTATGTGTTTGCTTTTAGCCACTGAACCTAATATTGCATCATATGAGTATTAGTAAAGCATAGAATAGAATGGGAGGATATGGCCCAGACTGTGATCTTTCCAACTATAGTAGCTGTTTGCATATGTATGCACCCTCAGTTTTGGGGATGTTGCGTTTCTGTGAAAGTAATGTAAATACCTAAAAGTGCCTGCTCTAAGGATTGTGACCACAAATATTTTTGGATAATGATACTTTTAGATAGAGTAGGTAGGGGTTAAAACCCACAGTAGTTTATTTGTGCTATTGTTGAACTAGTAGGGAAAATTCCTTTCAGTTCATGAAAATTTTCAAAAATAGGTACCCCTATTAAAGTATATCCCCTTTTGTTTTAGGGGCAACACTGCATTTTTATTGCCTCCTCCCACTTTCTGGGGCAGTAGTTATTGGCATAGACAGAGAGGTGAATCTCTCCCAGTGGGGACGCAGACAGCAGTAATACTTGATAAAAAGTCTAACCCTTCCCTAAGAGATACACTTTAACAAAGAAGGTTATACAGAGAGCATTTTTTGCACAATCTCCATCTTCATTTCTAAAGAGTTATTTACTTGTTACAAGAAACCAATCTTTTAGATGATGTTAAAATGAAAATTAGAAAAACTTCCTCTTCTGTAAATACAATAATGTAACCATTTTATTACATGGTAACAAAGAAGTATTATAAATGAAAAGAGAACTAAACATGAAAAAATTATGTTCATGCAAATATATCACTTCGACTCATCCATTCCCAAGGAGAACTCAGAGGTGTCCTCCTTAAATGATTTTACCTTAGGCTGCCTTTTAATTCTCAAGTGCACTGGATTTAAAATTCAGCCACAGCCATGGTAATCAATATAAATATATTTTTATATCATAAGTGATATATCTTTACAAACAAGGGGTGCAATTGGAACAAACAAGGGGTGCAATTGGAACAAGCAAGGGTTGCAAATGGAACAAAAGGGAAATAATATATCACTGGATAATTAAGTAGCAGGAAAGAACGCTCATTTAGACATGGGTAACTGATAGGTGATTCATGTAAATACTGAGAAAAGGTGGAAAAATCAATGTGATCAATAAAATAGCATTTGTGCCTGCAGACTATTAATCATGGATACAGACAGCAGTAAAGATAAACAATTTGCATTTAACTCTAATTTACAGTTAAAATGATATATGAAAACAGAAAAATAAAAAAAGGAATGACCTCATAAGGTAATGGAAATGTGCAAATCCATCATGGGTCTATATTCTAATCCTGAGATTTCATCATCACTAAACGACAATCAAGCTGTCTATAGGACAGAGCAAATCAAAGATGCTATTCTTAGGCCCCCATGGGTGAGGCTGGTGTTTAATTGGTGTAATTAGAGTCATGCAAAGCGTGTTTGTATACTTGTACACTCTTAGGCTACATACACACTTGCAATGCTTCTCGTCCGATAATTGGCTCAGGACCGATATCGGATGAGAACCTGGCGTGTGTACAGCGCCCGTCGTTCATCGTCCGAACGATCCTGGCAGATCCATGGACGATGGACGATGAATGATCGTAATGGAAGCGAAGGGGGAGAGTGCACAGAGGGGTGCCGCTCTGTCGTTCTCCCCCTCCCCTCTCCATAGAGCAGAACGGTGCTATATGTACAGCACTCGTCCATGCATCGTGCAGTCCATAGTCATTGGAAAGGATTGTGAAAAATCTTTTCCAACGACAATTATTACACGTGTGCATGCAGCTTTAGGCTACGTACACACGCTCAATATTTATCGTTAGAAAACGAACGATCAACGACTTATCAACAATTATGCACAATTATTTTGAACAAACATTTTGTGCACAATTCTGTACATGTTTAAACGATATGATCATTCAAATATAATCCACCAATAATGTACACACACTAGATACGATCGTTTGAACGATGCAGGGAGTGACATGTAAAGGAGAAAGTGTACTGCAGAGCCATCCACGATCACTGAATGATTGTACACACAATAGATAGCGAACGTTTGTCGCCCAATCAGATCTGCCAGGATGGTCATTTGTTTCCAGCGACATTCCTCGTTCATCGGCGTCATTGGCCAGTCGTTGTGCACTTTTTTTGCTGACGATTATCGGACGATTGGTCATTGCACGTGTGTAAGTAGCCTTAGGGTAGTTAATATGTCTGTCACGTATACTTGCATGATTTTTAGGACAAGTGATATGCTATAGTTTGCTTGCTGTTTCAGGAAATCACAAAAGAAAATTTGTAATCCTGCAGCAATCTCTGAAATCTTCCCTTTGCAGCCAAATATACAACCAAAAGCTGGCCTGCACTATCTTGCCTTCTACACATTCCTATTTGCAAGTATGGCTGCCCATCATACAGCTGAACCAATAGGAATGTGTGTGGATGTGGTTTAGTGCAAAGCTCTGACACTACCCAGCAATACTGAATCTTTGCAAGTAGAGATGTCCAGGATTCAGACATAACAGGAGGTCTTGGAAGCTGAATATATTTGTGCAAACAATTTCAATTTCAATTAAATTCTCAAAACAAGTGTCATTGCAGATTTTTTCTTTTGGTAACCTGGTTGTCAAGTTGGCTCTGTGACTTTATCACCATAAGGATCCATTTAGATCTATGCATTTTGAATGGCACTCTATAGTTCTTTAGGTGCAGCACACCACAATGCACAGTTGCATGTTGTTGTGCAGTAGAAAGTAGGGTCTTGTGATTAACTTTTTTGAGTTAATTACTCAACTTGAGTTCCTTACATTAATGGCATGACATACAGTAATATAGTGCATAGGTCTAAATGGGGTCTGTATCCTTGGTCTGAAAAAAATATGCAGCAAGGGCTTTTTTTTATAAAAACTCTACACATACTACCTACAAATTATAAGTTGGTAACATTGTCTCTTTAACTACATGTATTTTGTTTATGTACGTAATATATATTGTAGTAGATAGAAACACATGGTGCCAAGTTTGGCTTAATTACCTCAATAAAGGGACTGGATAGGGCATGCATAATTGTATCACTGCAGAATTGCGGATCTTTATTTGGTATGCAGGCCCAGAGTATCCTGGAAAGAATGGGTGGGCCAGGCACTCCATCCTAATTCTAGGTCATAAATTGCAGATGGCTCTGGTGCACCTGGCCATTAAAAAAAAAAAGCACCTGCCTTTGATCTCACAAAATTTAGGTCTGTGGAACCCACAGAGAGAGAGCCAGGAGGCTAAATTCTGTGTTTTTATTGTCATGTAGTAATGGCTTTAATACCCTTTGAGGGAAGACCCTAGATTTTGCTTATTGCAGCAAATGAGTTTGAAGCTAATCTTCCCCAATATATATATTACCACATGATGATGCATCTTATCATACTTATTTGAGAATCAAACTGCTATGTATAAAACTGTAGAAATATATGCCTGTGTTTTTGCAATAAAATCTATGTATTTTAGAGCATTTATTTAGCGCATTAATATGCATTTTAAAGAGAAATCCAAAGTCTTAGTCAATTGTACAAGATAACATATGGAGTATATTTTTGTGCTCTTTTTGTGTTTGTGTTTTACGTATGTTTAAAAAAGTCAATTGAAACGAATAGTAAAGGCACAATAAATGGCATGAAAGAGCCAAAAACAATCACGTACATTCTACATGGCACACTCCAGTCATTTTTCAGCACAGGTGATGATAGCTAAGAAATAGTTTTGGTCTCTCCAAGGCCAATTTTCTGCTTAAAAACTTGCTTTTGTTGTCTGTTTATTGTTATTTTTATTCCCGCAAAGGGAGTTCCTCTTTCTTACAGCTTCCTGTTTCTGTCTATATCTATGCCTCATTAATATTTTGCCTCGCCAGACCTTTTTCAAAAATACGATGATACACTAACACTGCATGTTAAACATGTCTCCATAGGCAGAGAGGGGAAGGGTATACTTAAGAAGGTGGGAAACACGTCATTCTTAAGATTGCAATATTTACTGTTTTAAGTATTTTATTTGACAAAGTAACTATAAATACATCTGATTAGCTGTCCTGGGAAACAAAATATTTGGGACAATCTATGTGTGGCTAATAATGCACAAAGAAATGAAATAATCCAAACTTGAATTCACAGTAAATTCGGCTGTTCCACAGTGATTGGGTTTGAGGGGGCCAATCTGTTCAGATCTGTTATGTCATGATGATTCAGTTTGTAGCACCACATTATATTGTAATTACCATTATTTAGGCAATACAAGTGGGTGAGGTGGGAAGCTAGAGTCGGTCTTGTAAAACACATTATGCTGATTGAAACCTTTGATCAGAAGCAATTCTTTACCACTTTTTCATATTGTACATCATCTGATGGCATATTAAACGCATGTTTTAGGAAGCTCTTGTCACACATGCAGTGATATAGAACTTTCAGTCTTTGGTTGTGCCAAAGCAGGTTGATTGCAGCCATCATTGTTGGTGAATGGAAAGAGACACACCAACACTTTTAAAGGAAAAAGCTGCAACTGAAAGGTACTGACAAACCTACTATGATTTTCAAAAATGAATCTTTCATTTATTTGTTTATAATACAAATGAAAGCATTTTATAGGGTCATGCCATTGGTCTCATATGTTTTTAAGCACCACTAAAATTAATTTGGCAATATAGGCAATCTATATGACAGCTTATAAGTTTATGGCCTTCTAATAAAACTAGGCCTTTAGGGCAATGGCTGCTATAGACAGTGGGTCCAAACAAATCAGCTATTCCATTGCAGTAGAGAGAAACCTCTGGGCTAAGCCAAAGGCATTGTTAGATCTAAACGTCAGGTGAATGTCCCCCAGATCTCTTGCTTGGTTCCCTAAATGTCTGGAGATCTTGCACTCGCCATGTGGATTAGCCGCTGCTGCCAGCATTTATTACCTAGCTGAATTAGAAGAGTTATGCTGTGCTATGCAAGCAGGTGGTTCAAAAGCACAGCTGCTCACCAAACTTAATAAATGGGGAACCTGGCTGCTAGAAAGGAGACAACTAAGAAAAGAGTGAAGAAACCATAACATTTTAAAGTAAAATAGCACTATGCCTTGGAGAGGATGGGCGTATACATGAGCTGTGGAATTTAGGATGTGATCGGGGTGTAGATGTGAGCCATGAATGGGCATGTAGAGGTGAGCTGTCAATGGGGGTGCAGAAGTGATTGATGAACAGGGGTGCAGATGTAAGCTGTGATCAGAGGATGCAGAGGTGAACAGTAAATGAGGGTGCAGAGATGAGTCATGGACAAGGGGTGCAAAGGTTAGCTGTGGACAGTAGCTGCCCAATGAAATGTTATTTTAAAGTAGGTTTAAACAAAATGTAGGCTCTATGTTTGTATGCCTATGTATGTCTTTTAACCTCTGCATTCTGTATTTATATACTCCTGACCCCTGAACATATTACTAAACTCTGCAATATGCAACATTTAATACTGTCCCCTGAACTCTGTATTTCTTATTCCTGTTCTCTGCATTTCATACTACTGACTCCTGCACTCTGAGGTACTGACTACTAACCCCAGCATTTTGTGTTACACACTACTAACCCCTTGCTCTGTGTTTTCCCTACTAATCCGTGCTCTCTAGGTTATATACTGCATACATATACCATTTCTGGCTACTTATCTCATGACATGTGCAACTCACTACTGCTTTTTTATAGTAAGTGTTTTTTAAAATTTTCTCTTCTGATTTTAATGTGAGACTAAACTCATGGCACAGTAGTTAAAGCAATTGTTGTTGGGTACATGGATCTATCCAAATACTTGATCCAGGTCAGCAACCAAGGACATATTGCAGCCAGTAGGTTAAAATGACAACCAGACAACCATTTTTTAGAAGAAGGTCAGCAATGGCAGCCCCAATATTTCTTTAATGGCAGGCTTACTTGAACTAGTATACAATATCTATACACTCAATGACGGCAAGCCTAGCCTGGCAACTGCTCTGTCCAAACCTTGAATAAAATAACTTTGCCTAGAACGAGGCTTACTTTATATATATTAATAGTCTAACTATCTGTATTATAGATGTCCATACACCAAAAAAAAAGACCATCAGGAAAAGAAAGTGGGACAAAAAGAACACAGAGACAACTGGATATGCCTAAATAAGAGTGACAGTTGGAAGCTATGATGAAAACATATTATTAATTATTATTGATTCTCTACATTCACACGGATATTAAAAAAAAAGAACTAGATTATTGATTGCCTTTAAGCTTTATTCACAATACTAAAATGACTCATCCTGTAAAGAGCTGTACATGAAAGTGTACTGGTTGCTGTAAATAAACTGCATCTCTTGAGGTACAACCGCAGATCAATAGAAAACAGCCACAAGTTTACATTAAATTAAATTGCTGTAGAAGATGCTTCCTTCAATTCTATTTTCCAGAATGCGTATGATGGCTTTTATGGGGCATATTAAACAGGTGCCGGAGTGATTTAAACATTACATTACAGAACAGAAGTGCTCTCCTTACTGTATTCATTCCTGTGAACAAAACAGTAAAGAGACTTGAGCACACATCACAGAGTATTTACTGAATGAAGTGCAAAATAACTGTTGTTTCAAGAGACTATTTCTTCAAATCACTAGGGTTGTATATTACCATTTATGCTCACAGAAACACTTCCATCTGTATTACTGTACTAGGGCACCGATTTCTGCAGCACCTTTTCTTTAACAAAGACCTTAGTGTCCTCAAGACTAGTGTTCTGCATAGGAAACATAAGCCATGGTCTACGATGGTAGGATCTCCAGAGATGGAACACAACAATCCAAACATCATGTTACTGATTGTATCATAAATTTCATTTATAATAAAATATCTCAGACTGCTGTCCTTCGTGTTAGTACAATTTGTCATGATCCTCATTGTTGAGATCTCTACATGGTTTGTTAGTGGAATAGTGCACTAGGTACATTCACCCGCTATTGGTCTGTGTGCCTAAAACCAAACTGCTAGCACAGAATGGTAACAGATAGCTGGTATGTGTAGCAACATAGAGTGGTTAAACTATTTTAGCTTCCCTCCACCTATTCACCCCCAGACTTAATTAAAGTTCTCCAAGGCTAAAGAAGATACAGTTTTTATAACCCAGGATCCAGGTTTGCTGGATCCTGGGTTATCCAGAAAACCTGGAAATAATTTCCTTAAAAGTAATTTGCTATTTGTTAGCAAATGTTTTCAGTCCTGGACCAGATCTATTCCAGGTTTGCTGGATCGCCCTGGTTCACTGATGAAAATGTATCTCCTCCAGCCTTGGAACACAATAAAAAATCAGGCCTAATGTATCTTATTAAGCTATATTATCTGAAATTACCAGTGTGACACTATTTTTAGGCATACACTATGTGAGTGATATTATGTGGAACAATAATACAATCAACACATAAATCAATCTCTTACCTAGTACACTTGTTTTTTAATTAATTGGTACTGGAAAATACACATTTATATACACATTTTATACACATTGATCTACCTATCTTGCTTGATCAATTTTTGAGCAACATTCTAACCAAATATCAATTAAAAATCAATAGAAAGGCCCCTTTTCGATTGCTTTTTGATCAGTGTGACTCATTTAGTTGAAAACATTGCATGGTATATGTACATTGCATGTATATACGGAAGTAGCATGTACATGTCCATCCCCTAGTGTAGATAAAAGAGAGGTTTTGTAAAAGACGAATACATTTAGCCTTTCTAGCAATATGATTAATGCTTTAGTCATATAGGATTAGGTGGGGCATTTGTTGCTTGTATCTCATTCTGAAATGAAATGACGTAGCAGGAATTGGAGGTAGTCATTCAGGCACCTGTTGTACAGTTTGATGAGAAGACCAAAAATATAAAAGCAGCTCCCTAGTAATAGTAGTTGGGGGGATGCCACTGTCAACATATCACATTATGTGGCAGAAGTATATACAGTTCAACAGTTCACTAACCCTTTACATGCCTGATATGTCACCAAAGGGTCAGGCACACTAATTGATTCTATAGTTGTAACTTTAGAAGCCATGTAAGGCACTGGACATTATCTAGGGGTGCACAGTTTATTTTTCTTTTTGGTATTCCAATTAATAAATATGATTATGGACTATTACATTGTAAAAGGAGATCACATCTTTAAACAGTAGCTATGAAAATACTCCTATTGCATTCAGAAAATAATCAATAGGAGGATGTTAGCCCAATGCAATTTACCTTATTACATACAGGTCTCTTAAAAGACCAAGTAGATCCTCCTAGTTATAAATAATAACCCTCAAATAAATATTTACCAGTTCATTGCACAAAAAAATGTAAAGGTCTCACAACCAGTTGACACTGTATTCTTACAAAAATAAGCATGAGTACCATTACATCTAAATGGACTTGATAGTATCAGCTTTACTGCAGTGGTGCTACCTGTGACATTTGAAACTAGTTGTTTCAGTCTTAGCAATACAGAAAGGTGCAGGATGTCCTTTTCATACTGGTACAGTGAAGGTTCATTCACAGGATTGAAATCACCCAAATGGCTTTTTATATAAATTTCCAAACTGGAAATAATATAAATTGGGTTTTTATCACTAAAGCAAAGCAATGCAGACATTGCACTTTGCCCTACCTTATGAATGTGCTCATGTATTCCTTTAAAGTCTATGAACCTGTAGAGGTTGTCACAGCCTAAGAGGTTAAAACATCATTATTCATGAGTGAATAGATGAACATGCCAATTAAT
Source organism: Pyxicephalus adspersus (assembly GCF_032062135.1). NCBI lineage: Eukaryota > Metazoa > Chordata > Amphibia > Anura > Pyxicephalidae > Pyxicephalus > Pyxicephalus adspersus. The sequence continues at coordinate 82,893,780 of NC_092859.1, read as the reverse complement.
TCAACAGGGAACGTGTAGAGTGATTTATATTTTTGCCTTCAGCAACAAAATATAACCCCATTTCTGCAGACAGAACAGACAGATATTACTGCTACGACTGTACAATATCATTATGGTTTATGTTCAGAGGTAGTTTTTTCATGCAGCCTAGCAAATGTCTTATGGCCCTAATATTTGTTTAGAAAATATTGTTTTGTTTCGTTTTCAAGTAATGTATGCAAGCCTTTATGATGCATTAGGTTTACATTATAATATAATGAAGAATAAACTAGTCTAGAAGTTAGGTCATTTCAATAAATTACTGATCCCCTAGACAAGTTATTTATACATTGCTAACAGTTCTGAGTACAGAGTTGACACAAGTGGCACAATCACCATTCCAATGCGGGGTCTTCTCCTCTCCTAGCACATGGCAGCCTGCACTTCTCAGTTTTGCCCAGAAAGCTTCCACTACAGCCAGTCAGTGGGCTTCTATACTGATTTGCATGAGCACTTTAAGGCATAGCAGTGCACCGATTGCTGTTTAAGCATTGCATTGGTATGCTGTGCCAAGCACCCTGCTGTTGTGTGCAAAAAAGTCCCTCAGAGCCCCACTGTACCCCAAGTGATCTCAAGGTATAGCAGGTCTTATATACAGCAGTTTCTATTCAGAGCATATATTTAGGACGAACATAGAACCTCATAGTTAACTCAAAGATTCAAAGACAGCACAGTAAAAAGAATTACCGGTATTACTTTTAAGTGCTTTTTTGCTTCAACATTCTTCCAAGGAAAAACTATCATACTATCTGGGTTATTGATTTCTCTGTAAACTGTAAAATCACATTTGGTATTTTTCAATACTATGTCTAAAATAATGGCCTGCGCTGGTCAGTCAGAAATGAGTAAATCGACCAGACGGAAAAACAAAGTTCTATTGTGTGATCTGAACCTGACCTCATAATGGTGTAATTAATTAACCATTACATTTATATAACACTGGAAGGCAGTTAGCTGCCCTTAGAACTAGCAGGGTCATTTAATTCATTTACTGCTTACAAAATGCCAACTGAATGGTTTTTAGTTATAATAATAAACCAGTCTGTACTTTTTTTAAACTTTCAATTAAAATACAAGCCCAGTAAAGACACTGTAATATTTTCAACTTTCTTTAATAAATGCACAATGGGAACGTTTTACACAGAGGGTCCTCAATTTCTTTGCTCAAGGCTCAGGATCTGCACACATTTTTGTGTGTTAGTAAGGAATAGTTTACAGTCAGAAAATGAATCTGCCTTGCCTGCATGTGGCCCTTAAAGAAATAAGTTAAGGTAAGTTGAAGGTTGCTTAATTTACGGTTCATGCTAAAATTAAAAATTAGGATTTCTTAAATAGTTCTAAAAAAACAATCAGAATAAACTAGTTGGTATTTTTAGTATAGATGCTGATTTACAATAAGACTTTGGATAGTCTACAACAGGCATGGGCAAACTGTGGTCCGTTAGGCTTTTTTATCCGACCTGTTTAACTCAATGCCTACTTCAGGTGCTCCAGAGCCGCGGACCATGTCCCCTGTACAAATCCCAGGCTTTGGGAAGTGGCGTCATGACGTCACGCCCACTCACCCATAGGCCCGACCCCTCAGCCAAATTTTAGAACAGGTTGTGTCCCCTGAGTAAAATAGTTTGCCCAACCTTGGTCTACAACCACAATAGGCAAACAAGTACTGGGAATAGTTCAGAAGGGCAAACCAGCAAATAAACGAGCAAAGCGCTGAAACTTTTAACAGCAATGAAAACTGTATCTTTTAATCCACCTGACTATGGTATCTGGAACTAAAGATTACACTGTTTTATTAAATAATCCAACCTGTTTGGCATCACCAGAGTAGTCACCAGGTAAGCAAATCCATGAACAAGAAATAATTTTGGCCTGATGGTGTGAAAACCTGTAACTAGCTAAGTCAAATATCAATATAAAGCAATTTCTGGGCTGCACCCAGTTTGGAGATTAGTATGTAATAATCATAGAACAAGGGAACAGTGACATTTGTTATGCAAGACACACAATCCTTATGTATATTTATGAATCACTTCCCTTACATACAAAAGAGGGACAAGACACGCTCTACAGAAAGATCCTTGTAAACATTATATATTTACTAAGCTGAGCCTAAAAAGGGCAAGTGTATTATTTAGTTCCTAGGGGTATCATGGGTGGAAAAGAAAAAAAAAATTAAAGTGGACCTGTAATAAAAACAACTATGCAGACTGTCAACCATGCCAGTTTGTTAGAAAAAATGATTACTAGAAGACTAAAAATGTTGCGATGCTTACCTGCTTACCTTCTGCAGGAAATGCTGTTTTGGGCTTCCACAGCAGACTAGGATTTTAGGCCTAGTACACATGAGCAGATACACGAACGCTTGACCAGTTCTGTCAATTTTCCTATTGGAAATTTCTCTGTCAGAAGTCTGTGTGCCACATTCTACCCTTTAGAACATGGGTGAGGATAGGGTAAACCACAGAAGGGATGGAAGCTATCAATAGAATTTGCTCAGGTATTTTTTTACACTCGATTCATATTTACCATCGGGACTTACTGATGACACAAAAATTAGTCACTTTAATTTTGCAATCATTTTATTTGATCACTGATCTGATTGACCTGATGTACTAGGCCTTAGGTAGTGACGTCAGATAGGTTGTAATCCTTCTCCCCTTCAGCTATATCAAGTACCATGGGAGCCAGGAACAGTGTTGTTTGCAACAAGGCAGCATTGTTGTCAGGAAGGGGTTGTCGGGGAAGTTAAATTTTTTTCTATGTTGTTATATTGTTCTCATGTTCTTAGAAGCCATACATTCCTCTGAGTACAATAGTGCAAGCTGTAACTATTATGTAAACATACAGTACCCAGTGGAAAAACTAGTGAAGCCTTGCACTCTTCAACTATGTTACCTGGATGGCTCGAGGTTATTTTGAATGACTGCAGTTGATAGCTTGTGTTTCTGTTGTAAAAGCCATGAAGGAAACATTTGTCATCACAAAACAGTCATAACACAAAGCAAAATGTAACAAAAGAAAGATTAGACTGCAAGCTAACAAATGTTACAAGCATTGAAAAATACAATAGCCATAAAGCTGCTGTGAGAGATTATTTTCAACAACTGAATTTAGTTATTGCTCAAATGATTTATGGTGTTTTTTGTATGTGTGCTCTTGCAGAGTATAAAAAGTTTTTTTTATTACAATCATTATTACACATCCGAAAAACAAAGGTACTTCAGCACTTGCAATTTTGTGATATGGGTTTTTCATATTTTTAGTGTATCCCAAACTGAATGGCACAGGAACACGGGGAAGGAGGAGGGGTGTTAGAACGTCTCTTCCATTTAAAGGAGAGGGTATAAGATTTTTCCAGCCTATGTTACAGCAATAAATTGAATTTCCGTAGCTCGGTTGCTGAGTGATTGACTTTTTGTATTGTCTTCAGTAGTTGTTCATGTAAACTAGCTCAGCTACTTGTAATCATGGCACACCAATGATTTGTATCATAGAAATCATGATAGCCAGCTACGGTAACAACTCGGTAGCTAACTAAATAAATGCAAAACAAAATGATCAAAGTGATGCAGCTCCTATAAATCTCTGCTACACTTGTTGGTGTGCCAAAGCTTGAAGGACATTGCAATGGCATAAATGTATAGCCAGAAAACCTTCCCTTTCCACCTATCAAACATGTTAATAAGGAGAGGGGCCAATGCAAATATCTACGAGTTGGCACAAATATGCTTTACTTTGCAAATGTACCTGTCATTTTAACAAATAGTAGTTAGCATAGTAGTCACATGCATCTAAGCTTGTACATGCATAAGTAGTAAAACAGCTTCAGCATTACATAACATCTCTCAGTTCTAATAGTCTCAGAAAAATACCCACATGCCAAACCTGAATCCAATTTGTTATTTTTGTTAAACCACTCCGTTCTCATTTACATAATCCAAATAAAATAGGGTGGTTTCACAAAACAACAGTCATAATTTCAAAAGCACTCATAAGGAAGCAAAATACAATATTACAGATGGAAAATTAATGCTACCTCATATTGTACTGTAATCTATTATTTTTATTTGTACACCTTCAATGCTGTGTAATATTTGATAACCTAAGCACAGAGATAGGTTATATTTATGTTAAGAAAAGCAAGATATTGCAGTACTGCCTTTTGGGCATAATCCTATTCTGGAATCCATTGGGAATCACATCCCTTGCAGTGTTACCCAGGGTCACCAATGATAGGGGTGTTGGTGGGGTTGGGAAAGACCTGGGGCACCGTTTGGCACCTAAAGTAGTAAAGCGGCATGCTACATGCTGTAATGTTTTGAAGGCAGAGACAAATAGTGCTAACAGTGAAGGGGGGTGGGGGGTCTACTCATTACATGTACAGCAAACATGCTACAGTCCTTGTAGCCACAAAAAAATGTTACCAGATAATTACACAAACTTTATTTTAAATTTAACTCTTTCATTACATGGCAAAATTATAGTACACTTACATGGACAGTAATGAGGATTTTACCATTCACCAATATAATTGTCCAGTCACATTTTTTATTGCATTAGCATTAAGTATTAGCTTGAACTTTCTGTGAAGCGGTGCACTATACCATCCAATGCACAGACAATACTAATATTAATTGTACAGGGCTGGATTTACATCTTACATGTCTATGAGGATAAAAAGCCTAGCACCCTAAACTCTGCCCCTGAACTCAGGTCACTCCCCTGTGGAACGCCTTTTTTCAGTTGAAAAAAAAATTATGCTAAAATGTTTATCACCAAAAATCATGATCTGTAAAAACATAATTTGCAATAAACATAGGCTGTAAAAAGAAAAAGAAATTTGAATTAATGGGACATTTGCCACAGCTGGCAGATCAAGTTTAGGTCAGAAAAAAGGGTCGACAAGATACCTGCAGTGATGTGACATTCCATGTTCAGCCTCTATATATAAATTTGTGTAAAAAACACAATCCCACAGAGATTGTTGTAAGCATGCAAGGATGTGGTGGGGTAATCACGAATTGTGGATATATACCAATTCCCTAGTGCTGGGGGTTGTATTATCACAACAACAGAAGAATCAATTTTGCCATTCCATGTGACTACACTCCAGTTAATCCCCCCATACTGAGTGCTCGGCAGCTGGCTGAGACCATATGATATACGATAACATATGGATTTTTTTTTCTGTAAGGAGGCTCCATCAAAATATTGTTAAGTGGTCCTATGATTTGTGTTTAGCCCTACTAAAATCAGAAACCCTTTCTTCAGTATTGTATTCAATTTTAAAATAATTTACCCAGACAATTCTCATTTTGTTTTACATGTCTCACATTGTTTTATTTCCAGTAAAACAGGATTTTTTTTTACATCTCAGCATGGAAAGAAAATAACAGCATCAGCTTAAAATCTTGGGTTCTTAAAGGGCTGATTGGTTACAAATGAGGAAATCATTTACAATAGAATGCTGAAGTAGGAAGATTAGGAGCCAGCAAAATAATAGCACAATTCATTCTATTTTAGGATAGCAGGATATGCCTTTTTTCTGTAATAAACTTGTTTTGACAATGCTTGAGGATTAGATGCTTTGAGACAAAACATTCCAAATGCATTGGGCATATTATGTAAAATACAGTTAATGTTGGATTCCATCTATATTTCCAGCAAGTTCAAGTTGATTAAAAGACAAAGATAGAAGAGCTGATGTGTGAACTGAGATTTTCTACACATCATCAACAACAGGACTGTTATACAAAGCAGGGGTGTGATATATCCTGTACTATGCTTTGAAGAGTCTAGTTAGCGTTTATTGAAGCTGATAGTTCTATGTTGGAAGGCAGAATGCAACATATCGAGGAAAATAAGAACAAACAGATTAAAGGCCTGAAAGGTAAGAATGAGAAGATGAAGACCATAATCTTGATTTATCTCTACATATCTACTTACATATATAAAATGAAAACAGTATATCAAAAAGATTATTTTTTATTTTTTTATCTTCGTATATATACTTTCTATAAGATGACAAAATATATTAAACCTCAAAAACCACAGGGTGGGCAGCTTAGAGAACTAGTGAATTATTTTAGTAACTAGTGTTCACCCTTTAACTGGAATGGACAACTAAACCTGACAGCTGTAGTAACTGTCAAGTGAAGTTGTCCACCCTAGTTGAAGGGTGTAGCATAGGATTGTCTGCAATACTCTTGGTCAGAACTTATGAATAAACATTGTAAACAAATACCTGGAAAGGCTTGTTTTGCGTGTAACTGCAGCTTCGATGAGGCCGCCCATGCCCCCAGCCCACCTATCCGTATAATATTCACCTGACCCTTAGTCAGCGAGATTTACAATTGGAATGGAAGTGAGAACTGGCCTATGAGGCCTATGAATACTAAGACTAAAAAACACTTGCCATGTGCGTTCCCCAATTATTCCAATGTATAGTTGGAGCTCCAAGCTCCAAAAATATCTTTGTTATATTGTTGAGTTGAGGACAAGTGAGTATAATAATGAAAAGGGTAATTGGCTTGGTCAGGGGATGCACCTATATAAGGGTATTTGTAAAAAAAAATATCAATGTGAATTGTTTTATTTGCCAAAAGGTTTGTAATTCTCTGAAATAAGTTTTGTCAACCAGACACTCCTACCAGACAACACAACATGATCTGAGACTTTCAATGTAGTTGTATGAACCTAGCCTGCTTACTAGACAAAGACAATGCAAAAGCATACTGAGAAGTTCACCTGCATGCTCTGCCCTCCAACCCTCTCTCCCCTGTTCAAAATAGTAGATTGTAGACATAATCAAATGTTCAAAGGAATAATAAACTGCATATTGTAGTGTTTTTATATTTGCCTGCAGTTCCGGTTTTGGAATTGTTTTTTGTCAGCTAGATAATGACTGAATGTCTAACTGTCACTAAATGTCTATGGCATGGGTGCCCAATCTACCGGTAGATCGCAAAGGCAGCATAAGTAGATCACGGAGCCCTGCCTTTCAAAATAAACTCTACCGCGCACAGGAGTTATTAAGTCCAAGTTTTTAGATAGATTTTTTGATAGATCATTTTAACTTGGTCATTTTAAAAGTAGCTCGCAAGCCAAAAAAGTGTAGGCACCCCTGGTGTATGGCTATCATAACATTTCTATGCTGATGTAATGGGACATATGCTAGAAATGATATAATCAACACTGAATGTGGGCTCTGACACCAAGTGTGTCTCGTGTAAGTGTCTCTCATAAGAATGTAGAGCCTGTATCAACAAGAGAGAAACAAAACTCACAAACATTGTGCTATCAATAATATTCTTCTATTAGTATTATTCTTCAAGAATTTTGAGGGTTAAGCAGATGATACATTATAAACAATACATTAAGCCCTATAGTTCCAGTATTATAGATAAATTTAGCATAGCAGTTCATTTTTACAGCAATGTGCTTATAACTAGTAGATCAATGAATGTGCTGCAAGGCACATAGCATTCTGATCAATTGCTACTCCAAGATTCTAGGATTTGTGGATTTGCCTGGTCTAATTCCAAGTCATGCACAGTCATGAGTAAAGCAATTTTAATATCAACTCTATTAAATGGTGTAAACTTTAAACACAATTTGGTACTAGCATTTGCAGTATAGTAACATATGGCAATGTTTGTAACATGTGTTGTGTATTCTAGTCTATTTTATTTAGTCATTCTAAACAAGCACTCCAACACACCTTGCTGGTCAACCTGCGCTACAATGGAAACAAAAAAAGCGCATGCATTTCTTTTTTGCATGCTGCTGTGTAGTAGGCAGGCCATTCAAATGAATGAGCTGCCTGACCCCCACTACATAATATAATGCAAATCTATGGGCCACACTATTGCAGCCACATACACATAAACTCAGTAGAATATATTTTCAACATATTTTAAGAGAGACAATGTCCTAGGCTAGCTTAAAACTACAGTAAAGACTAAGGGAACAATAAGCTAATGAATCAAAGTTTGAACAAATTTTATATTAATTGGACTTAGGAAGCCAGATATGTCAGCCAAGGATAACAGTTTATAGAGTGATAAGGAAGAAGAATGAAAAAAAAGTCAGTATTGATAAAAAAAAAAGTTAGGGTTGTTAGTTAACATGCCCCATTAAAAGGGGAGTAAACATCAGTACACACAGTAAAAAAGATGTCGAGCAGACAAAGTTGTGCAGCGCACTGAACCAACCAAAAATGTCAAGAATCCTTTTCAGGATGCAAGAGAAGTACTGCTATGAACTGGGCATACAGACATAATAACAAAAAAATTATAATTACACCCGACTTACAATATAATAGAAAAGGGATGTTGTGCATTATAAGTGCACAAACATATTTAAATACAAAGCAAAAAAACAATATGATATCCATTGTGTAATAGTAGTACTATGCATCATGTTGTAAATAATAACCACATATAGTATGAACACATTGGCGCTGTAATATACAGTCTGTTGGGAATAGAGCTAGTTCTAGTATCTGGTAAATTAGCTAAATCAATGGTAATTTATACATCCTGCAGGGTTAGAGGTAAAAGAAAAAAACAGGGCGATGACTACCTGGATTTTAGGATAACTGACTGTAAAAGGGTATTTATAAACATGCAATTAGAGAAGAATGAGCTACCATGAACATGCCCAATCATCTGTTTTCATCTGACTGTAAACAGATCAATGACTGGCTGCATTGCTTAACCGCAGCAAAGAAAAAAAAAGTCAATACCATTCAGGGGTACCTGGATCTCCCAAATTGGATAAACAAAATGACAAATCAAAGGTTATTTTAGATCAAATCACTCATTTGTATTTCATCTGTGCATTTAGCTGTTTTCCTGGACAAACTTAATTCCAAAATAAATACATTTCTTTTATTTACAGCACTAGAACTCTTTTGCATTTTATCTTCTGCAGCTTGGGAACATAAAAAATCATGGTTTTATATTCAAGGAACATTTCTTGCTGGTAGAAGCCAATCGGTGTTCTTGTTTTACCTTCAACTCTGCACTTAAAACAATTGATAGCCAATTAGTTGCTATGACCATCATGGAAGGTTTTATCTCCTGCTGAGAGGGCTGCTGTTTTTTATGAAATTCGTTCTTACTATTTTTTATACATGTTCAGAATTCACAAATAAATGCAAAAGTAACATAAATAAATAACACAATTAGAGTGCCTTGTTTTAAAATGTATGAAATGCTCATTGCTTGACAAACATGGATGCACAAAGATAAACACACAACTTCTTTTTCCATAACCATATTCTCCTATCACTTGTTTGGTCCTAGTGTGATAGCCTGTTATCTTTTCACTGAACCCATTCTTTTTTTTTGCTTAGCCGCCATTATATATATTGCTGTCAGGCAGAGGTCATCTTTCTGATGCAATGCTGTAAAAAGCAAAATTAATTATGCAATGCTCTGTAAAAAAATATCTAGGGCATGGACATAGGTGTTGATTTCCTAAAGGAATATAGGCTGTTCATATAGCAACATGCTTATCCTCTTAAAAGTAAAGCTCTAAAATAATGCTTCCCCAATTCCTTTAATAAACGAGTCCCATAATTAATTTTCTAGCCATACAATTTTAGATTTTTTCTGTGTATACCACTTTTTATATATAAATGGTTGAAAATTTTCAGTCTGTAACATTTTTACGTAGAAATACAAAAATGTTGATCTTCTTCAGCTGACTTCATCCTATTGTGCTGCTGAAGTATTTGCAATGTATACCTGCTACTTCATAAGATATAAAGGTGAATTAATATATGCATCAGGTGAGAGAGGTGGGGGGGGGGTTATTTTAACTAATTATTTAACTCTTTAAACAAATATATAACCCCATATAACTAATGTATAATTAACTCCTTTAACATTCACCTGTCCCTGTTCTTGTCTTCCTTGTTTCCATCTTCGGCCATCTTTATTGGCTGGGCGGGGATGAAGAAACTTCCATGAAGACGTGGGGTAGTTCATTCAGTCCCGCAACCGGAGGGGAAGCATGCACTGCTCAGTGATTTTGACAGATAAAGAGAGCGATCAAGCAGATAGAAATGCTTATTACAGAAGGGACATAATCTGTCCATTTTTGCAATAAATCCCTGCCTGGTGGCAAATTTTAGTTCCGCATTATAACAAAATAGAAAAAGTGTAGTAACCATAGTAAAGATAAGGGATTTTTTTTATCTCACTAAACATCAGTACTGGGGCTTTTTCCTTTTCATTAACTGCTTTTCCTGTGGTTGTATTCCTTTTTATGATCACTAGTGTAGAGGATGCTCTTCTTACCTTCTTGCACTGGCCAACAGTTAAAGAGGCAATTCAATACATACTCCTTACCAGTGCATTTTCTAGGCTGTACTGCAGCTATATATACTTTTGACCTTTGTACTTTACATGCTCTGTTGTACATTATATCGTACTGACCATTACATGCTATATTCTATGCTGTACTTTATACAGTCTGGACCATTGCATTGCATAAGGAATGTTGTACATTACACAGTCTGATCCTGTACTTTATGTGCTGTGACATATATTAAATTATCCTAACCAAAGTGTTGAACATTTGCTGGTTGTTCAGTAATCTTTAACTTTTTAATGAGCTAGGCTCATTGTATTAGCAAAAAAGCATATGTAATCAAAGTTTACTTTTTTCAAAAAATTTCCTTTATACACAGATTTATGTGTTTCTGTGAGATATTTGTTTCTGGCACATAAAAGAATTGTGTTGTAACATGTTACTTAGGCACAAGGACCTGCATATGTGTGTGGTACATAAAGCACATAAATTCAGGTTTTGTGGCCAAGTGTGTCATTTCTGTCTTCATTGCACCCAAAGATTTCCACCGAACTCCATAATTTGCTCCAAAGACCAAACAAGTAGCTACGGCAGGTGGTATTGCATGTATAAGGGATATTATGGCTCTGAAATTTGGCAAATGATCCCATTTTTAATAAAACTGGACCTGCATGGCCATAAAAAATAAAATATATACAAAACTTTAAACTGCCTTACCCGAACTGGAATACCTAATTCAAATTTTACTACTACGATAGATCACTTCACTTGACATGTCATCATTACCTTTGGATTGCCGTTATCAATGATGTTACATCTTGAGTATTGGTATCACTGTAAATAGTTTTTAGCTTAATAATTGATACATTACAGATAAATAATACATAAACATAATTAATATAATACAGAATATAGAAAATGCATATTTTTACACAGAAATGTTATCATGGCATTTATAATACCAATATAAAATGTGTTTCTACAGTTCTATATGACTGCAAGGCAGACCTCACCCACTGGACAAATGTAATTGTCCAAAACTTTCCCATACCTCAGAATAGTTATTTGTGGCACAATGGCCTTTGAAGACCTCTTTAACCTGATTAAAGCCTCTTAGCAGAAAAATTCCCAATTAATTGATGTCATTCTTGTTTGTCCTGTCTCAATGACCAAAGGATGAACATTGAGATTTTGCTGAAAGAGCATGACATCAGTGATATGGTAATTTTAACTACAATTGTAACTGATAAAACTATCAAAATTAGAAGCAATTATCAGGGTTTTGTTGAGAAACCAGTACATCCACTTACATTCTCTTTACTTTCATCTGTTTTAGTATTTTTTTAAGAGAAGCAGTAAAGTTTCCTAAGTTCTTAATGACCTTACGTTTAGAAATCTTAGCTTCTACAATTATGTAAGTCTACTAATTTGATTTTAAAAAGCTTACTCATTTTCCATGTATGTACAAAAAATTGTAGTAATGAGAGAATTGTTTTGCAAATCATTTTACAGAAGATTTTTTGAATCCAAATATTAGTAGTGATTTGTCACATTTACATTTACATTTACTCAATACAAGTTTTTTTTTAGAAGATCAAAAATATCTGCATAGAAATAGTCAAATCAAATATATACGAATCACTGATTCACCCAACTCAGCCCTAAATTATGTACAAGGCCAAGAATATTTAGCTATTCAGTTTGATAACCAAATGACAATGAGTGAAAGATCCCTTTAGAGGAGTCACATGATGGGCATAAACACAGATGAGAAATCTCTTCAACCATACCAAACCAAACCTTTGTGTCGGTATAGTGTCTAAATATCTAAGAACTGATCAATACATTGTCATTTGGTGGGGAGACAGGCAAGTATTTGGTAACCTAAGGTCTAATGAATCTTCTTTCATTCTTCCTAATATCACAAAAGACTTGGATATTGCAATAGAAGTTATTCATGTTGAAATGATCAGTTTATAGCCATTTATTATTGCTTTGTTTTGTCTACAGTTGATTTACACAGCTGATTCTCTCATGGTTATTGTTGAGTATTATATAAGAGTATGTTCCTACAAATACACAATAATCTATGTGTTACAAGAAGGCGCTCTTACAAAAAGTCTAAATCTGGTTTTAACTATAGGCCTAATTGGTAAACAATGCATCACATAATATCATAAACATAGCTATTTTTATGTATTATTTGATTTTCTGTTTTGTCTGTGGTTCCCTATATAGTTAATTATTTAAATAAAAAAAAAGAAAAAAACGTTTTTTTCCAAAACACAGTTTCCAAATTGACCATTACAATAGCATTGCATAGGGGTTTACACTACATTCCATGCATCTGCACCAGAGAAGCTTTTCATGCAATTTACCCAACTATTTAATTATTCATAAGATGCTTCAGTCTCCCTGTCGAAATAATATTGAAACACATTTACATATACATATTTCCAGTGGGAAATTCTCTGTCAGATAGAAATAGTGGCTGGAGATATTCAAGATGATTAAATACACAGTCTGCAGGAAAGGTACCTATGTTATTATATACAATGCCCTTTGCTCAAGTTTTTTTTATAGGGTAGATCTAAGCTCAGTCACTAAAATCTCACACGAGTTTCGAAGCAACCCTGTTGCAAAAAAACTGAGTTCCTAAAAATGATGTCCCTGCAAAAGAGCAGACTTAAAATTCACCTCTGCTGCTACCCACATTGTTAAATACCGCTCCATTAAGAAAGTGTCTGTTGATGTCTGCTGACCCCTATGTCACTACAGGGCACTTTAGTGATGTGGAGGGCAGCAGGGGGAACAACATGACACTCTTAACATGATGTTCAGTGAAGTTGAGGATGAATTGCATTTGACACAATCCAAAGGGTTAAACGGCATGGTGTTAAAGAGGGGCAGCTGGGAGAATCTAACAGACAATGGGTGACTGGGAGCAGCCAATGGCAGCACAGGATAGAGTCAGGAACTAATCTGCCTCTAAAATCCCATTCAGATGTACACAGCCTCATAGTGTGTGCTGGGGATGCCAATAAAATACAACAGGCTGCACGGCTAAAGGGAAGCAGGGGCTGCTGTTATTTCTTTATTTTCTTTGCTGCTGCAATTGACATTGCTGGACAAAATAGACGGTGTGGGATACTGCGGTGGCACACAGCACAGAATCGCCAGCCCGATAAGCATTCCCTAACACTGTTGTATTAAGATTGAAACCACTTGTTGTGTCCCAATTCATTATTGAGTTGAAAACAATAGAAAAATCATGGAAATAACCATAATAAAACATATAGAACAAGTTGATGGTATATCAAATACTTGCAGTTATTTTTAAGTATCGTAATATCAATCACAAACACCATCAACTGAATATTGCATAGTAAATGCATAGCATTACTGTAAGTTAAAACAGATTTTCAGACCTTAATGCAGCTGCAGTGTTTCTTAGGTAGCTTCAGATGTTCACTAATTGATTTCACTTGTTACCTGGAGTGACTCTAACAAAAAACAAGCTTATTAAATTAGGTAAATCAATAGCAACCAATCTGACTGATTGTTATGGATTACTGCACTTTGAACTGCTGAGATGAATATGTGCCTATTGTTAATACATGTTCCTATTTCCCCACAAAGTGTACAAATATCTACAAATATATCCCTGAATGAATGCCATTGTTTATTTATCTTTTATGTATGGTAATTTATCTTTTAGGGTAAGTGTTCCTAAATTATTTGATGGCTTGTTTTTCTTTTTTCCAGACAACACAGTACTAGCTATGTGCATTATTATCTCTTGTGTAAACATATATCATAAAAATATGTTGGAAAAAAATCCTTGAAGGTAATTAAGAGAAAATAACATGTCTGTCATCAAGCTGAGTCACAGCAATGACAGGCAAAGTATGTGACAATAGGGGTAGTTATTCATCACAGCTTTTAATTAAAAAAAATGAAAGGAGAGCAGAATGTTATGTTACAGTAACAGCTCCCACTGGCAGGAATATATTTCCACCAGGTGAAACTTTGCCACCTGCTTTGTGTATATTTTCATCATCACTTTCTAGAAAAAAAAAGCTTTCATATTTAAATAGATGAGTGTATTAATTTACACAAATTACCATCGTACACATCACATTCATAGAATGTAAGGAAAGGACAGAATTCTGGATGCTGTAGCAAAAAAGGTCAAGCAAAGGCAAAGGACTAGTCAGTTTATCTTGTCCCTAATACTGACCTACAATGTCTTGTTCTGCATTGTGTCACTGAATGGATTTTGTTAAAAGCAGGGCTTTGCTTCTTTATTTTAGAACCTCCAGCAAGGAAAAAAGTGGGCAGCACACTAATATATACAATAGTAATCCAAATCTCACGCCAAACCCTATGGGAGTAGCAGTCAAGGACAGAGACTCAGAGCTTTAGATCTCAAACTGCATACATACTTATATAAGTGGCTAGCACATCCTATACAAGGAAGTTGATGACTTTGTTTTAGGAGGTATTTCAGAAAAAGGTATACTTTTTCTGGGTATTGTTTAGGAACATTTACCACTTTTATGGTACTATTAACATAACACGTTTTTACTTTTGGTTGAGGTCCACTTTTAAATCTTTATTATTATTCTAGTCCTTGATGTGAACATATAGCCTGTCCTATATACTTATAGCCTACTAATTAACACACTACAGTCTATTCTGATAACTGTGTGACTTATTTATCCTTCTGGTGCCCACTAATTGCTACTTTCCTTTGTCATTTCTAAAACTGGATGTCAATCAGAGTTGTGTTTCCATCAGTGCACCTTGTTGGCACAAAACCTTTGGTGCTTAACCATCACCCCACTGTTAAGGTCACATCTTTTAAACAGGTAATATACCTGACATTGCTTAGAACAATGAAAAAACTAAACATCCTTATAGGGAATGTTAATTACTAATGAAGGTGTATGAAAAAGTATGATACATAAATACTACCACTTTGCCTCCACTATCTGTCTTTAGGCCATAGGGAAATGTGTTACAATAATCAAGCCTTTAGTCAAGGACTAGAGTTTACCTGTGTCAAACATAAAAAGGGGAAATGTATTTTTAAAATGGATCTGAACCTCAAAAGTGAAAACATGTCATGTGTATAATGAACACTTAGAAATGTTAAATGTGCCTTATGGTAAACCTGCTTCCAAATAAACAGGTAACACAGTTCAAACATATTACTCCAACCAATAACTCTTCCATAACACAGGAGTGATTTTTATATATTGTATATATATATTATTTAATCTGTATTGTGTTGTAAAGGTTACACACTGCTTCGTTCAGCTGTCAGTTATAAAATACAGTCTGAGAAAGCTTTAGTCCAATATTCAGTTGGACCTTACACAGGTAACACCGTTATGACAGTGATGGGTCAAACACAAAGCACCTGAACTTTCACACAGTGGTCAGATGATTCTTTATACACAAATGAATTTAGTACATTTGCCTTTAGGTTTACATAAGAAATTGAACATTGAAATATGGGCAGCTTACCCCTCTTTAAAATGTATCTGAATATTAAAGAACAAAATTCTGTTCCAGATTTAGGGCTTGTTCACACTAGATGTTTTGTCATGCATTTTGCTGTATTTTTTAATAGAGGTAACAATACATGGATATGTATATACACCAACACATATTACAAAACAGCTCTGCTTACTGAATCTTTGGTCTTTTGGTCTGCATTTTGCATTAAACTGGGGTCTTTAAAATGCAACCCATCTAAAAATACACACCAGCTTGTGTTAATTAATACCCATGAATGCACACATTTTCAGGCTCATCAAGTAGGAGTTAATTCTGTGTTGTATTAGAATCCTTAGTAACATTATCTGCTAGAAGCTGGCCTTGTTATAAAGTTGTACTGTCTCCTGCTGATATTACAGAAGCTGAGTCATGAATTTATCATCTTCCTCTGACTACATCTGAGCATGGACATCAGTATTTCTACAAATGCCTTTAGTGTTGAAACCTAACAGAGCTCAACTTGCTGAACAAGAAGACCACACAACCAGCCTTTTGTCTCTTCTCTACGCCCCTTCCTTTACCATGTACTTTTATATGTGACTCATCACTATCATTTCTCTTTTTTTTTACCCCACTGACACTGGGTGTGAATGTTCTAAGCCACACTAGTAAATAGGAAATAAGATACACAGCAATCCAATGTGCAACAAGCAAACCACGTCAGCAACTTTAAGTGCACATTTACAGACTGCAATATACTGTAGTTTATTGTATTCAGGGAGCAGACAAAAAACAACTGGTGCAGAAAGTGTTCCATTCATATGACTCAAATTTTCCTAAATGACAAGTGTGTAATTACATGTGTGGAATTGCACCAGTAAGCAATATATGTTTGATAGCAGGTTCTTGTAACCTTTTTTTTCCTTTGAGGTAGTACAATAAAAGTATAGAAGCTGCCTTTAATACATGCATTGCCTTAGCAGTGTAAACAAAGCTGACACTATGGTATGAATATTTCATGAAAATGTGAACCCATCAGTATAACCTCCACCGATGTCACATTAAAACTTACCTTCGTGCATATTTTCCAGTTAAGTGAAGGTCTGCTATCTAGCAGTTGCCAGCAGGTCTCAGATCTCAATCTTGCAGGTTCTGGGGTTTCCTTCACAAAGGAAAATCCACATGCAGAACTTATGATTTGACCACTTCCTAAAAAGTTTCCTATGCAATGGAAAAAGTATGAATATCTGTCTCAATAAAGAAATTTAAAAAAATGTGATAATTTTGATGTGTAGAGAATGTATATAGAACATTTTAATGTGAAGAACGATAAACATTTTTTTTTTTAATAAAATTTCAGAAGTGATCAAAGAATGTCAGCTAACTGGCTGTCAAATACAATACCACGGTTTTTCCCAGGTGGATATTCACAAGTAATAAAATAGTGAAGTAATGATCCATATGCCTAAAGGCTAAGCTGCATGAGTGATTTTAACGTTATGCTTTTAACTACTTGCTGGTAACTACTTTTTTAGGCTAGAGCTGAATAGAACACTTTAAAAACTAAATTGTTTTACTAAGCTCTCTAGTGATGCATTCCAGGAATAGCAAATTTTCTCTAAAAGGATGGACCAAATAGTTCCCAATGGAGTAAAGAACATTGAACTACAAGGAGCATGCAGTAGTTATCAATTTCACAATGCTCCTAACATGTGCAATTAATCCCTGCAGTATACTACTGCATGTTATATGTATGCAGTGCATCAGCCTTAACTAGGTTGAATTCCTGTTGATTCAATTTATAAAAGCAGTCAGATACTGGTGATGATGTCAGTAAGTAATCCTAGGCCTTACCATCCAATACTTTATGGAGTTTGTAAAACAATGGGTAGAGCCCACATTGGGTCGTTGTGTTTGACAGCCATCTGACCTTGTAGCCTAGTTTGTCCAAGCACAAAGTCAATTGATCCATATAGAGCAATTTGGTAGACTTGCTGTAATTGAAAGTACAGACACTTACATATACAGATACATGTTTGGTGCAGGAGGTGGAGGGAATTACAAAGACGCCCTGATTTATTAAAGCTCTCCAAGGCTGGAGAGGATACACTTTCATCAGTGAAATTGGGTGATCAAGGGTAAAACCTGTAATGGATCTGGTCCAGGATTAAAAACATTTGCTCGTAAATGACTTTAAAGAAATCCATGGCAGGTTTGCTAGGTCACCCAGCTTCACTGATAAAAGTGTATCCTCTCCAGCCTTGGAGAGCTTTTTTAAATCAGGCCCAAAGTCGGAGCTCTGCTGTATAAAAAGACTGCAAAAAACTGATGGCACGATAAATCGAGGAACTTACATACTACTGGCATTAAAAAAAACAAACAAAGAAAACATTTACAACGTACCAAAACACACTGAAATGCACACTAAGGAAATTAAAAAAAAAAAAAAGAAAAATTTGGGATCCTGCATATAACAGTGTAATAAGTGTATTTAGTGCCCAATGCAGGCAGTGTGAATCCAGCCTTTTCATTGACTGGTAACTGTGCTTTCTCATTTTTGATTGACTGTATTAGTGAAAAGTTTTTGTTTCAAGACCACTATCTGTTCATCAAATAATTATATAATATACAATAAAATATATAAATATTGATCATATGTACTTATAGATATAATTATACTAAGCAAATGAAGTACTGGCTGGCACAATCTGCCAACCAAAAGTGCTTTCCATAAACTGGTGTATTCAGACTCATGAAGCCTCCATGTTCATACCTATGTAGCATAAAGGTAGGAGAGAACAATTAATAAAATAAAGTTATTCCTAGCACCAGCTTGAGGGAAAACAGCAGTGGCTGGAAGAATGTTCAACACAGTCAATGAAGTTTAAGTCAAGAGGTCAGGGTGTGAAACAAATGTCTCAAGGAAAATTTTGTGTTTTTTGAATAAGCACATATAACACTAATCAACTACGTCTGTTTTATGCAAAACAATTTCAGGAATAAATATGTAGAAAAATTATGCATTGAATGTTTGCTCAATTTTCTTTAAACAGTTTTGCCAAATCGTGGAAACTGCAGATTACTTAAATAACTTTAGGAAGGTAATCTTTGTTATATTGCCTTTAGATATGAGTTAAATTTTTTCCATTGTGATTATAAAACCCATTATATTGTTTTACAGCATGTGAAATTGCAGATTTTAATATAAAAAAGTTAATTCTTTCCATCAGACCAGCCATATAAATAGGTTTAAACCGCAGTTAAACATTTTAGCCAGCAGGTATAACTAAAATGATGGTGTAATAAAGAGGCTATAAATAGTATAAACAAGTTGACATGCACTTTCTTCTAGAAGTCATTAACAATAAAAAGGAACAGGGCTGTAGTGGCACATCTAATTACTTGTCAGGTTTTTAAAAATAATTTATTGAAAGGATAGGGGTCATTATGTACAAAAACTCAATTTTTGCTATGCCAATACTAAGAATTGCTCAAAAAGTGGGATGTGAACTAAAAAGAATGGTTACACTTGGACCTGAGACTGCACCAGACTCATTTAGATGTCCCAGACAGAAGGTTTTGGGTCAGAAAATAACAAACTATACAACCATTAGGCTAGAATCCCATGGCAAATGAGGGTGTGGTGAGGTTACGGCTTCCTTTCATGTAGAGTCCGACCTAGGCCCATATAAAACTTTTAATCCAGGGCCACTCATAGGTAATGAATGGGGATGGCAGTGAGCAATTCGGTACCGCCTGCTATATAAGTCACTGTCAAATGTCATTAAGAACCAGTGGAGCCACTGGGGTGGCAAACAGCTGGCAAGGTGCAGAATTTCTAGATGCATTTCTGATACAACTACATGCCCCAAAAAACAGTGAGATTTAATTATTCCTGACACCATGTATAGTCCAGATAACCATGTAGTGTGTTCCTCAGAGTACAGTTACAAAAAGCCTGATGATGCTGAGGACACGTAAAAGGGAGCAGAGGGAAAAGCAGGGAGAGTACAGCAACAGAAGTACATGGACAGTAAGCTAAGAAACGCTATTCAATTTTTAAGGTTAAATTTTATACATAGGATTTCAGTTATGGCATGCATAACGGGCTAAAAGAATAATTTACAAAGTTTGTATTAGCCTACAAGGGTCCAATCAGATTGTCTTTTTAGCAGCATGGCAAAATAAAAGAAGTAACTGAATAGTTGATGTGGGTCAGAAACTCTGTCTTCAAATACTGACCCTGATTTTTCATGCAGTAATCTCATTTAAAGCCTCCCCATCCTGCCAGCGGTTTTAAATCTTTTGAAACAAGATGTAATAATTTAAATCCTGTATTTAGATCACTTGTCATTGAAGTTTCTGGGTGCAGGTGACAGCTGATCCAGTACTGTAAATGTGCCCCTGCGGTTAGGTCCTCAATAGTCCCCTTGTGATGATGTCTGTCTTCTCTGGGAGATAAAAGGCATGTTGCAAGTGGACATACAGTAGAAGATGTCTAAGTCATTACCAATGAGGCTGTGTAATACCCAAAGCCTGAAAAAGCATGGGAGAAGGAAACCATAAGATTAGGGGTCTTGGACATCATGTGATCATGGTTATTAGTAAGTATAATAGGGAAATGTAGAGGGTGTCATGAAAAGGGAGTTTGTGTTTTTGCCTTGACATCAGCTTTACAGTTAAATAGTGCTTAAGGATAAAAAAAAAAAACCCAAAATATCTTTTTGCAGCTTACTAATTCATAGAGGTGGTGGTTGGTACTTGAAGTCCAGCCTAGAGGGAATTGTGGATACTCTATAGATACCCTGGAGGAGTGTACCACCCAGGGACTGAAAAAAAGAAAACTAATACAAAAATTTAACCTACGTATTAGTAAACTACAATAAATATCATTTTAGGCAGATGGCCATTTTCTCTACCATTATCTGACAATGCCTAACTGCTTAAAAAATATGATGGACATACAAACATTGTACAGGCAAGGATCAAGTTTAGAACCCAAGTGCTGCAACATCAATACCGTATGTATGATGCGTACGGTATTGATGTTTTTTATGGACTAAAATATTGCATTGCATTGGTACACTGGATGTGATTACATGTATTTCTCTGTATTTCCCATTCTTGTCATACAAATGCAATAAAAGTAAAGAATAAAATAAGTCTTTCGTTTGATGAAGCTGACACAAAATGTATTGTGGAATATTTGTTGGCCATTCCCCTAAGAGAGGCACACACACCCACTTCTTATGTGTCAGTGCAGCCATCTGTGTGTGCTGGATGACACTATGAATCTTTGATTTGTAGCTGAATAATTAAATTCTTCCTTTAATGGAAAATAAGTTTCACATATATTGTGGTCTCTTGTGGATTTTCCACTAAGGAACTTTACGGTCCTTTTAACACAGCACAGAAATGACTGTATTGTTTCAGTAAACACCTGGCAACAGAAAACTGGCATTTATGTTGTGTAAAAAAAACTTTTTATACTACATAATGTGTTAGACCCTGGGCATCATTCTGCAGGGATTATCGAATAAACAGAACAATATCTCAAACTAGCAAAACAAAAAAGATGTTTATATTACAAGTATTGGAATGTGTTGGTAATGTGTATTTAACATTCTGACAGAGAGTGTTATTTGTGACAGACTATGCCAGCTTAGACTATACAACAGATGTGCTGTATTTCACATACTGGTTGTTAGCAATTATTTTTATAGTGTACTCTTCCTGCAGTGAACACTCCAAGGCCATTCATGGTAACTGTTGGATTCCAAAAATGAAGAATACTGGGATGATGTTACTCTTGTAATGCCAATGTAATAGAAAAAGGCTGAGGAGGAGTAATTGGGACTTGTAAGAAGTCCAGGAAACATGGCAATAGGATAAAAAAAATCAAAGGACATCCAAACGTAGCCTTAACCTGTTAGTACTGGAGGAGAGAAAGAATCTGCTATGCAGATTGTGCAGGTATGTACAGCAGGACATTTATAGTTTATTTTTAAATTTTAGGGATTCCTTCAGGATTTGGTTTAATGTTCAGATTTAAGTTAGAATGGGGTAGAAGAGGCAAATGAGGTGTGCAGTTAGTGGGGAAAGTGACGTGTCAAGGTTCAGGCTGAGTGTTCAGGTAGGAGACATTGTTAGAGGTGTGCATTATTATGGGAAATACGTTTCAATTATTTTTAAGCTACATACAAACACTAGATTATTGACACTTGAAATGATAGTTAGGTATTATTTTAATTGAAAATAGAAAAGAATGAGCTCTGTACAGAGATAGCAGATCATTTTGCAGAAGGAAGAGGAGAGGGTGATCAGGAGGCATCTTGCTGTGTCCTACCCAATGAAAAAACAGCAGTTGTTAGCCGTTGGACTTTTATTGATGCAGCAAAATGGATCATTGGACGAGGTTGTAGGACAGCTGTATAGACACTAGATTTTTACCCATGATGATCTCAAATGTTCAAAAAAGAAATTTCCATCACTGGTCATCCAGTAAATTGACTCTAACTGAATCTGAAGGTCAATACCCAGCCAGCAGTAGTAGTATTAGCTTCATGAGCACCAATATGCCTAGTGATCTGCCTACACCAGAACTATCAGCACTTATACTGGTTCAATAATAACAGATTTCAGTAATGGATTGGAGTTTGGGCTATGAAAGTTAATGTTCATCGCAACAGATTCATTTTAATCCATGAAGAAATACTGTATTTTGCAGAACTCCATATAGGTCAGAAAAGCACAGGAAAATGTGAAGGTCATCTAACAGGCAGTTGAAAAAATAAGATAACAAGATTGGCTGACCCGCATATGTAAGAAGTTAAATTAATAGTATCAGTGTAGAATTTGTTACTAAGGACTACTTGTACATATTATCAGCTTGCTAATATTGAACAGTATAACAATAAATACTTATTATAAATATCACAAAAAATATCCTTTAAAAACAAACCTGTTTTTGTTCACTCCTTTGATCCATTTTTCTTTGTTATTTTGTTACTAGGGGCTTAAAGAGAAGCTGTCAGCTATCCCATGCAGGTCAAGGTGACAGTGCCTCTGCAAATGACCCCCATGATGCCTTTGTTTTACTACTACATTTTTTCACCCACACGAAATGCTGAAATGAGCTGTGGCAGCCACCAAGGGAAGAGTAATGGCAAGCACTTGGTTGGTTCCTAGACCTGGGGCACTGTGCGGTTAACCCCTGCCCCTAAAATAAAGTTTTTTAGAATACCCTTTCTTTTAGTCTCTTGGGATTTTGCTAACCTTTGTCTATATTAGTAATTCCTTGACATTGTACTACAGATATCTAAAATGTCACACATTTGTGATATATCAAAACTATAAAATACCAAATGCATCCCCAACAGCCTGTTTTTAAAGTTATGTATATGTTTTATATTTTGTTGGGGTTTCAGTACCTCCAACCACCACATTTAGCATTTATTCTATTATTTTTTCTAGTACTTAATAAAATTCTTGCTAGACCCTAAGCAGTCATTATTAGAAAGGTTAATGTATGCATGGCCAGGTAAAACATCACTTTTATATGTGGCTCTACTGATCATCCAACACCAATTGTATGCTGCTACGCCTACCATGATTACTGTACTGTGACCATACAGGGAAAACATTAACACAATTGGTAATTCAGTTTGGACATTGCAACTTGGATGAAAATCCCTCCAATCCACTGATACTCACCTCGCCCAAGTTCCCCTCTTGCTCTGTTGGTTCATTGTAGTGCTAACCCTGTGTAAGTTCCCTGTTGTGGTATCAGAGGTCACATTCTCTCTCTCCTTTTCATGTGGCACTATTTAGGCTTGGCTGTTTAGGCCTGCTTGTTTTCTCCTTTATACTCAGAAAGGCCAAATTAGCAAAAAGTGCCCATTTAGGACAATTCATGTTTGTTTCCTGTGCCTAGGGGCAACAAATTGTACAGTGGGAAAAGGGAACATCATAAAGTATTTTTAGATATAAAAGATTTGAAACTGAACAATGGAGTTGAGCTAAGCATCACAGAGAGTGTCAATTTCTGTGGCATTAATAAATAACGCATATTACCGCCCACAACACAACACCCTTTCTCATAAGCTGTAAACAATTAAATGAATATTGTTAACAGGACAAACATTATTTAGGGACTAAGTGGGAGGTGGAGGCATATATACAGATAAAAGACCCTGTCACTAGTTCAACATATTAAAAAGAAATGTAATTAGGACTTTTTTTCTTTGCTTTATTAGCTTTTTACATAATTGTAAAGAATGCCTGCAGTTTGTTATACAGCAATTGTTATTTATGTTTGCTGACATTTTAGTAATATTTTTCTTCTGGTCCTAGTAGGGTGAACATTTTCTTATTTTGTTCATCATATTTAAAAGTTTAAAAGATCTGGTAAATATGGGTGGTTGTTTTTCATGTCCTTCTCCTTAAGCTTAAGAAAAGTCTAACTCATCCTGTATTTTTAGTAATATACAATACAGGAAAAAGCTGTAATGTAATAGTATCCTAGACATAAAAAACTGATAAAAGAACATTGTAGGGGATTAAACTCACCATCAATTTACATGAACATATCCAATTTTAGTTAAACAGATAGTCATGGTATTGAATTAAATAACTATGGGTGCTAAAATCCCATTTTCCATCACACAGAATGTTGAGTACCAGTGACAGTAAATCAAGATTTTTATTGTATGTTTTAACATGCTGTCTTATACTTTTATTATACTATGGCTGAAGCCATGGTTCTGCAGATAAAAGTCAAGACATACAAGAATAGTAGATATGAAATGGCTAGATCTCCCACCATAATTAGCTTGTAAAATTGCAATCATCCAAGAGAATATAACATAGTATAGACAGGCATAACATGATAAAAGACATTGTGACAACATCTAAAGAGGAGTGGCCTTTAGTTGTTGGTGGAAATAATTATTATACTGTGTACCCAGGGTACATAACACTAATATAAGAACTCTGACAGAGAGAATGATGTATGGACTAAAGGATACCTTTGCTCCATCACTTTTATCACAGGTCTCTGTGTGTGATCAAATAGACCACATCTGAAAAGGAGGCAGTGCCAGAAATAAATAATTAATGGACAGCACTGTGTGCACTCCAGCATATGTATCTAATTTGAAAGGGTTAGGGCAAGTAGGGGATCAGGCAATGTAAAAAATGAAATGTTACTTGGTCTAGATTGAATATAAAACTGGAAGAAAACAGAAAAAGAGAGAAGAAAGATTTATTTTACATATTATTGATAAGCATTTGTCAATGTCAGTACAGTTCTAGAACTGTTTATTTGTGAAAACGGAACTTTTTGTATAAATATATAGACAAAATGAGAAAAGTGTGACACTCCTTACAGACAACAGGTCTAGATTTACATTTCTCCCCAATAAGAATTGTGAGCTGATCCATCATTAGCATGGTCTTTGCTGTTCTTTCTAGAGCTTCCATATGTGATAGGCTGGGGTTTCTCCCTATTTTCCCATGGAGGGTATTACTTTTTTATCTTGTATATACAGTACTAACAAATTGCACTGATTATCCATTTCCCTAGCACAGCCACACCAAGGCAAATATAGCTTACAATTATTTTTCTATGTGGGATGAAACTGGATGACACAGAGGCAACTGGATATTACTCAGCCACTACAAATTAGGGGAAATGACCATGTTGTGACTAATTTGTTAGGCTTTTGCTTTTTTGAAGAGATTTATTTAGTTTTTATTACTAGGTTACGAAGCAGTTTTTATGGGTAGTATGATTGCTAAGTGGTTAATACTATTGCCTTGCAGATGTACTATCTGCCTCCAGTTTGCGCAATACACTTTTTATGTGTTCATGGAGGCTTTGTTGGATGCTCTACCTTCTCCTCAAACTTGTGTCTAACTAAACTGATACTTGGATACATGTGGAGTACTGCACTGGACAGTGTAATATGTCAACATTGTATAGGAAATAAATAAAAATAATCCATAGGGGACAACTACTTTTCAGAGGCAAGGAGCTCTGTAAATTGTCATCTAATTCAAAGAAAAACAAACATAAAATACATGCTGCTCATGAAAAAGATTCCAAGTTCCCTTTGGACTGCATATCCATACTGCTATTGATATGTGCTTCACCTTTACCGGGAAAAAGTAAATTCCCAAAAATGTTTTAGAGTTCATTAGGACAAACTCAATGCACGTGTCTTCATTCACGTGCGTGGGTAACGTAACCAGAAACAAAATGTTTAGTAAGCATATTGTGACATACCAATAAGGCAATCATTTTTTCCATTCAGTTTAAAAACATAATATGAACTTAAGGGAAATATTTACTACATTGTACTCATTTAATATGTTAGGAATTAAAAAATGATATATTCACAATTATTTTTATTCAGTCAGATTGCACTGATTGCCATTTTTTAAAGTTTTTTAATTTGGTTAATTAAATTTGGTCCCCTACTCCTCTTACTCCTAGTCCAGAGACTAGACTACGGGAAAGCTGCTGATAAGCCATTTTATGTCTCTTATGTCAAAGCCAAATTTATGTCAAATTTATGAAATAACAGTGTCATGGACGATTATATATATATATATATATATATATATATATATATATATATTCACACATAATAAAGTAAAGCCCTAGCCAAAGCTTGATGAACATGTTTTTGATCAATATCATGTTAGTAGATAGTAACTTCTTTTCATACAGTTTGTTTAAAATAAATGGGTAATATCCACAGGGTTCTTTGATATGCCAAATTGTGCTTTAGTTTCTAATTTATATATAAGCAAATATT
This sequence comes from Pyxicephalus adspersus, assembly GCF_032062135.1. NCBI lineage: Eukaryota > Metazoa > Chordata > Amphibia > Anura > Pyxicephalidae > Pyxicephalus > Pyxicephalus adspersus. Next base: position 82,867,093 of record NC_092859.1, on the reverse strand, counting down.
TACATTTTTTGCTTTCTATATGATTATCAGTTAAACCGCAAAACATAATTAAATAACCATTTGCAGGTCTATTCAGTCTATGTATACGTCATACATCATGTAGTTATTTTGGGAGGTAAAATCTAATGTATTTTTTTCGTAAAGTGATAATTGCTAGGTTTTCAGCCTCCACATTTTTAAAAATGCCCTAAGTGTACTATATGCACAAACAAGCACTGGTACAGCAGCAGCAATTAAGACAGCGGCAACAGCCATTGAACAAATTTCAAGAATGGTGTGGGCACAATCAAAATTTTTATTGCTGGCACCCATGATTGATGGCTACACCCACTCTATTATACATTTCAGTGTTTTCAAACCTTAGAATATCGACCTGTTAATAAATACACTGCATATTTGGAGATGCCAAGTCATAGCTCTGCAAAACTGTTTTAAGGAATCATATGCATTAATGTTACAAAGCAGCCTAGGCGGTAATCTGTATTATGCAAAGGAAGCCATACATCTTAATTACTAAAAATAAATTGGAGTTTACTTTGCAGCTCCTAGCTGCAGCAGGTGTATAATTACCTGGACATTTCTGCAATGCATTATACTGACTCATGATTAATAGGAAAATTAAGATAAAATAATTTTAATTTTTTATTCAGAACAGCTATTGATCTTATTTTAGCTAAAGACTTCTTCTTAGTGTTGCTATTTCCTTGTGTTTCAATACAGTATGCCAATAAACCCCTTATTTTATTAGCAACATAATTGCAATACAAACAAAACCTTCAAAATTGCCACCTATAGTAGAAGCAAATATTTATGGGCAAAAAAAAAATACCATGTACACAGCATTTTATGTTCCTTAGATTTTCTGTTTTATTATCTGTTAAACCTGCCAGTTGATCTTTAATTTCCCTATTTTCATAAACAGACCAAGCTGCCCTGCAAAATTTTTGGTTACAGGTGGAAGAGATGAACCATATAGCAATGACAAGGGTGCTTGCAATGGTGATTGTTTTTAATCATACAGTTAGGTCCATAAATATTTGGACAGAGACAATTTTTTTTCTAATTTTGGTTCTCTACATTACCACAATTAACTTAAAATAAAACAACTCAGATGCAGTTGAACTGCAGACTTTTAGCTTTAATTCAGTAGGTTGAACAAAAAGATTGCATAGAAATGTGAGGAACTAAAGCCTTTTTTTACACAATTACTTCATTTCAGGGGCTCAAAAGTAATTGGACAAATTAAAAAGCTGAAAATAAAATGTTCATTCCTAATACTTGGTTGAAAACCCTTTGTTGGCAATGACAGCCTGTAGTCTTGAACTCATGGACATCACTAGATGCTGGGTTTCCTCCTTTTTAATGCTCTGCCAGGCCTTTACTGCAGCGGATTTCAGTTGCTGTTTGTTTGTGGGCCTTTCTGTCCAAAGTTTAGTCTGGGTTGCTTTGGCTGTATGTTTTGGGTCATTGTCCATCTGTATTATGAAACGCCTCCCAATCAATGTGACTGCATTTAGCTGGATTTGAGCAGACAGTATGTCTCTCAACACCTCAGAATTCATTCTGCTGCTTCTGTCCTGTGTCACATCATGGATAAACACTAGTGTCCCAGTGCCACTGGCAGCCATGCACGCCCAAGCCATCACACTGCCTCCGCCATGTTTTACAGATGATGTGGTATGCTTTGGATCATGAGCTGTTCCACGCCTTCTCTATACTTTTTTCTTGCCATCATTCTGGTAAAGTTTGATCTTGGTTTCATCTGTCCAAAGAATGTTTTTCCAGAATTGTGCTGGCCTTTTTAGATATTTTTGAGCAAAGTCCAATCTAGCCTTTCTATTCTTAAAGCTTATGAGTGGCTTGCACCTTGCTCCCTCTGTGTTTACTTTCATGCAGTCTTCTCTTTATGGTAGACTTGGATATCGATACGACTACTTCCTGGAGAGTGTTGTTCACTTGGTTGGCTGTTGTGAAGGGGTTTCTCTTCACCATGGAAATGATTCTGCGATCATCTACCACTGTTGCCTTGGACCCATGGACATCCAGGTCTTTAGGCATTGCTGAGTTCACCAGTGCTTTGTTTCTATTCCATGATGTACCAAACTGTACATGAACTTTGCCACTACTAATATTGTAGCAATTTCCCAGATGGGTTTTTCTGATTTTGCAGCTTAAGGATGGCTTGTTTCACCTGCATGGAGAGCTCCTCTGACCGCATGTTGTCTGTTCACAGCAAAATCTTACACATACAAGCATTCCCCCCCAAATCAACCCCAGGCCTTTTATCTGCTTAATTGATAATGACATAACAAAGGAATTGCCCACATCAACCCATGAAATTGTCCACTTACTTTTGAGCCCCTGAAATGTAGTTCCTCACATTTTTGTTCAACCCACTGAATTAAAGCTGAAAGTCTGCAGTTCAACTGCATCTGACTTGTTTCATTTAAAAAATTATTTGTGGCAATGTACAGAACTAAAATTAGAAAGAAATTGTCTCTGTCCAAATATTTATGGACCTAACTGTATGTTTCAATTCATTTTTTCCAAAAGTAATACTATAACTGTAACTGCATAAAAAGTGTTAGAAAGAGTTAGGCTTATGCACCTAATGCATCATACCTTCCTCTCTTTGAAAATGTTAGAATTTCTTATTATCAGTTATTCACAACAGGTGATTGCGCCTCTTTTATTGCCCTATGAATGTAAACTAAAAGGTTCTATTATAATTCAACCGATTTCCACAAAACGTGCAGCCTAGGAGTAGCTTGCTAATAGTTGTTAGTCACATTGAAATTAAATGTTTAAGATGTTTTCTCACACGTCCCACAATCATGAAGTATTATTATTAATGTTTCCCTAAAAGTAGAATGATTTTTCTGTGTTTTTGAGGATGCTCAAAATATAAGCCCTACCCCGAAAATAGGCTACAATGTATATAAATACATGGACAAGAGGTGCTCATTTAAGGAAAGTGCTATTGCTAGACATGTGAAATTGGGGCCAATGGTTTCTAAAGGTAATGGAGCCACAAGAAATTCAAGATGGAATTTAGGGTTTGGAGAGTTATGATAATATGACTATATTTGAATAAATGTTGATTGTTTTGGTTCATGAAAAAATGTCGATTGTTCATGAAAAAATAAGACATCCCCTGAAAATATGCCCTAGTGCATTGTTTGGAGCAAAAAGACACTGTCTTATTTTCAGGGAAACAGTGTTATTAGAAACATACCCCGCCATTTACAGTCACAAGGGTGTTTTTTGGGCTGACGGTGTGAATGGTCAAATTACAAGGATAAAACAGCATTGTATGTTGATGATGGAGGGTGTCACATGCCCTTGTTTTAAATGGTTTAAAGTAGTTGTACAAGAGGGCTTTAAATGATTATTTAAAATGAGAGATTGTTAGTATAAAGCAGTGTTTCTCAAAACCCCCCCCAGAGGTTCCTCAAGAGTTAGTTTGGGGTTCTTTGAGCAAGTAGCAGCTCTCAGGTGGGTTTAGCTGACACTATAGATCTTTTTGGCTATCTGTAAGGCCAGCAATGAGGCATTCTTCACCCTAGTATACCATGATCTGTGGATACAGTATTTCTAGCAGGGTTCCCTTATTTAAAGGTTATTATTATTATTATACAGGATTTATATAGCACTGTTCAATAAATAGGGGTTGCAAATGACACAGATACAGCAACACGGGAGGAGAGGACCCTGCCCTGAAGAGCTTACAATCTAAGAGGTGGGGGAAGTGACACACAATAGGAGGGGAGATATGGAATGGTGGGAAGCAGTGGTTTCAGAAGAAAGGGATTCCTCCATGTTATAAGGACAGAACAGCTGGCCTAGGTTGCTGCAATATGAACACAAGCACAGTGATTCTGCACAGTATTATTTGTATACGGCCCAGGCATTATCTGCTCCCCAGCATGCACACAGTGAATGTTGGTGTGAATGTCAGTATCCTCCTGTCATAGTGGCTGTGAGAATAGCTGACAAAGGAATTTGTTCGGCACGCTGCTCCCCACAGATAAGAGGAATGAGGGAGCAGTGTGTCAGAGCTGTAGATAAGGGCAGGTCAATGTACAGCGCCACGCTCTATGACAGCTCGTCTCCTGTGACCTAGGCCTGCCTACCCCAGTCACAACCATTGATTCGGTACTCCGGCTGGTGCCCGCGCCATATGCATCCCCACACACACTCATACACAATGCACAGGGCGAGACGTCATGGAAAGAAGTGCGTCAAGACCAATTATGTAGCGGGAATGGCTCAGGTGGGCGTGTCCAGAGTGAGGCAATGGGAGCGCGGTGCGCGCGGCCACTGGCAGTGCCTGCTTCAGGGAGCGGACCAATGTCCGAGCGGAGGCGCTGAGGACGGACGTCACCAGCCCGGTGAGCGAGGAGCACGTGACGGCCGCGGGCAGCACGGGGCGGGAGGGCAGTGAGAGGGGTGTGAGGAGGGGCGGCTTCCTCAGAGTCACACGGCCGCTTCTCTTCCCGCTCCTCCCAGCGTGCAATTAAAAAAATAGAGGCTGTGTCCTGCTTCCCCGGAGTTCCCTGTGCCGGTGTGACAGCAGCGGGGATGTGCGGTGCGTAAGGTGCGGTGTACGGGAGAGGTGCTGTGCCCGGCCGGCTCTGTGCTTGTCATTTCAGTCAGGTTTAGTGCTGCTCGCCGGTCCTCCCCCCCTCCCTCCTCCTGTTCAGTCATATTGTCCTCACCACTCCCCCTCCTCCCTCCCCCATCGCTCTCCAGCTTCTGCCGCCTTCAGTCTGCGTGTGAGGGAGAGAGCGGCCGGCGGGGGAGCCGGGGGACACCATGCTGTGATCAGGAGGCGCCTCCTCTCTCCCCCACAACTCCCGGGATACGGGCTCCACCTGCCGCCTCCGGCACACAGGTAAGGCACGGGATGGAGGGGCGGCCGTGTCGGTGAGCTGGGCTCTCTTCTCGCCATATTGCCCGTGTCATTGACAGGTGCGGGCTGTGCCCTTTGTACTGCAGTGCCAGGCACCGATCCCCCTTTGTCACGGAGCGGATGCCTCCAGCACAGCAGGCCGGTGCCATTGCCGCTTGTGATGGTTGTGGTGGAATGATCAGGAAGTGGTTGTTATGGCAGCAGCACGGGCATCCTGACATTGCGGTGGGCATTTGGCCCGGGGCTAGCTGGGAAGGTCGGAGGGGCTGACCGGTTGATGGGGATGTGAGCCGCATTATTCACAGCTTGCTTTGACCTTGACTTAGATTTGTACCCATGTGATGGTATCGCCTGTCATTGGAAAATACACCCCCCCCCCCCCGGGACAATGGAGGAGCTGGAATATCCCGAGCCACTTGCTTTTCCTATAGCAGGGTCAGATAATAGAGAGGAATCGTCAAGGAGCTGTGTGTGGTCAGTGCAGATTTGTAGGATGAGCTCTGCCTTCCATACACATCCCCTTGTATGTGCTGATTGTATGTTCTCCTCATAGGGGGATCCATAGCAGTGATCATGGGGAAGGCAGCCCTGCTAAATGAAGTCTACTTGTCAACCTTTTTGTGTGTGCTGCTCGGATTAAGTAGCCTGGATTAGTCTCCTGGCTACTTACTATTTCAGATGGTGAGCTTCCCTGTGCTTTATATGCCAGGGACACCGCTATAATCTGCATGCTAGCAGCTACCGCTTCCACTTTCATGACCAATTCTAAGCCCTCATTGTATTGTGGATAACCTCTAAATGAATACATTCCGAGATAGTATTGTTTTCTACAGGCGTATTGTCTCCAGAAAAGAAAAATATTTTTTTAATGTACTGTGCTTGTTGCCTTGTCCTTGGAGTCCATCTGTTTTTAGCTATAGAATGTTATCAGCCAGGTATATTAGACAAAACAGAAATCTGCCAAGTATATTTTAGATTCATCTGAACAAATGAATAAAAATATGGCCAACACCGGAGGAGCTGCAGGTGTCCTGTCATGATAAAAGAGAGTGATTGAATGCTCCACTGGGGCTGATTTTCCAGTGATTGGGGGTCTCTGGCAGCAAATTTTATGGAGGAAACGTTTGTTAGCACAACCCAAAATGTAGATGTTGGTATAAATAAGGGCTTGGGCGCTGTTTAAAGATGCATGATGCCCGACACTGAACCGTACATCTGTTGCCATCATTGAATTGCTGTGTTCATTGAGTCAAGTGTCACAACTTGATCGGTTAGAATGAATATCGACATCATGCATTTGGAATACATTTCTTATATGCACTTGCTTTTCAGAGCTACTAATTCCTCAGGTAATCGCTGGTGCTGAGCTTTGATCTTTTTCCTTTGATCCTGTAGCTCATGCAATCCTTGACTTGTAGGGTGGCTAAAATGGTGGGATTTTAGTTCAAGGAATTGTCAGTGCTGCTTTTTTATATTGCCTGTCTGTAACACTGGCTGCCCATTGAGATTGTTCTGCTAAAGAGATTGGTATTATTTTGTTTTATCTTCCACCAAATACCTCCTAACACCCCATTAACCTTAGTTCTTGGTGTATTTTTTGTATGACCGTGCTTACCCTTAAGATGAGACGTTGTCCTTGAATGCTCTGTTAGGATTTCCTTTAAATATTTTACCCATGAAATGGTTTATGCTTGTAGTTGTTTGAGCGTGGCATTGTAGTATGGTTTTCTTTGTAATTGTACACTTCCAACTACTACTCTTTGTAAAATTGCAAAGAATTTTTATTTTTTTGTTCACTTTATTATTTTCTACCGGTTTGTTTATCTTGGGAGCTCAAACATGGACATTTTCCTGCCATTATTCTGTCTATCACTTCCCCCAAAAGATAAGATTGTCTCACCTTCTGCTGCATTGTTCAGAATATGAATGCAATAAATGTACCCTGATAGAGCAATAACCTCTTTCTAATTGCTGTGGCATGTGTAAGGCTTGAATCTCAAGAAGAGCTACCTTTTAAATCTACAATCCTGAAGAGGTTTACTGCAATCTTTTTGGGTGACAAAGCATTATTACCTATCTGCTAATACGAAGAGTCTGATTTTTGAATTGCATAGCTTTTGGTATGGCCTAATAGGTGCACACATTTGCAAAACTTTTTTTGTCATGGTATGGGGCTATTCAGTAAATCTGTATAGTCGCAAACATTTAGTACCTTCTCCCTAATTCGTATCCAGATTGATCTAGAAATCTTTAAAATAACATCTCTATTTATAAAGCCACGAATTTGACATTTACTGAAACGTTCCCTGGTGGAGAATCAATTACTGCCATTGAAACACATGGACCTAGAAGATTCTGCACCAGGGAATGTTTCAGTAAATGTCAGGTTCACTGCTTTATAAATAGACCCCGTTGTATTGAAGTTACTTAAAATCTTCAATGATTTTGTACATAAAAATGCTTCCCGTGTTCAGCCATACAATATAGTTAGTTAATACCACTTTTTGCAGCTGGTAGAACTGCAGTTTCATGGTCATCTCTTGTCTGTGAATCATCCGAGCCACTTTTTGTCCTCTTTGTGTGCAGGTCACTACCTGAATTTCTTCTGTTGCTCAGTTCCTGATACATGTTGGGGTGACAGTACTGTGGTCAGAGCTTTATTCGCTCTTGGAGGGCTGGCATTCCCTTAGCATGAAGAAATGTCTAGTAATAATAATAGTGTATCCAATTTGTTAGGGTACATTTTTTGAACATCATTACTGGATAATTAAAGCAAAATGTTAGTCTCTAGTATTAAGTCCAAGTCAGTGTTTTTTTATCCTCCCCCATAACACCTGTTTCCATTCCACTGAGATCTGCAGACTGCTCACTGCAGAGAAGCTTCCTCCTGTCACATCTAGTTCCTTCTGCATGTGTGCTCAGGGATCTTCTGTCAATACAGTAGAAGGTCCAGTCCCCTCGGGTATAAAATTAGGAATGAATACAAACATACTATGAGACAAGCAAGACCTGTTGGGGAAGATGTTCCTGAAGGGGTTTTCTGATGCTTAGCAAGTCACACAGCAAAGGTCTTGGCCGAGTGCGGACAGGCAAATGTGTCGCTTGTTAGGGGTGATGGGGGAGGGGCACCAGAATCCACAATTTAAGCTTTTATTTATATTTTTAATGTTAACATATCCATTATTTAGCACTTGTCATTTCTAGAGAATGTACTAGTTTCTGTGTGTGTATATGTGATGCAGTTTTTGTGATTGACAACTGATGATCACCAAGATGAAACCCTTCCCATAATAGGTGAAAACTCTTAGGATTTTTTTTCCCTCCCTTAAAGTAAAAAGAGAGCTAAAAGCTCTTCATTGTAGTTGCTGTAGCCACTGCAGAGTACAGTTATAAAAAGATATGCTTAAATGAATAGGTTGGTAACAAAGCAACACAGTCTCTGTGTAACAGATCATCAGTTGTAATGTAAAAAAAAAAAAAAAAGTGGACCCTGCAGCAGGAATGTAAAGCAAGCACTATTCGTTGCAAGCACATACTGCCAAATATTGTCTTGCATCTTGGGTCCTGAAACCACATAAAGGTACATATGCAAATACCGACTTAAAATGCTGATAGCTGTTCCCATATGGCCAGCCTGTGTTTTGGAACTAAAACTAAATTAAAATAATACATAGGCTAACTACTGTGCTAAGCAGTAATAGGCAGGATGGGTGGCCCTGATGTTCTTGTTGCTTCTTGGTGGTTTAATGGAACATCTGGGATTTTGTAAATAGCAATGATTAGTATGAGAAGGTACATCAGGGTACCTTTACTTACACTCCTTGTGTAGGCATTGGTGTATAAATTTGCTTTAAAGAACATCACAGGTTAGTAAGTTAAAATAATTTCAAATACTCTTGGCATTAAAAGTTAAACCCTATGGTGTCCCCATAATATTCATGTGCATATGTTGTAACACCCCCATCTTGATGCTGATGCACAGTACTTCTGGCATCCTAACAATGAAAGTGATAGCTCTAATGTCTGTCTAAGTTTCCCATATATGTGTTATTCTGCAGTGTGTTATAAATGCTGCATGCTTTTGTTTTTGGCAATATTTATGCATGGCAGTGCATTTTGTTTGTTGTTGACCTCATTACCACTAAGAAAAGTGATCTACAGATCAACATGAATGTGACACCATTAGACATTGCTCTGCATGCTTTTTCTGACGTCCTTGTATTTTACACCCTGTGCGAAGCGCAATGAACCACATTACACTGAGCATGGTGGAAATTAAGCCTTAGCTGAAGAGGAGGTAACTTTTTTTTTCTTCCTAATATACAAAAACTAAATTGGGGTTTTGCATTTGCCAGCTGCAGGACTTATTTAGGGTAGCATTAGAGCTCATCACATACTAGTTTTTGCCTAACTTCAGGTTGCTTCTGAAGTCTGCCATAGAAACTTCTTTCTTTATAAGATTTGTAAATTAAACATACTTTTTTTATGTGTGTGCTATGTTTTACCATTCTGAAGTATAAATATTTTTAAAATCAGTGCATCAGGCAGTTACAAGCCTTGATGTGCACATTAAAAGCAGTTTGTTCCTGACCTCATTTCCTACTAATCCCTTATTTGTCACTTTTGTTAGAGGATCCTTTGTTACAGAACATTTTAGTTGGTTTGTATCAAGTTTCTTAAAAGCAGTCTGTGACACCACATTGCATGTGACTGGAATAGAACTGAGGTTTTCCATCTATAGAACCCACAAACATCTGTCATTGAAGGGTTTCCACTAGAGCAACCCATGCTTTTCTGCCTTGCCCTTTCAACAAGATTATTCATCAGGGAAAAATGTTACAGTTTTAAGTTGACTGATGCATTTTATTTTTGTTACAAAACATGGTTCATATTTACATAGCAACAGTTTTGTAAATAAAAAGGTGTAACTTTGTTGACTATAAATTATGCCCATTTATTCTCCATTTTTGGTATTTGTTGTTTTGAGTTAACATTTTAATGTATGCATAACTACAACTCTCTCATTGGGCAATCATCTTACTTCCTGTCCCAGAGATTCAATAGGAAGCAATTTACATCTCCTGAAAATGAGAAGAATTCACCTACTTAGACACTTATCAACAGTGCCACCAAAACAGTCTCCAGTGCAAATGGAGCGAATCTTCCCAATGGAAACTTGGAGAGTGGTAATTTAAAGCCATGTCCATTATTTTTAGGTTTATAAAACATTTTTATCAAGATCCACTTTTTATCAAGATCCACTTTAGGCCACAGGAAAAATACCAACTTTGTGGCTTTTGTGAAGGAACAGATTACCTGCAACAAGGGTTGGGCTTCCATGGTCAGTCCTGTTCTATTCAATCATGGGGGTGGCTTTTGCCTGATGGAAATAAATATTTATTTTATTTTAAATTAATAAAAAAAGTTGATTGAGATGTGACCCTTAAATTAGAATTAAAGCAAAAAAAAGCAGGGGTTCTTTATTACAGCCGTGTCTCTTCTGCAATAACATAATTTTAGCTACCTTTGCAATTAAGCTTAATTTGCCTCTCCTTGTACCTTTGCTTGGGTGATCTTTAGAGTTTTGTTTTTGTGGCCATACTGGAATGACATTCATTCCTGACAGCCAATTGTGCTGGGATTATGCACTGAGCTTGTGGAGCTCAGAAGATTGCGAGCAGGGATGCAAGTTTTATTGCAGAAGAGACTTTGCATGTCCCTTCCGCTATATTGATTCATGGTTAAATCTATTAAGCAAGAAGTGATTCTTTTCAGTGTCAATTGCTTGCCTTCGCAATCTCCATTCACAGTTTTCGTGAAAGCTAAAAGAAGTGAGCTGCAGCCAGGAGCCCTACTTTGGGGTGGACATGCTGCCATGATTGACAGAAAGCATTACTTGAAAAGATGGCTTTTTAAAGTAGATCCATCACCAACATTTTTAATTTACATAAAAGGATAGACAATCCTTTTTTTTTGGGGGGGGGAGTTAAACTTTTTTTTTTTTTTAATTAGTGGTAAATTTACGTTTTAATCTAAGTTACAGGTTTTCCTAAAGTTAACAAGACAGTTGATCTTTATGTCCTGGAGTTCTTCTAGTTTTTCAAATATCTGGTCAGAATACTGAAAAAATGTTAAATGTTTTTTTTTACTATCTTTTTATTTAGGAGCAATAATATTAGAGATATATAAAGGTCTCCTTTTATTTATGCTATTTTTCCTGTTTTTTTTTTTTTTTCTTGGTGTGAACCATTATTGAAATATATGTGTATATGTGTTTTATTTTTGTTTTTAAGCTTTTTTTTTATGCTTCACAAGTACCAAAAAGTATATCCTCAGTTGAATCTGTACTTTTGTCAGCTAATCGATTATAATTTATGTTGAGCTGTGCAAAGTGGGAATCCTTGGCAGAACCTATTTCTTCAATCCATTGAACAAAGATCTCACTTGGTGTGAATGGTGCAAAACCCAGCCCTGATAAGCAGTTATTAGAATTGTTATAGTAAGATGTTCTCTCTTGGTCCATTTCCAATGTCCAGATGGCTTTACTTTATTTGAAAGCCAAAGGATGCCTGCCACCCACACTCTGTTGATGAACTGTTTAAAGCTGAAATTCAAACAGAAAAAACACCAATTATTGCAGCGATCTTATTTTTATAAAATGGAAAAAAGTATTTTATTGAAAAGTAACTCATGCAACTTTCTGTATATTGGAGCTCAGACTGGGCAAAGGGGAAGCATCCCCCTTACTGTTTTGCAGTATTTAAGTGCAAAACTAAGAGTTTTAGTACCAACGAGTTTGTATTCCACTTTGTATACCACTCTGAGCGCATGTGCTTGGCTGGGTTATATAGTACTGCCACCCTTTATAGAGAATGGCACGGATGTCCTTTTAGATATTATTTTGTATCCGTGGTAGGAGGAATGCTCCCTTATTGTTGGTGTCCGTTGTAGGAGGAAAGCCTACGTTGCATTGGCATTCAAAGGAGTTTATCTTTATATTTGCGCCACGTTTTATGCTGCACCTCTTCTGCCCAGGTGACATGATGTGGCACATGATGGTATAATGGTGATCATCGCACAGGAGTTCACCTTGTCTGATAGCAGCATGTCACTGGATGCTCAGTGTTTCACCTGCTACCACTGTATTTAGTTGTTTCTGCTGACATGCAATTAGAAAGTCTTACATGCATGGGGCTGTTTTAGCAGGTTGTAGTTTGAAGTATTTTGCACTGCTGACCTCTGTATTACAGATTGGAAGCTCACTGAAAACTGTAAAGGCTTAATATTCTGAAAGCAAAAGGATTTATAGAATTTAGAACATGATATTCCTAATCTGATTAACTAAAAAATACTTGTATAACAAAACTGCAAAGCACTAACTTGTGATGAAAACGGCTTTCAGTTGAGTGTCTACAGCGTTTTTAAAATTCTGTGTGTTTACAGAAAACTGTTTGCATTTGAAGTGCATATTTGTGTATGAAAAGCTATCCATACTCAAATGCATGCATTTAACAAGAACAAGCTTCATTTGACCTGCTTTGTCTGTTTTTCAAATCCATGTCATTATGACATTCTGCACCCAAAGAAATGCAACATCAAGCAGGTCACACACCCTTGAACTGCTTACCTGACAACACAATAAATACATTTTTAACTTTCCCCAGGCAGTGTATAAGAAAATGTTTTTTTATTAATAAAAATAGAAAACCTATTTAGCAAACAAACTAAAATTATAGTGAACATTGGTAGTATATAAGGAAATGTCCTCTCTAAGAATCATTGGAATAAGGTTCTATTTATAAGATAGTGGTAGACTTTAACCTTAAAGGTTAGTGCTGGCAGAATGTACAATTTATGGACAGCAAAAAATATCAAGTGTCAATGGTTACTTACAGAAAGGTCCCAGGATCTGCCTACTTTAATATAATGTTTTAATGTACTTTAAAAAAATTCTACCCAATTTTGGAGTGGTTTTTTACAGTTAAAGAACCTTGTATATTTGAGGTTTTTGTTTTGTGTCAGTTAGTCCTTTAGTGGGACATTTTTGTTTATAAATACTTTATCAGGTTCTTCAATTTGTCGATCTGTAAATAAGGCGGTATCAGCTCATGGATTAAACGTACTAAAATCAGTGTATTTAATAAACATCCACACTGGCTAAATAGGGGGGGGGGGACATCTCAAATAATGGAAGGGAAATCAAAAAGTCCTAACAGGTTATCCATGTTTTTTCCTTTTAATTTTAAGTCAGGGCACTCTAATGGGAAAACAGTTTTCCAAAGTATTTCTCCTAAGGGCATGTATGTATTGGAATTTTAAGGTCACGCAGGGTCACATTGCCAAAAATTGTCACAACTAACTATTCAAAACCATGAATTTTAGTGTTTCCTATCCCTTGTTAAACTATGTATCATGCTTGTGTTTACATGTATAATTTAAATGTACATAAATATATGTAACACAAACTTACCTCTGGGATATAGTCGGTGTTTAATATCCCCAGCTGACGATTTCAGACAAATGGTGGCGATATCCCCCTTCCATTTCTACTCCCTAAATACCTAAACCCCAGCCCCTCCATGTTTTTCAGATGTTTTTTTTTCTTGTGCTGGGATGCCCTGGACAATGAAGAGTGTGTGCCAGGGTGTTAAAACTAAATTATTCAAAATGCTCTTTATAAGTGACCAACTCTTTAAAGTCTCACTAGATGAAATAAACAAAATTATAACGGCTGGGGTACTCCAGAAAAGCTCCAGAAAAGCCAGACTCTGCAGGGTAAAAACTACTTGCTTTCTTGCCAAGCGATCCTATTGTGAGTGCCATGGTATCTTAGGTATGTGAGACTGCTTCCTCTGCAGAATCCTAGAGACCTTAACAGGCCAAAAATACCAGTCCTACTGACAAATCCTAATCGGCATGAAGTTCTGCCCTCACCTGTTTTGCAGATATATGACTTAGAAGATAACATTCCCTATGTTCTGCTAAACTCTTACCTTACAGGCGTCTGTGCCTCAGGTTTATAAGGCTTTCGCCCACATTTTCACCATATTATACAAAGTGAAAAGGTTGCCATTGGCAGATGCTAGTTTTGGTTTTAAACTGTTAGGGTTTTCTCATGGCTCATGATTGAGGGACACAGCATTTCCTAATGGTAAATAGTGATTTTACAGCAAAGACATTTCAGTTTTCCTATTTTTAGAGTCCATCGTGAGATTTTGCTAACGCCTACCTTAATATGGGCAATTTTGCTTTAGATGTTTGGTACTTTTCCACAAGTGAGTAGGGCATATGCCATGGTTTATTAAGTAATGCTGTCCTAATTGCCTTTTAAGCTGTGAATTGTAAGGTAGGTTTTATTAGTGTGTATAATGTTTAGCTGCACATTAAATTTCCCAAGTCATAGCTGCAAATCTTCCAAGTGCCATTTAACATACAGCTAGCTTTAAATGCTGGGTCCACCATCAATCCTTGAGGGCAAGGATCCAAGAACTAGCATTAGGACAGCCTTAGCCTTAGCCTTGGCTTTGTGAACTTGTGTGTTTCTTGAATCCATTTGGGCTTTTTAAATTACCAAACAAAAATTACAGTAGTCAATGAAGATACTTTTAAAAAGGGATTTTTTGCAGCAATAGCTGCCCATCCATGGATTGAGCAGGGATGATTGTTTACGCTCCGTACCTCCTATGATTTAACTGAGAGGAAAATTTTTTTTTGAGTAGGCACAAAGCATGTGTCCATTTACAGGCAGCTAAAAGTCCTTTTCTAAATATTTGGTCCACCTGTAGCTAGGGATTTTTTCCAAACCTGGCCATTGGAAATATTTTATAGCCCATCTCTAGCTTTAGGCAACCCCTACCCCCCTCCTTGTGAAATAAAAGAACATATTCAATGCCTTTAATCCAACTATCCTGGGAGGTCTTCTGTGGCAGCTGTGGGTGGTTCTCACTCCTGTACAGAATGGTGGAAACATAGGGATAAATGAACACTGTTCTGTAAAGCAGTATTGTGAACCCAGGCTAGAGATTTTCCTCCAAGGATTGTGTCCATAACACTCTGGGCTCACTGGAAGCATTGGTGTACAACCACCTACAATTTACATGCTGAAGTAATGTAACATAAGCTACTCTTGGTGATTTAGGACCTACATTTGTAGCATTCGTTAACAATTGCTAATACTAACTCCAATTGCTTTAAATCACAAATGCGTATACATAGCCTGAAATACCTTTTATTAGAAATGTGATTGCTAAAGAGTTAATTTGGTGTTCAGTCAGCCTGCTGGATTCTCAAAGGAGAAAGCATTAACACGTTGGAAATGAACAGTATCAGCTAGACAGATGGTAGCAAATGCATGCTTTTGCCAGCAGCAAACACCATTTTAGTCATCCTCACACATACTACTAGAGCAGATGGAGTTGTTGGGTAGGAAAAAAGTTTACCACATCCTTGCTTTGAAGTGTAATTTTTGAATCCAGAGATGTTTAAAGACTGGCTTTACAGTTGTCAAGTACTTAAAAAAATATTTTTTTATAATATATTACCACCTAATATATGTGATTATGACTGACATATACAAATGTCAAGAAGGACCCCTTGTAGTTGTAAGCTTTTGTGTATCAGAACCTGCTAGTATCCACAGTGGGGTAAATAAGTATTGACTACATCAGTGTTTTTCCCAGTAGATATATTTTCAATGGGATATTTTGACACGAAATACGCCAGATGACAGTAAGAACCCAAGTAATCCACACATAAAAAGAAATCAAAACAAATATGTCCACAAATGAATGTATATGTAATAAAGTAGAATAGTATCAGGGATAAATATTGAACATGCTTACTGAAATATATCTAATGCTTCTATAGTAAGAAAGCCTTCATTGATAATGACAGCTTCAAGTTGCCTCCTGTATGAAGAAGCCAATCCCATGCTTTGCCTAAGTGTAATTTTGGCCCATTCCTAAAATTGTTACAGTTTTCTGATCTGGAACATTAAGACATGTGTTAACACAATTCTAATTAAAAAAACGTTAGTTAGTTAGTATAGCAATACTAACAATATACCAATTGTTGCTGCCGAGTCCAAGAAGGGTTATAAGGCCATTTCCAAACAATCCAAAATCCACCATTCTTCATATAGAAAGATTATTCATTAGTGAAATACATTTAGGACCGTTGCCAATGTTCTCTGAAGTTAACATCCATTAATATCCACCCCCCCCCCCCCCCCCCCGGGTCAGACCACTTAATTTTCAAAAAAAATAAATAGGAATACAGGACTACATCTTACTCTACAGGTCTCAATTATCATGGTAAATGTTTAAGTTCATGTCATTACAATTAGAAAGTCAATACTGGTCAAGTAGGGTTTGTTTGGAATGGTTGGCAGAAGAAAGACTAAAACAAAAAACAAAACATGGCAACATGGTACAAAGCACAACATTTCTGGAACAATATCCTTCGTACAGATGAGATCTCCTCCTGGGCAGCACAGTTTATGGAGTTCACGGTAAAGTGCACTGCTCTACAGCTCCGGCTCAGGGGACTTCTCACTAGCACCTCACAGGGCACAAAACATGATGATTATGAAAATCCTGAGTTTATTTATAGGTGCTCACAATCTAATGTCCCTACAATTTTCATATATCAACATAATCTGAAGCGAATTTTGAAAGGGAACCATTTAACCTAAATTGCATATATCTGGGAGAAAACCAAAGTGCCTAGTGTAAGGCAAGAGTGCTAGCCGCTAAGCCTTCATTCTTATGCCGGCTAAATAGAAAAATAAAAATCTTTGTGTAAAAGTACAGACCTTCACGTATGTTAAACGTTTACCAGTGTTTGATCTTTACTATGTAGACAGTTTCAATGTTGCTGATCAGGACTTATTGATCGTCAGCATTATTTAGAGCAGTGGTCGCCAACCTTTTGGACATCACAGGCCACTAAAATCTTGGATTCCGGACAGCGGATGCATAGGGAGCCATGTGTCGGTAAACTTCCCCCAAAGTGATGTCATTATACTGGAACCCACCCACTCTCCCATCGCAAAAAAAAAAAAAGTACAAAAGTTGCAGTGATTACAACATTTTGCTTTTGTGGACATCGGAGAGAGAGTGGTCCCAAAAGTTGCAGTGTGTAAGCATCAATTAGGTTTTATGACCAATAACTTGGTCTGCTGATTCGCCCTACAGTATCTATAAGTTTGTCCCAGACAGTCTTCTTGCAAAGATGTTTCCAGCTACTGGGAGGACCCCACTATTGGACATCTAATACCAAATCCTTCCTCTCTTTACTGGTTTTACTAAATGTAGATATATGTCCAAAATTTATAAGCATTTCCTTGCGGTTTTAGTTTGTATGTATTTTGGGGATAAAACTTTCGAGTTTTGTTTTCATGTGTCTTATATTATGCTTTATTGATTAGGTATTTATAGGAAAAAGGTCATATTTACTGCCCAGCTGTTATCTGGATAAATATTTCCAAATGATGGCAAACTGATTACATGACTTTTTGTTCTGAAGAGTTGCCAGATATAAATAAATGGTCACCATGTGTTTGGTTACTTGCAAGAGAATGGTCCTCACTGTGGCTTAAAAATCCAACATGCCGTAAATAGGGTCCGGTTTATGGCCTAATTTATAGACTAAGCATGCCTACTGCTGAATGACTGTTGACCTCATCGTATTTCCCCCCCACATTTTTCATTTTTACATTTACTTTCTAGAGCTTCACCTTAGTCTTGGTTTGATGCAGTAAATACAGTAGATTTTTACTGACGTCATGTCAACTACATCAGTAAAAGAATGTGTCTGTCTCAGTGTCTACTTATCATGAAAGAGCTTTTATCAGCTGTTTGAAAGAACTGAGAGGTAGGATTTGCATTTTATTTTTGTTTGGCAATATTTAGGATCTTTTTTTATTTTTGTGACCGATCAACAAGCTTATTTTGCTTTGTGGACAAGTTATCATTTTCCAGTTATCAGACCAAGAGGTTCTTTGTGACGCAGCCAACCTAGTTACTTTCTAAACCCCTGAGACTGAAATATAAAGAAAAGGAGTCTTTAGGGACAATGTTAGATGTTTTGCACTAGTAATAAAATGCATATAGTTTATAATGCCATGTGCTTGCCGTGTACAGCTTCTCCTGTAGCATACTCGGTGCTTAGATAAACAACTAATAATAAAAAAAAAAAAATATTGGCCTTGTTAGAGCATTATATTTATTGCAATATAACGGTTTTATTTTGACAATTCCCAGAAAAATCATTTGGTTGTTTTAATATACCCTTTAGGGATATTTATTTACTTTGGAGTAGTGGGGCATCTCAAGCATTATATGACATTCCTGTAGAGAACAATTTTTATTATAGGTGCTGATATAATTTGTGTCTTAAGCCATGTTTTCTGGTCAATATGCCTATTTAGGTTTTAGAAATCTTCTTTTAATATCAAATGTGCTCGGCAGTTAGACTACAACCGGTCACTGTAGGGTTGCCAGTGAGTAGCTAGCAATTGTTTAAATGTTTTCTTTCCCTGTAAACTTCACTTCTGCCAGACTTTTTATAGCAGCTATGTTTACTAAGGTGAGATTGGTGGGAAACTCAACATGTCGGAGTGTCTTCTCATGGGGACATTTCTTCTGGTGACGTATGTCCAGATATCTCCCTTTCTATTGTGCCTATAGTGTGGCAGTCATTGTAACAACCCCTAATTGGGAAAAAAAAATCTGATTTTGAGTCATTCTTTTTATCTGAAAAAATAAAGCTCTGAAAACCCAGTGGAACAGGGTGAGATGTTCTAGAGCTACCAGATTTACTGTAGATTTGCACAACTTGAAACACTGTACATTTACAGAATCATAGAGGGTGTTGTATGGACAGAACACGCCATACCAAGAATAACATTTAGCTAACGCTGCACATGGCCTGTTGGTTATGGTGCCAGGAGTTATATTTTATTTCTTCTTTATACAAATATAAGAGTATTACTGACTTTAATTGGGTGTGTGATGGGAGAATTATCTTTTCCTAAAAGTCAAGCTGTTCTATAGTATAAATGCAGTTACTCTATTCTTTCTTTACAACAATTTCAATTTACAATTACTTCACATTTGGTTCTTGCAGATATTTATGCTGTAAAAACCAAACCCCCCCCCCCCCCCCCCCCCTCTTTTCTATCTCAAAAATGGGGTCAGGTGGAAAAGAACAGTCTCTTAATTAGGTGCAGAATATTTATTAGAAATAATAAACTTCTGGCATTTCAGGATATTAGATATTTCTTCCTTTTTCCATTCTATTAAAAAAATGTGTAGGCAAGTGTTAAGCTTAAGACAGGCTAATTAATTGAATATTTACATTTATATTTATATGTGGGATTCTTAAACAGGCTTCCCTTAACACAATAAATGTACTCATTTTGAACTCCCAGTGCAGCTGCAGCAGCTGTACACAGCCACTTTTATTTTTTGCTTAGGAACAGGTGGAGAGACCAAGGAAGAAGTAGGGGGTTACCCGAGTGTTTTTTAGAGCTAGATACGCATCAACTTTGTACTCAACTTTGTACTCGCCCAAGGAAATGCCATCAGGTACTCAGAACTTTGATCTATGAGTGGGGATGTTCATCATGAACACTGTGTTGTTCAATCTCTTCTCACAAATTAACAAGACAAGAGAGTCCTATGGTTCCAGCCAGTGAGAACCAGCCAAGTAAGCATGTTCCTATGCCGCACGTAGATGTCTTGTTAGTGAAACAGGTATAGGACCGAAGTCTGAAAACAATATCATCATCAAATGGTCACCCACTTGGAGTAGACATTAACGTACCGTAGTAAACAGCTTTTCTCTTAGCCTGGTTTGATTACTATTACGGTACAGGTTCTCCCAAAAACATGCATTGAAATATCTGTTATAAGCTGTGATAAAGTGACGTTACATTATATTGTTCCTACTCATCATTGGATGTCTGTAAAGAGCTAGTTGCAGCAAATTTAACATAAACTTCTTTTTTTTTTTTTTTATTGTGCTTATTTAACATGATTCTGATGAAAAAGGTCCCGGCAATATGCATTGGTGAAAACGGCAATTACTATAGTGGTTCTGGAAAAAGCAAAAATCTCCAGGAAAGGCCAAGCATCCGTAGTATTGTTAGCACCAACTGTGCACCAAGAAGCAATGAACATACCCCATGTATAGTTCAGAATGGCAATGCTAAGAGACTAGACATTGTTGATAAATATATGTTTATTTTCTTTTTCTAATTAAATTCTTATTTAAAAAATGTCTTTGTGTTTTATTAGGTTCCTTTACTTCCTGGCGTAGCTGCAACAGGAAGCAAAAGGAATTCCCTGTCAAACAGTTGTCACTGATACTCATTGGAAGATTCCTCTCTATTTCTGTTCTGATGACAAGTGTAATATTTTTGGATTTATGTGATTACCATGGGGGAATCCCACCCTTCCCCCAGCAGGTGGGCAGAAGCAATATAAAATCCCAAAGGGAATTTGGCACAAAAAATTTTGGCTATAGAAAAGTTTTGATTGGAGTACAATTAGTTCTGGTTGTATCAGAAATGGATCTAGGTAGATTTCTAGTGCCCCCTCCCCCTCTTCCCAGCTGCTGAAATATAAAGTGAACTAAATGTTCATCCTTGCCAAGTTGCATTGCTGAGTTGTATTTGCTATGCTTATAAATCACTTCTATGCGGATATTTTTTTGTGTTTTTCCTTAAATGTGGCGTAAGATAAAATACTTTACTGTAACACCTAAATCCTTTTCTAGGTCATATTGTAGATAACCTACTCTTTTAATGTCTATATCTACAATAATATTTTGTCTGGCTCTATGCCTGGCTGCCTCTATATCTGCCTGGTTTCAGCAGCTAGTGTCAATACCTATAGGTTTTGGGTGTGTACTCAGCAAATTACCTTTTGAATTATTTTGTAACATATTGCTGGTATACTGCCATGTTTCATATACAGTTTGAGTTTGCTGTAATTTTTGCTATGTTCTGTAACCCCATACTACATTGGTTTGTCAGGCCTCAGATGAACTAATTAGATTAACCAAGAAGCTTTCCTTAGATAATCATTTAGGGAGCCATTTCTTATGCTGGAGCTCGCCGCTGATAATGTGCAGTTGAAGGTCAAATGCTTAGCAGAGAATAGCAGCAGCAGAAGCTTAATCTCAGGCAGTGGTTTAAAATTACTTAACCGTTGGCTTTTTAAACATCCATCAAAGCCTTTTATTCAAGCCTGATCTCTTGGCTAAAACGAACCAATATTCAGGGAATCTGTGCTTGTTTACAACTCGAGTGTTAACAGTATCCCCCTTATTTTGCTTTTTGAAAGAATGAATAGCAAGTGTTCTTTTCTTGGACAGAATATGATATGGGGTTAAACTGGGAGCTATTGCATAAGAATCTCTTGTCTTTCTGTTCCTTCATAGCAGGGTTACAGGCTAAGCTAAAGACATTTGGTGTTTGTCATCCTCTGCCCAAAATAGGTCCACTTAAATTAGGCACATGCTTGCAGGAGGTTGTCATTAGAGGCTTGCAGTCTTGGGGCTCTGGCACTTTTCTTCAATATTTTCATATTTCTATTGTAAAAGATGAAACTAATGTTTGCGTACAGAAAATTCTTGTATTGGGGAAAAAAAAACTTTTGATTTGTTGAAATTAGATATTGAAGACCGACCAATAGTTTTTAATATTTTACATATATGCATAGAATTATGTGATAAATATCTGGAAATGATAATTGTATGGTCAAGTTCTTAGAACATCATAATTACTTGGCTAACTTTAAACATTTTAACATTATTCTGCATGATGTTCCAATATTTTAATGTGTGCGGGGTTTTTTTCTGCACATCTCCACTTATCGATATAGAAACAACTTGCCTGTTTTCAATCTATTCTACCTCTGTCTTCCACCAAACCAGGGTACCTTTACGTACATTGTACACCTTAAGAAAGAAAGTATGTGTTTACTTGCAAGAAATAGTGTCTGTCTTCTATACTTCCGTGCCAAACATAAGTTTAAATGCCGCAGGTCTAATACATCCAGTTTGCTAGTCCGCAGCCTTCATGCCTCTCCTGTTCATTCATACAATACACAGCCACAAGCTTAGTTGTATGAATAGACAGAAGGAATGGGAGGCACGGATGCCACCTCATATCTGTGAATTGGACATGCTGTACCCTGACTTTCCTTGCACCCAAAGTAAATCTGGAGAGAATGAGAATGAGAGTGTGAAGGTCCCCTGTTTTTGTAGAAGAGGGAGGTATAACAGAATAAAACGGGCAAGTTGTTTTTGCCTGGAGTTCAGTTTTATTAACGGTAGACCATAGTGTATTAGATATATTTGATGTATTTTATACGATTATGTTTTACAATCTGATTATATTAGTCATTTTCATTTGAAATAAAGTATTTTTTCTTTTTTTTTTTTTCTTCTTAGAGTATTCTGGATACAATTTTCTGAAATAATGACGTTTACCATGGAACAGTATTCGGGACATATCTGTGGAATTACCCTTCAAGCTTTTTGAATATCTCTTTACAATGCACTTGATATAGTGTTGTCCACAAAAGGCTTTGTTTCGTTTAGCTGTGAAGACCCTTCCCAGCTGGATATTTTGACCTTCTCTGCCCACCTGTCTGCCCAAAGGGATTGTGGCAGAAATGGCGAACAATTCAGTTGCATACAGTGGTGTAAAAAACTCTATAAATGAAGTAAATCATGGAGGAGATTTTGGGATCACTCTTCAAGAACTTCGGGCCCTTATGGAATTAAGATCCACCGATGCATTACAGAAAATTCAGGAATGCTGTGGAGATGTATACGGCCTATGTAGTAGATTAAAGACCTCACCGCATGAAGGTAAAGAAACTGTAAAGCCTCATCAGTTTTTGTACTCCACAACATTGTGATGTGCAGCAGCGCAGGATATTAGGGGTTTAAACACTTTAATTTTGAATAGGCTGCCAACACACCTTTAATTATGAAAAATAGATCTGCACAATTTTAGCAAAATACACAGTGTATATGGTTCTGTGCATTGCAGTAAGAAATAATGTGTGTTTCAGTGTACAGCAAAGGGTGTGTGTGTGTGTGTGTTCTTTTTTCCCCCCTATTTATTTTATTTTTGAAGAGTAAGGAAGAGGTAGAACCCCTGTATTGGTTTTTATTGCTACCTGTGGCTAGATTGGAAGAACTGGAAGCGAAAGGGACCTGAAAAAAGATTTAGTTTTGCAACAGAATTTATACTTGTCTCCCAATGTGTGGGCTTCCAGGGACCTTTTGCATGCTGTCCCTTACATTCCTCAACATTGCTATTCTTTGCCTGTCACTGTACACACATTTGCAAGGAAATTTTATTTTAGAATACAGTGGGATAGGGTTAGAGCCTCTGTTAAGTGTTTATCTGTGTTCCCTCAGTTTGTGCTAATGACCAATATACTAAAATTAAATAAATCTTTCTACACCTATGGTGTTGGGTACTGCTTAACTTGCATTGATTTTGGGAGAATGACAGCTCTTCCTCCTCCTGATACCCATGTTCACTGAGCCCTGAAAATGTTTTCTGCATGCAGACTTGTGAACATGTCTACTGGTGACTGGGCATTTTTGTTGGTTCATCATAGTGGAAAAAATGGCGCACACATCCTAGTTTTGTAGTCTTTCCTAATTGAGTGAATTATTTAAAACCAAATGGAGTCATTAATGTTCATGTATTTAATCTTGTAGCCCATGACAAGGTCTCTGTTGCTGGAACAGGCACTGCAGCATATAAAAGGTTGAATTTTTTATGCGAAGAGATGTAAAAAAAAAATTGGGTCTTTTTTGTATTCTAGTTTGTCTTGGTCCTGCACATATGCCAAGCTAGCAGTGGCTGGATAAAACTGCCAAAATGAAAGCAGACTTTGCTGGCCTTAGCCAAAAGCAGCTGTAAGTTTGAGTAATTGGTTAGGAAGCCTGAAACTACTGTTAATCCTATGAACCAGACAAGGCACATGCATCATGGTGTCCGAGCCAAAATGATGCCAAGAGTTTGGGCCTTTTGTCATCATACCTGGTTAAGTTTTTTTGTGGGGTAAGCCATGTGCCATCTTGGACCAAGGCAGAGTAGTTTAGGCACAGTATGGGGTTTTTCCTTCGAACAGCTTAATGTACTCTGTGGGGTCTGCTGGGTTCAGATGGTATTGTGGATACCAATGTAGAGGTGGCATTCACAGAATGAGGAGCAGCGAGTGGTGTAAGAGGAATTGTCTAACTCCTGGAGATATTTCAGATGGAGATGTACCCCTAGCAGCTTGTTGTCCATTGGCCACTAGATTCAACCAGTATCCCATAATTCAGCTGTTCCCGTGTACCTCTGCTGACAAATGAGAACGGCCTAATGTAGCTGCTAACAGATGGTTGGTGCAGTTAGACTTGGATGGTTTTTTTTGTAGCACTCTGCTCTCTCCCACATAGGTCTGCTTCTGTGCAGTATCCACTTCTTCCTTCTGCCCATGCCTTTTGTTCTGCAATAAGCCTTAAACCCCAGCTGATTTACACTGTCATCTACCACATCTTCCTGTGTAGGATTTGGCTGGAGAGAGTAGCAGTAACTTGGTAATATCTTATAGGAAATAGGCTGATCTCTGTCCGGGAGGAAGCGGGTGGTTTGAGTTGACCTGTGTTGGGTTATAAGGAACTGTACAAGATGCCTATACTATTGTAGTCTGTTGAGCCACTTTACAACTTGGTTGTGCTGGAACTGATTGAGGAGACAATTCCACTGGTAGCCTACCGATCCCATCCCTAGCTCCACTGTCCCCTGCTTTTCACTTTTGTACATGTTTGTTTGTAAATGTTGATTTTATATTAAAAATAGGATAGGTGCCAATTGTCTTATCACACCTACAGATAAGCAATTCGTGTCATTAAAACTAACCTACAGTTAGTTTTAATCATCTACAAATTGCTCATTGCTCAAGGAACCCCTAGCAACCTTCGGAAAAACCTTGGGGTTCCACACAACCCTGCTTCAGAAACTGCACTTTATGAATGGTACCCATTGTATTATGTCAAAAATGAGAATGCACAAATTGCAAAGCAATCCTTCTTGGAATTTGGCACAGTGACAGGATTTTTTTTTTGGTCACTTTATCACCTAGATTAAACTCCCTATATACAACTGTACAAACTTATGGCAAACTAAACACACTAAGCAATGTGTAATGTAATTTTCCGTGATGGAGGTCAGAAAATTCTATAGCGCATCACATATTTAACATTCCTCAAAAGGTGCTCTTGTTGTGTGTACACCATAGGGGAGTACATGTGTTGTCATAAAGAACATCTTCTAAGTTCCTGATTATTAAGCATTGTTTCCACAGTGCCCTTTTCTTACCCTGGGCTCTCATGGGTGTACAAGACAACATGGAGTAGCCCACCATAAAACCAACCTAAATGTTGGCCAGACAGCTGTGCCAAGGAGATAACTACTGATTTGCTTTAGCAGGACTTTGATAATCTGGCAATCCTTTTTTATGTATTCAGTGATTCTTTGTAAAATGAAGAATGTGTGTGCTTATACCTTTGCGTTTATTGCAGTGACTTTACTACTGTGTGTGTTTTTTCCTCTTCTTATGACTGTCTCTCATCTCTTAGCATGGTCATGCTATATTGTAATGTTTGCCGAATTACTTTGCATGCAATGTACATTGCACAGATTGCCAAAAAGACACTATCTTGTGTGTTGCTATATTGTAAAATGTTGGTCTTCATTTTACAGTGATGATGTCAGTGCTAACAATAGCTCGCTAGTCACCCAGTGTGCAAGGCATTGGGGATAAAATTGCAATGTACATGCATTCATACTACTTTTGTAACCTCTCTTAGGTCCTAAAGCTTAACCCTGGAAGTAAAGAAAAAAAATCCCCTTTTGTGTTCCTGACACCACTACAAGTCAAAACTGTTCATTTGTACCAAAAGAATTGTAGATGAGGTGATACTCTTACTCGTAATATTCTTCACTCCTCACATATGCAGTATTTTTATCCCCGGTTGGGCAAATCCTGAGCAATGCAGAATAAGGCAAAGGAGGAAAATAAAAAAAAAATCTGGGAATGTTCCATTCAACAGTAAGCAAACAGAATGCAGACAAAGTGGAAATTTTTTTTGAGCTTACAGTTACCATAGAAACTGAGTAGTCACAAAAAAGATGCAGCCTTTCTGTACATTTATGCTTGTTAGTGTAATTGTTTCCTCCCTATGTCATAAGGTGCCTGTAGATGTATGGGGTAAAAATGTGTGTGGGGCACATGCAGACCTTGCTGGCTATGTGGCTCACTTGTGTCATAGTGATTTGACAGGTTAGTGTTTAGTGTCAGATTATTTGCTTGCTTTCCATAATAGGCTGAAGTTAAAGGGGTCAGAAACATTTGCCCCCCCACTACCTTGCTCCATTGGCTTAATCAGTCCCATATGTAGAACTTTTGTTCTGCCACCTTCTGTATGTTCTACCTGCTGCATGTCTTACTGCTTCAATTATATTTTTTCCCATTTTACACATTCAACCTAATTTATACTACTAACTTTCCAGGATGCTGACTATTTGCATTATACTGCTGCAGGGGATTGGTTGAAGAATATGAAGAGAGTAGAGTACTGCATTCTCTGCCGTGATCTAAAAGGCTCAAATTCTACCTGCAGTGAGCAGTTTTTATGTGCCATTAAAAACTCAGTATAGTTTTCTGCAGTCTGTTGGCTCACTTAGGCAAGATTTTATGTTTCTCATTCATTCATTCATTATATGCTGCAGGTTACTTTTATGATAGATGATGCCCATTTCATAGAGTGATCCTCACTCTTTGCTGGAAATGGTGTATGGTGCTTCAATTCCTGCAGATACTTCTGAAGGCTATACTTTTTCTCCTGTTGTTGAATTGCCATCTTCAACACTGCACAATTTTCTCAGGGTGGGAAATTGCTTATAACCAGTTTCACATCAGGATGTAAATTCTGCATGTAAGAAGCTTTGTTATGAGCTTATGCAGAATGACAGGTTTTCTTGGTCCCATTGGCAACCTGGAGTACAGGTCGGTCCGGTTCATGTCCTTGACTTCACCCTGGCCATGATGTTACATTTAGCTTGTGGCTTTTTTTGGTAGTACAAGGTACACTGTTGCTCTTCACATAAAAAAAAAATACCTTACCAAGCTTGTGTTTTGATCCTTGGCCTTTAAAGGGGAACTAAAGTTAAAATAAAATATTATAAGCAGACAGGTTGTCTATTGCAGAAAGGACAGACAATGTATCTTTTGTAGCAAACTAAACTTACCTTCCTGGTAACATTTTTTTAAAATTCATTGCCTGAACCAGCATCTTCACTTATTCGCTGTCCAGGTTTGCAAGATTGGCTAGGCTAGAATGACGTTACTTCCGCATATGCACATGAAGTTCGTTCATTTATTTCTGGCAGCCACCTATTCCGGAATTGTAGTCAGCTGTACACTCTAGTATTTATTTTAAGCAATATAATTTAGTACTGCTCACAATTTGATTAGTGTCAGGAGGAACCTAGCTTGTCTGATCCCACTGAAGAGCTGTTGCCGCACACATTGCTGAAGGTCTTTAATACTGGCAATGATAAAGATGTCAGAACACACATGTATCACAGCTTGCAGGGTTTGCAGGTGCGTAGCCGCAGCCTAGTCAGAGTGATAATGCTGACCCGTTTACTTCCAACAATGGTCATAGGAGCATCAGAAATGTACCATGTACCCGTACTGATGACTAATAGTTTATTTTAGAAAATGTGGGTGACCAGGTATCTGTTTGTTTACCTGATGAACAGATTGCAGCAGAATTCACTTTAGAAAGAAGGCAGGCTGGCAGTGTCTGCAGGGCCTGCTGCTTACGGCTTGGTCCCGATATCACAGAACACCCTCGGAGGTCTTGTGAGATATGTACCTCAATGAGACAGAGCTGCTATTTTGGCACAAGGAGGCCATACGTTATTTTGGGTGATTTTAATGTCTAATGGCTAATCCGTGTGGGGATGTAGAAATACATGTAAAATATACATGCATTTTCTCTCCTCCCCTCTCCTGACTGCTGCTTGACTTACGATGTGATCTACAAAATACACACATGCCTTTTCTATGTGCTATGTAAACTAGCAGCTTGTTATTGACATGAATACACAGGTTCCACTTGAAAAGGTAGATACCATTGTTAAATATTTAATGTTCAGTAATGTCTTTACCAATTTAACAATATCCTTTGTTTTTTCCAATGACCTGTCAAAAATACTGGCCAGTGCAGTTGGTAAATATCCAGCCAAAGCAGCTGATTGTAAAGTTGTAATGCATGTAATATATTGGCAATAGAATAATTTTACCACCCAAAATGTTTTGATGTTATAGAACTACTTTACCACTTTACAGCTATAATGATGGCAGCTCTAATTATTGTTGCATCTCCCTGCATGTGTTGTATTTGCAGATTGGCACTATTGAGCCATGTTGTGTCTTTATTAGTTCACGTTGCATAATGGTTTGCCTGATTTTTGCTGTACATGAGACCTGTACAGTTGTATGTCCTGCCCAAGTTACACATGTATCTGGCTGCACGTAGGCATGCACACATCTCGCTGTAGCTGCAGGAGTAGACACTGTAATGTTCCCATGTAACTAAGGTTAGTGGAAAAGGTTTCATTCAGTATCTGATCAGCA
The DNA here is from genome assembly GCF_032062135.1 of Pyxicephalus adspersus. NCBI lineage: Eukaryota > Metazoa > Chordata > Amphibia > Anura > Pyxicephalidae > Pyxicephalus > Pyxicephalus adspersus. Next base: position 82,838,452 of record NC_092859.1, on the reverse strand, counting down.
TTAGGCTTGTCCAGTCTTCTAGTTAGGCCTGTATTTGTTAGAAGTTAGTCTTTATGCCCTAAAAGTTTTTTTCCCAAGGAACTTGATATCCTCTACCAGTTTCTCACAACCTTTGTTGCACACAACCCACCTTGGTCCTGGCTTAGCAATAAGGTAAAGAAAAAAATCACTTTGAAACATTAAGGTTTTTAAAAATTGGGACTAAAAAGTGCTCATTCATAAACACACATACAAACTCAAATACACACGCTGGACATAAAAATAAACCACGGTTGTGCAACACAAGTGTCCTGTCAATAAATGCTTTTTTTCCTAGATTCATGCAACTTTTAGCCCAAATTTAAACATTTGTTGCATTTAATCACTTTTGCATTTAATTGCATTGAATCTAATTGGACATTGGTATAAATTTTGTGATTGTATCCAATGGTAAAAAAAGTGAATGTCTTGGGTAAAAGTGTGGTGAATCAAAGGTGAAAACACTCTATTATCTCCATTATGTATCCCTGCACAAAGTAGCATTAGAGGAATACTTTGAGTCACTAGTTATGGTTAACTCCTAACCTTTGTTTCTCAACCAAGGTTCCTCCAGAGGCTGCCGGGGTTCCTTGAGCAATGAGCAGTTTGCACCCTCATGTCACCTATGATACAATAACCAATTATTTTTTTAGCCTACCTGTAGGGATGAAATTCCTCCCAATAGCCAGAAATGAACCAATTGTCTAACACATTACACATGTACTAGTGTATATATTTAGGTGTCTGCATAACAATGTTTATTACTCTATTATGCCCACTATGTTAAAGAATTGGACCCCTGCAGCCTGCTGTGCCGTTATAAAGCTGACCAAGGAACTGTTGTCTGTTATAGTGACAGATCTGCTAATTTAAGCAGTTTTCAGATTCTGTGAAGAATGTTTGCAGAGTGAATTTTTAATAGGTGTTTTTTGCAAAGTGATTTTCACCGCATTACAAAGTGAATATATTCCATTCCTTTTTAAAGAAGTTTAATTATCAGACAAAGTCCAGTAGCATTTATTGTAGATGCCAAGTTTTCTTTGAGGAGAACTGCTGAAAATCTTCGCCTTGGTAAACTCTAAAATACAGAACTGCAACATTAAACTGTCATTTATCTGCCCTTTTCTACTCTTGTTCATTATTCAAACAACAAAGTTGAGCACACAGGTTACTGCTCCCTAAAGCAGCGTTAAATCCAGCAGATACTAACCTTTCCCTTTCTGTCATTGGCATCACTGTCCTATTTTTCTCTTCTATATTACAATCTTCAACCACCTTGATCGGCAGGATCAGGGTGACTTCACTTGGGAGCCGGAGTTCATTTGGTCCTGCTGCGACCTGCTGCCAACCACATTCACAGCTTAGCAAATTTTGACAGAAGGGACAATCATCAGGCAGTAAGAATATTTATTGTTGAAGGGACATCATCATCTGCAATAAAGCCCTGCCTGATCAAAGAGTTTTAAAGTAGAACTTGGTTGCATTTTACAAGACAAAACAAAAAGATCTATATAAATAAAATTGTTCATATATACATTACACTTTATAATGTTTTATTTTTGTAATATTAAAGTTTATCTGTATCCATTTTTTTCGTATTAGAGTTGGGGAGGATTAGGGCATGTCTTACTGTAGTATAAGGGGCCGTTGGAGAGAATTTCACTTCCTAATAGGGTCTTTTTTTAAATTAAAAAAAAAAAAAAAAAAAACATGTTGGATTGCTCGTTTTTTAATTTTCTAATTCACATAATTTTTCATAGTTACTGTTGCACAGTCTTTAGGTGGTAAGAGGAGGTCTAGAACACTTTCACTATTTTGTCACAGTGGTGCTTTTTTGATACAAATGTTGCAGGTAATAATGCTACATTAGAAAAGCAGCAGCCTTGTGGTCCTTTATTAATGTGTGCACCTGCTATGCCATGCAGTCGAGCTTGGTGAAGGATGGTTTGAAATGCGACATACATTGGTTTATTCAAAAATTTAAAGAACCACCAATTAGGTGACTGTACTTCATGTTTTTTAAAATAATAAAAAAATATAATTATAATATAATAAATTTATTCTATAAAATTCTACCAAGAAAAGATAGGGAATGATTTGTTTGGCTTTAATACTAGTTGTCAAATAGTAAAGCTGACTTATGGGCTTAGTAATTTCAGGGTAATTCTTGCAAACTTTAGCTGATGTGGATACGTGTTTTAATTCTGTTGCATAGAAAGGCAATTATAAACCAGAGCAGTGATCAGAGTAATTAAATTTAGGCAGATTTATTTATAAATTTCGTCCTTGTCTTTTCTGCATGTATCAGTGCAATAAAATGAAATCTGACTGCCACTTCTAAATTTTGTTCTTGAAATAGGTCTCATTCCAGTGGTGCTTCTGTTGCAGACCTTTGCAAAACTATGGGCCACTACTTACTATGTACACATGTCAGATGATTCCCCTTCAAAACAAGCCGCAGAATCAGTCCTGGCGGGTTCATGAGCGACCTCAATGGAAGTGAAAGGAGGAGAGTGCGAAAGGGTTCCGCTCCATCATTCTCCCCCCTCCCCATAGAACAGAACGGCACTGTATGTGCAGCGCTCGTAAATCCATCTTTCGGTCGTTTGTGAAAGTTTGTTTCCAACGAGAAAAATCTAGCGTGTGTACGTAGCATAACAGGCAGTGTTTATTTTGTTCTCATTTACTTGTTACATTTTCATGGATATGCTTATTGCAAACTCAGATCCGTTATGTTTCTCCTGCTGCCCGTCAAATGGGAATAATGAATGGACCTATTCGGTCCAATGTTAACTTTTTCTTTTTTTTTTTTTGTGTTTTCAAGCAGTAAAAACATCAGGTCTGAAAATGCCCCTGGAATGTAATTTTGTATTAGATTTCCTGGCCTTTTGAACAACTTCTGTTGACTGTACATCCACTGCTGTTATGCTAGACATAATGGTTGTTAAATGAGGAACATATCGAGACACTTGCAATGTTGGTAGGGATGAATATAGTTGATATAAAAAGTTAGTCATCAAATTTAAAAAATCAGGTTGGTCAGTGTAAGCTAGAAAACAAGCATTTACACAATACATATTATAAGTTTGCTTGTTGCATTTCAATGGACACTGGCTTAATATGATCCTATATTCCTTGCTTTTGATGTTCTTTATTATTTTGTCATTGTGATGACTCGCTTTAAAAGTAATTTGTTAATTTGACATTGTATTAATATTAGTTTGTAAAATTTGTCTCTAACTCTATTCTCTTTTCCCTTTTTCATTACAGGTTTAAATGGAAATCTGACAGACCTTGAAAGGAGGCAAGAAGTATTTGGAAAGAATGTTATACCTCCTAAAAAGCCAAAAACGTTTCTTCAGTTAGTATGGGAAGCATTACAGGATGTAACATTAATTATACTAGAAATAGCAGCCATAATATCTTTAGGCCTTTCTTTTTACCGACCCCCTAGTGGAGATAACGCATGTAAGTATTGATTGCACTGAATAACTGTGGTATCTAGCCTGGGCATGTTAAACGGGTGGGTTATGGTCTTTATTGGAAACCTAAATTGAATGAAGCTCATATTGATAGGCTATACATCAGTTTTTACAGCGGAATACATTATATTATGTTGCGTGGATCCTTTCAGTATTTACCACATTAATAGTAAAGTAATGTAATCGTATGTGTGACACTTATTAGACATAATGTGGACCCCTGTAGTTCTGTCCTCTGTTTGGCCTGCAGTTTCCTTTTGGTTCTGATATGCCTGTCCTAGACTAAATAAGAGTTAAAGCTGCAAAGGTATTGCACAACAGTTTTCAAATGGTGTAAAAATATAAATAAATGATACCCCAGTGTACCACTGGGTACACCTCTTTCTATCCTGGACAACTGGATGTGAGAGCAAATTCTCCACAACATAAAGACTTTCACTCATAAGACAGCTGTCATTGAAACAGCTGTCCCTGTTAAAAATGTTTTCCTTTCCTCTTGTGGTGACAACTGTAACATTTTGAATTACCCATCATTTGTGTGTCTGTGAACGGTGATCAAGAAAAAAAACAGCAGGTCTCCGAATGTGGAAGAACTGGACTTTCTCATTCTACCTAAAATTAAATTTGACTATACATGCATCAAATAATGGCTTACTTCCTAAATTATACATTTTTGAATATGGTTTCCTAATAATACTAAACTACAGTTTGATTACTAAAGAACATTTGATTTAGCTTTGTGTTTTGAAGTGTAAATGGAGATAGTTAATTCCAGTGCATTTGTTTATTCTGTACAGAAAAAAAAGTCTTTAGTACATGTCTCTGTGTATATATTTACACAGTGTTTCTTTAAAGCAAACCAACTAAAGATTGTGTAAATTGAAACAGCTGAAACAAGCATGCAAAGAGTGACAACTAGCTGAACACCTGAGATTTATACTCATTCTGGGTCATTGATTCAGAAATTATTAAAGGCAAAGGATCAGAACACCAATCAGGTAACCAGGTCAGCGTTAGACGTTTACATAATCTCACAGTGAGAGGTCCACTTAAATAGCACCAAAGCATATTTTGGTTTTATGTATCTTTCCTTCTATTTATAGCATGTTTTGCAGATCTTTAAACAGATAAATTCACTTTTGCCCTTACCAGAGTTTCTTACCATTTCGTTGCTATCTGGTGAAGTGTCTGATTAGTGCTATGACATGGATAATTAAATATTATCCTTTAAATTTAAAATTCATGAATCATTCAGAATAGCTCCATAAACAGTTTGTAAAGTATATGGTTTTGGCTATACCTTCTAACGCACTTTATTGCTTTGCAACAGTTCACAAAACATAAATCGAAGTAGCTATGGCCAATTTTTGACTGCCATAGCCCCAATAATTTAAAATTGGTGTGATATATGTATATTGTTTGTCATACACAAACACATTTCTTTTTCAAAATCACAATTTTTAGTACCTGCCAATTTTTTTTTTACTTTTATCAAGCTGATAGATTATTTTATTTATTTTTTTTTTACTTTTATCTAGCTGATAGATTATTTTATTTATTTTTTTTTTTACTTTACAAGTTTTTAGCTGTATGTTGTGGCCTTTATCAGGTGCTCATTTTTGAATCAATTTAAGTTGTTTAACGATCTCTTGCCTGGGGATCAAGTATTTTAATTTTTTTAATGCATTTCTAAAAATTTGTGAACATCAGTTTGTGGATTGAAATTGATCAACAAATTGAAGTGGCATATGGTCGTTTACTTAAAATGCACTTGCCTGGGTTTCTTTCTTCTTGCATAACCCGGGCATACAAAAAGATGTCATGTTTCTCATTTTGAAAGATAACCCTTTATCCGTTAAGCTGCCCCATTGAAATAGTCCACATATATTGAGAATCTTCCTTTATCAAGACGTTCACAGAAAAGGGCCACACTCCCTGCCGGGTGCAATTTCCTCTATTAGAATATATGCTAGTTTAGGACTAGGAAGGGAAAACTTTTCTTTTTCGTATATTTTGTGGGTCCCTTCCCACCTATTTGCAACCACCTCGTACATGCGTATTCTGCAGCTTTATGATCTTTCTCTAGATGTTGTTTATTTGAGACCCAGAGCACAAGTTATTCAAGTACTGAGAACAGATCTGAAAACAAGAGGCACCAAAACCTCACCCTTTCTATGGCCATGTTTATTATTTTCTAGGGCCCTGGTTTGTTCCTAATCTGCCTGTGCAGTAGCTTTTTGGATCATTTGATCCAAGGGGGTAACAATACCAGCCAAGGGAAGGAGAGCTGTTTTGAGCAGGGGACTCTGTAATTTAGGGGCAGTAGAGAGCTTGTACAAAGGAAGAATGACTACTAAAAAGTTTTTCCTCTGCAGGTATTACTTTTATGTGCTACTGCATAACTTGAAATATTTAGTAAAGTACAACATTTGTTTTTTGTTTTCTTCACCTTCCTGTTATTCTAACCAATCTTTAATTCACATTTTTATTTTTTTCATTTAGCAATATGTGGAGAAGCCAGTGGTGCTATAGAAGAGGAAGAAGGGGAGGCAGGCTGGATTGAAGGAGGTGCTATTCTTGTATCAGTTGTATGTGTGGTGTTAGTGACAGCTTTCAATGACTGGAGTAAAGAGAAACAGTTCAGAGGGTTGCAGAGCCGAATTGAACAAGAGCAAAAATTTACAGTTGTCCGTGGAAGCCAAGTTATTCAAATTCCAGTGGCAGATATAGTTGTTGGAGACATTGCACAAATAAAATATGGTAACTATTTTGTATCCTAATTTTTGAAATCATGGAAAATCAAATTTGTCCAGTTTTTGACAGATTATATTTGTTTTAGGTGATCTGTTGCCTGCTGATGGAGTACTTATTCAGGGAAATGATCTTAAAATTGATGAAAGTTCATTAACTGGAGAATCTGACCATGTTAAGAAAAACCTAGTAAAAGACCCTCTACTGCTTTCTGGTTCGTATCATTCACCATTTGTTTAAATCCTTAACATGTTAAAGTTGTTACTCCTCATTCAGGGTCTCAAAGATTTATTGTAATAATGTCATTACTTGTTATTTTTTATCCTGCATCCAGTATACCTTTTTTTTTTTTTTTTTCTTTTTTAATTTATTTTACAGGACAAAGCTTACGTTAGTTATTACTTTTAGTTTTTCCTCTAATGCTCTTTTGCTTGTAAATACACTAGTTAACTGAAACATAAAACCCCCTGCCTTATTTTATGACAGACGAATGCCACAAGACCTCTAAAGGTGTCCTTTGGTGTCTGGCAGATTCAAGTCATTGCCTCCACTAGCCTGCTTTCCCCCCATAGTGCGGTCTGCTACCATCTTTTTTCCAGATAAATGACACAAGCTTCTGGCTATCGACATGGACCAAGAAAACATGGTTCATCAGACTAGATCACCTTCTTTCATTGCTCAGTAGTCCAGTTCTGATACCATTGTATGTGCTCTTGGTGGTAGCCACAAACAAGCACAAACTGACCCCTGTCTATTTCAACATTCTGTTCTGCAGTAGTATGGGATTGGACTACACAGGCTTGCAATTTTTGGTTATTCACTTAAAATGTTGTGATCAGCTCCTCTAGTGGATCTACTTATAATCCAAGTCAATAAGGTATGCAGTTTATTAGCAGATTTCCTGTACCCTTGTACTTATAAAGACTCCAAGGATAAATTGGGTGTGATATTTGCACCTTGTTTATCCTGGCACAAGAGACTGGTCTTGCAAACTTCAGTGGGCTTCTTTTTCCACCTATGTAGGAGTGTACCTCACTAAGTATGATAGTTCTACACAAATCCTCCCGTGGTTACCTTGGTGTAGCAGACTTTCCTGATCTTTATCATCAGAGTTCCTTCAGGGAATCTAATCCAGTTTTATATCAGAGGCAATGTGATTGGGTCACCTCTACAGAGGGGTAGCCTGATTCTAAAGCATTTTAGAAGTTGATGGGACATACTCTATTGTGTTGAGGAAGCCTGGCTCCAAATTTTTGTGGTTAGCATGTCATTCGACCTGCAAGAGTCAAACATGAGGAAAGATAATTATATGGGAGGAGAAGCCTTAGAACAAGCATATAGCTTCATTTTTCCCTATGCTTTTTGGGATTAATCTCCTCAAAACAGTTTCCTTAATTTCTTGTTCAGAGTTTGTCAATATTTCCTGTAGAAATCCAGTTATTAGAAAAGTTTCATGGCTAGTTTTAACTTTGCATATTTTAATGTTATATTTTTATAGGAACACATGTTATGGAGGGCTCGGGAAAAATGGTTGTCACAGCAATCGGAGAAAATTCCCAAACTGGAATTATTTTTACTTTACTTGGAGCTGGAGAACATGAAGAAGAAAAAGAAAAAAAGGAAAAGAAAAGTATGTTTTTTTTTTTTTTTCGTTGTAATTTGCAAATACTGTATTAAATTCTACTTCTGCTAAAATTATTTATGGTTGTAAAACTGCACACTTTGCTTATGATTTTTGACAGAAACACAGTTTTACATAATGTATTACCTTACTACCTGTATTTGTCAAATATCTAATATGTCTAATAATGTTTCCAAAAGTATTGAATACTTCATAATTCCCCCATTTCTTTATTCCTTTACATTGCCTGTGGTTTACCCTATTGCTTATTTTATTTAGGGTTGTAAGAATAGCTGTCTGACCGACATGTTCTGGAGCTCTTTGTTGGGAGAGCCATTGGAAAACCCATAGGTCTCATTATATTACAAATCCTTGCCATCTTTTCTGCTAGTTTTAGTGTGTGTTAATAGGTGGCCAAAGCTTGGCAATCATGTAATGTTTGGATCCTTGCACGGCATACCAGACCTGCTGGATGCTATCTCTTAACAGCTGTGGGCCGAAACCACATTACTATATGGCCTTCATTCACTCTTTTCATGCAGGTGGCACAAGTCTGCCGTAAGATATAGTGCAATGAACCTTTCTCATTTCAAAAACGGCTTGTCCTGTGGTACTGGCACTTATTATTCACCACAGCTTCTTAAATCATCTTTATGAATACTTTACTTCCTGAATGTGGTAAAATAAATTGATTGTGTGCCTTTCAGCTTTTGCGAATTAGCATTGTAAATGTAAATTATTTTATGGTGCCTATATATATATATATATATATAGCGAGTATCAGATATGTACACCTTATGCAGTTGTAAATCCCCTTGAAAGGTCCTCTGTTAGCATAAGAGGAATATTGACATTGAATTTTTCAAGTCCTACAGAATGTCCTTTTGGCAGTAAAATGTTGCCATGGTGATAAGTGACTTAAATTTGAGAGCATTACATGACAGATGCCTGCTCTGTGATTCTTCCATGTGAATCTTATTGTGATTTAGGTTATCAAAATGAATTGTCAGTAACTGTTACAGCACAGCACAGGTCTTTATGTTAAATCGAGAAATATTTATGTTTTTTTTTTTTTTTTTATATAGAATGCGCTTTAGGTTTTCTACACAAGTGGTTTGATGATACAAGACCATGAGCTTTTTTTTTTTAGACTGCCTAGTACAGGCAGGCTTTTTTTTTTTTAACTAGATTTATTGTTTAAATGAGCAACTCTGGAAAAGCGAGACCATTAACACTCCATGTAGCTGACATATAATCATATATATTTTGATTGCCCACGTTTACTTCTCTGTCAGTAAGTTGCCAACATTTTGTTATCAAAGAAGTAATTTTTTTTTATTGTTCACATTTTTTGTATCTTGACTCAAGTAAGTTCAATTTGCATATGTTTATTTGCAGACAAAAAACAAGATGGCGCAGTTGAAAATCGAAACAAAGGTATGTATTCTGCTATCAGTACTTTACATATAGTTACATATTACAGGTGTTAATTTAGGCAGAAAAATCTGGTTAGATTCAATAGACAAAGTGTGGTTTTGAAAACTACATTTGTAGTTTTTTACTGTAAACACATTTCTATTTTTAAGAAGTTGAGCTCTGCTGTGAAATCCTGTGGGTATGGGTTTATTATTGTCTTTATTTGATCTGCAGCAAAAGCCCAGGATGGTGCAGCCATGGAAATGCAGCCCCTTAAGAGTGAAGATGGTGTAGATGGAGAGGACAAAAAGAAAGCAAATTTGCCAAAGAAAGAAAAATCTGTTTTGCAAGGCAAACTTACAAAATTAGCGGTGCAGATTGGCAAAGCTGGTATGTACATATATCATTTTCCATTTGTTGTGAGGTTTAGCACTCTGCAGTATACTCTTTGATTTTTGTGTTGCAGGAAATGCTTCCTTGTAATACCATTGTTAATCATACCACTGGGATTCTTGCCACTGAGATTATTTTACTAGTCTATTTGGACTGTCACTAGATTAAACTCATTTGTGCATGTATTTTAATGAGTCCCTTACCGCTTTTGTGATGGCAGATACCATATTTTAGTGGTTTTTGTGACATCAAATTGGTCAGTAAAAAGTTTAGCTAGTTTCAATTAAATAAAGTTTTTGTTCTTTATTTAAAGTAGACCTATCGCTACAATTTTAACTTTACTTAAAAGGGTAGAAAATTGTTTTATGTAAAAAAAAAAGTTTGTGATTTTTTTTCCCTGTCTTTACTGCTGTGGCGGTAAAGACTGAATGGTAGGCCAGAGCCTCCAGGGATGATACCTACATTGTGTATCCTGGGTGGCTTGAGGTTGCGATTTCTGCACATGCCTGATCTCAGCTGTTTACGGAAAAGGCTTTTTCCCACAATAAAAAATTGTATGTTTCACAGCACACTAGCATGTAAATCAAATGTAAGTCAATGGAATTTACAAGAGATAGGGGGCGGTGACAGATGGGTAAGTACTTTAGCTATAGTGTTCAATTTACATGCAAAACAATCCAAATTTTAAGCTGCATCTAATCAGATCTATGCTGTGACATATATATTGGCAATTACTTTAAAATTTGATTACTTTGATACATCTAATTGTATCCATAGATGGCTAAAATAGGTTTGGACCCTCCACAGACCAGTACCTATTTTAATGCAGAGGACATACCTTGTCTTTTAAAGTAAAAGTAAACTTTATAACTTAACTGTGACCAGGCAGTTTATGGTAATAACCTTACCTAACTGATCACAATTTTTTTGAATTACTTTCCTTGTTCTATCGTGGGTGCCTCCATACTCACCTGAACCTCTTCCTGATTTCAACAATGTAGGGCATCTTCATTGTCCAGGCCAGGGTGGCTTAACTGGATACCTTCACAGTGCATGCTAATAGGAATTCATTCAGTTCTTGTGATTTCAGGGGATGACTGGGATATGTGGCATATCCTGGCCTCATGCACTGCACTGCTTGTGCACAGCTTAGTGTACTTAGAAAGGGAGCGAACCAGCAGGAAAGTCATTGCAGAAGGGATATCATCACCTGTCCAGTGTTTAGCCTTCTGACAAACCATATCCACACAAAAAAAAAATAAAAACATCTAGGAAACCGTGCACAAACTCTGTATGCTTGCAGTGAGGTGAAGTTACACTGAAGTTGGTATGAAAGCCTAAAAGCAGATATAGAGGTCAAGGTTGGCTCCTTTACTTCATAAAGTGTGTGCGCATATATGTGTTTTTATAGTATTTTCTATATAAGATGTATAATTTGTAACATTATTTTTTTAATTTACTTCCCAGTATGATGATTGTACAAAGCTTTTTTGATTCTGCTAAAGCCATTAATGCTCTAAGGTCATGTGAGGAATCATTTTAAGTAGATTCTGGCCTATTAATAACACATCTTTTATTGTGGACTTAGCAAGGTCTTATGCTTGTTCATAGTATCATAGATGTATTAATATGGGTGTTCAGCTTATAAAGGATTCAGTAGGACTCAGCTGAAGATTTGAGGCAAATGCTATGCTAATTCTGTGTAACAGGTACATAGATTGTTTGTGGTTGTACTTCTAATGACAAGATTGTTGTATTTCAAAAGCCTAAATAGTTACAAGTGGGGCTTTACATCATCCTAAACAGCCAAAAGTTTTGATTGATTTTTTTTTTAAATTGCAGTTTTTCCTGGTGTTTGCTTTTGTATTTTTGATAACTACTTTGTATGACTACATATGTTTTTTACTCACCGCTGCTCTGTTGGATTAAAGTAAAATTTTATATTTTTTTTATTTTAATGCAGTTCATCTGCCCACTACCTCTCACTTACTCTATTCCCTCCTACAATTATTTTTATTAATAATAATAAACAGGATTTATATAGCGCCAACATTACGCAGCGCTGTACATTAAATAGGGGTTGCAAATGACAGACTAATACAGACAGTGATACAGGAGGAGAGGACCCTGCCCCGAAGAGCTTACAATCTAGTAGGTGCAGGAATTTACACACAATATGATAGGAGATATGTAGTGGTGGGAAGTATTGATGGTTTCAAAAGACAGAAGAAGATGGGTAGGCAAGTTTCAAAAAAATGGGTTTTGAGTGATGTTTTAAATAAGCAGAAAGTAGGAGAAAGGATGAGGAAGACCATTCCAGAGAGTTGGGGCAGCTCTAAAAAGTCTTGTATCCGTGCGTGTGATGAGGTTATGAGTAAGGAAGTCTTTAGTAGCTCATTGGAGGAGCAGAGAGCGCCTGGGGGAGTATTTTTTTTTTAACAGGTCAGAAATGTAAGTGGGACAATAACTGTGTAGGGATTTGAAGGCAAAGCACAGGGGTTTCAATCTGATTCTAAGGTGAAATGGAAGCCAGTGTAGAGAGCTGCAGCGGAAGAGCAGCGGTGGGAAGGAAAGATGAGTCTGGCTTCACCATTCATAATAAGATTGTAGAGAAGAGAGTCGGGTTAGTGGAATACCAGAGAGGGAGAGGTTACAGTAGTCCAGACGAGAGATGATAGTGTGTGTACAGAAAGAGCGTGTACAAGGAGTTTGGTGGTCTCGGGACAGGTAGGGGTGGATTTTGGACATGCTGCGTAGATGAAAGTGATAGGACCTGGAAATGTTCTGAATATGGGGGGTAAATGAGAGGGCAGAGTCAAAGGTGACACCAAGACAACGTGCCTGAGGGGAGGGACAGATAACACCATTGTTAGTGGGTGAGGAGGAATTGCCATTGAAAGAAACCTGAAAGGAGTACTCAGACAGATAGGAAGCAAACCAAGTGAGAGCAGTGTCACAGATACCAGTGGAGCACATGATTTGTATTAGAAGGGGGTGATCAACAGTGTCAAAAGCAGAGGAAAGATCAAGGAGAAGGAGCAGGGAAAAGTTGCCTTAGGGCTTGGCTCTGATGAGGTCATTGGCCACTTTAGTAAGGGCTGTTTCAGTGGAATGGGCAGCTCTAAAACCAGACTGGAGAGGGTCAAGGAGAGAGTTGGTGCTCAGGTAATTGGTGAATCTTTTGTAGACAAGGCGTTTAAAAAGTTTAGAGACATATGGGAAAAGGGAAATAGGATGGTAGTTAGAGGGTGGGGTTCAGTAAGGGTTTCTTCGGGATAGGGAGAATTATGGCATGTTTGAAAGCTGAGGGGTATTTACCAGTAGAAAGGGAGAGGTTGAATAGTTCAGTTAGGGCAGGGGCCAGGGTGGAGGAATGGGCACAGAGTAGCTCAAAGGGAATTGGGTCAAGCGGACAGGTAGTGGATGGAGATGATTAGAGAAGAGAAGAGACTTTGTCCACAGTAATAGGGCTGAGGGAGGCCAGTGATGGTTTACAGATGGAAGGGGTGGGTATGGTTGGAGTGGCTCATTGAGCAGTAACATCATGTTTGATTTATTCAATTTTATCTCTAAAGTAGGTGGCAATGTCTTGGGCAGAGAAGGTTGTTGTGGGGGGAGAAGGTGTGGGATTTAGGAGGGAGTCAGTTGTAGAGAAGTAGTTGTGTGGGTTGGAGGCTTGAGAGGAAATGACAGCGGAGAAATAATTTTGCTTGGTGACAGTGAGCTCTGTGTTAAAGTTTTGTAGCTTGGCTTTGTAGTGCATGAAGTCAGCATTGAGGCCAGATTTTCTCCACTTGTGCTCAGCTGCACGAACAGTCTTTTGTAGTTGTTTGGTGTGAATGTTGTGCCTGGGTCAGGGGTTGGCAGGCCGGCGGTAAGAGAGTGGTTTACCTGGGTAGCAGCTTCATCTGGGCAGGTGATTTCAGAGAGAGTGTGGGTTAGGTACGCAAGGAAGTTTGAGAAAAGGTGGTCAAGGTTACGGATATCTCTCTGCCATTGACTAGGTCTGAGATGTGGCAAAGGGGAGCAGGAGTTCGATAGGTTGAAGGTGATAAGGTTGTGTTCAGAAAGGGCAAATGGTGAGTTGTCAAGGAGGGTGAGGTTGCAGAGTTTGGAAAATACCAGGTCTAGAGTGTGTCCAGCTATGGGTGTGGGGGCCATTGATGTGCTGTGTGAGTCCAAATGAGGAGGTAATGGAGAGCAGTTTGGCTGAGGAAGGATGGTTGGGCTCATCCATTACAACAAGAAAGTCATCGAGGATGAGGGTGAGCAGGTCATGGGAAAGAATGTGTGGGAGCCAGGAAGCAAAGTTATCCAAAAGTTGTGATACTGGCCCAGGGGGGCGGTAGACAACAGCAACAATGAGGGGTAAGGGGCCAAAGAGATTTGACAGAGTGGACTTCAAAAGAGGGGAAACTAAGGGATAAAAAGGACTCTGTATGTACAGTTAGGTGAGAGAATTAGACCCACACCACCCCCTACTTTGTTGCCAGGTCTGGGGGTATGTGTAAAGTGCAGACCTCCATGGGAGAGAGCAACGGCAGAGGGGGAAAGCCAAATTTCAGTGAGAGACAAAGTTCAGAGATTTAGAAAGGAGAAGATTGTGTATGGATTTTAATTTATTGCCAACCGATCTGGCATTCCATACACTGCCAGAGAGAGGGGATAAGAACTTTTGGGTAGGGTGAATGGGGATGAGGTTAGGAGAAGGGAGTATCTTTCTGAGTATATGGAACGGGAGGCTGTGTAGGGGACCAGGGTTTGGTGAGATGTCACCAGAGAGTATCAGTAGAGAAAAAAGGTGCAGGAGCACAGACAGTGATATCAGGAGAATGAAGGAGCAGGAAGACAATGAGTAATCAGACTGGGGAGTACAGGGAGTAGTGCCAGCAAGGAGAGAGCAGAGTGAATAATACATTTTTACAAATAATTGCGATCCATATGCGTACATTAAACAATGTGGCAAACTGAAGTCCATGAGAGGCAGACCTGTAATATGGGTTGAAGTGAGGCTTCTAAACTTGCTGAGTGGGATATGATGATTCAGTCAAAGAGATGGTTTAATAAAATACCAGTTCAGAATGGCAGCAGCAGAGGATGTGTTGGAGTCCAGGTGAATAAATAAGTCCAAATGCATGAGATGGGAGTGGCAGAGTAAAATTGTATGTCCATATCTGTTCCAATTCCTTTGTCAATTCCCTGGATTAATTCCACTTATAATTTTGGCACAAAGATTTGGGCACATGACCAGGGTCCCAACGTGACCTTGTCTGTTGTTTAAATAGAAGTGCTTTGGGCCCTGATAATGGATGGACATAATGTGCTGTCAATCCTATATTTGCATATATGTATGGTTTTGACAGGGATGGTAGTGTCATTTGTAGATCTTTTTTTTTTATCCTATATGTTTCATCATATAGAAATATGTGATCCGAGACTGCTCAGATTGCCAGGTTAAACGTTCCCAAAAAAGGTGTGCTATATCACTCGCCACTGATTTTACACATGGACAAATTAGGTTAACTACACTGCCACGGGGTGACCCATTTTAATTCCTGAATTTACTTTTATCTATCATTACATTTTAGATGTATTAAGGGCCAGATTTTTTCAGCCCAGTACTTTGCCCAATGTGAATTTGTTAAAATATTTTAAGGTATTATATTACAGTGTATTTTTTGTTTTTTAGGCTTGGTGATGTCTGCAATTACAGTCATAATCCTTGTTCTATATTTCGTCATCAATACATTCTGGATTCAGCAACGTCCTTGGTTGGCCGAGTGTACTCCCATTTATATCCAATATTTTGTCAAATTCTTTATTATTGGAGTCACAGTATTGGTAGTAGCTGTTCCAGAAGGTCTTCCACTTGCAGTTACAATTTCCCTGGCATATTCTGTTAAGGTATGTATTTGTAGTTTTTTGCTGCCTATTTACTGCATTGTCAATGTGACATAAGGAAAATCTTACGAGAGACATCTTTCTTTAAAAAGAATTGTGCTGTCTTATGGTTCATGATCAGGAATAGGTGATTAATATTGCTTACACATTTTTCACAGTGTAAGCAATACACAGTGCTTACACAGTGTAATAAATCTGTCCGCAATAGTTATATACTATATATGGTTTATATAACATGTTGGTCACAACAAGGTTGGACAATTTTATGTAGGTATCAAAGGGAGATCATCCCATCCATACATAGCTAATTGTTTGCCATCAATAGATTATTTATATGACCCTAAAACAAATTTTTTATTCCATGTTGCAGTACATAACTGTACCAATGTTTTTGTTTATTCTTTTTGCTTTCATAAATTAGGCTTGTTAAAAGGTTAAAGCTTTTTGAGGGCCTGGCAGGTGATAGAAAAGCTAGGTAGACTTTCTTTAGGAATTGTGTGTATCAGATGAATAAATGTAAAAATGGTTTAGTGTAATCAAAAGTATTAATAATAATAAAAAAAAAACTAAACCACAAACATTCTTAACCACCTAAGCGTTACACTGAGGTCTAGATTTCTGTACCAAAAGTGATCCACTGTTTTTCATGAAATTTTTTTAAATTGTAGACCTGTAACTTACAGAAATATGTCCGAACAGGGGTTCTAGTAGATAATATGAATATAAAAAATGTTTGAAACACGAGATCGGCGGACGATGATCGATGGAGGACGACGCTGGATGAGCACAGGGGGACCAGGTAAGTAAGGATGTGAAAAATCTCGGGCTTAACCATCCTTGCAATTTTTTTTTGCCCGAGCGAAGGTCGGGCTTAACTGCAAGGAGGTTAATGGGAGGGAGATGGAAAAAGGAATGAAAAGGGGAAGGGAAAATAGAAGGCTTTTAAACTGGAACTAAAACGAAATGTATATAAAATATAAATTTTATTATCATATTCTAAAACCACATAAGGCACACATTAAAATATTCAGTTGTGACTAATCATATATATACACACACACACACCAATACATCTTGGGATATAGATGATCCAAATGACAATAGTCTAATGTAATGGGAAATCTCCTGTTCTGACGCGTTTCGCCCTTATGGGCTTCCTCAGGGAATTAGGAGAATATTTCTAACCACTGTGAAAAACATTTTCTTATTGGAATGAATGGGGATTTCAAACATGGTTGTTGAAACACCAAGTTTCAACACTGTGGAAAACCGTACATGTAGACCTATTCATAATACTGTATCCTGCGTCTTGAGTCATATTTTCCAAACAAAGGTTTATTATTTCAAATTATGACAGGTTTTATAAACTTATTAGATGTTAGTGGTTTATAAGCAAAGAGAGGGAGGGAAAGATTATAGGGGAGCTCTGATATGGACTCAAAAATTGTAGAATGGGCCCAGCCTATATGAAGTAAATTCAGAATTGGAGGGGGATAAAAAAAAGGGAAGAAGGGGAAGGGAAAGTAGAAGGCTTTTAAACTGGCACTTTACGAATACGTTCTGGTTTTAAACGCCTTTATTACAAGGTTAAACTCCTCTAAAAGCTGTTTGGGAATTTATAAGTCTTAAAACTACTCATGATAGACTTAGCCTTGTTTAGGAAATGTGATTGGATAAAGCATTTTATCCAATATTCTTGTAGGTTTTTTGATTTGTTTTGAATGTGTTTGTATAAGTGGTCACTTTACATTAAATCAGAGCTTCACTTACTTAGATACCAATTTTTAAAGAAATCAAATGAATTATCAAAATGGACCTACGAGAAAAGGTTGCTCAATCGTACTAATCTGTAAAAGGATTTAAAATACAAATTCAGATTTCTGAAGATGTCAGTCTGTATTTAAAAAGTGATAAACATAGGGGTTCTTTTGTTACCAAGCCAAGGCTGGTTAGACTAAAAAGATTTCAGCCACCAATGTCAGGAAAATTTGTCAGGATGGAAAGAAAAACCCACAATCTACTTAAGCTGAAATATAGACTTCACTGTAGATAAGTGGTGGTTCTGTTTTAAGATATAATGAGGTGCTTTCACATACATTGAGCTGCACAGTAGAAGTACAAAAAGGAGAACAAGTCTTTACTGTGCCAGCATCACAAAACAATCCACTTACAGTATGCCAAACTGCACATAGACAAGCCTCATAACCTCTGGAACAAAATCCTTTGGAGTGATGAGGCCAAACTTGAACTTTATGCTCACAGCAACACTTTGGCATGGCCAACGATGAGTACACTGTTCCTACTGTGAAGCATGCAGGTGAATCTCTTTGTTTCAGAGGTGTGTGAGCCCCATCAGTACAGTTTTTATATTATTTATAAATATTTATTACATTATAATTTATGATTTGTGTTTCAAACTTTATCATACCCTGAAGTTACTCCTAAGAATTACAGGCCTAAAATTTTAAACAGTAAATTATCATGCAAAACAATGTACCCCATTTGACATAAAAATACTGACCTAATTAGACCGCGGGGCAGGTTAACCTAATCTTCCGTGGGTATTTGCACTTGTATTTGCATCCATGTGCTTCTTTTATTTTAGGACTATGAGGTCCATGTCACACAGGCAATCTTGATGCTGACGATATGTTGCCATCAATTGGGTTGCCAAGAGACCTCACTCCAGTCTCTGTAGAATTGCTCCCTTGCTAGTGAGGCCAGTGACAACACAGCCCTGTAGGTATCGATTGAATTTGTGCAGCATTACAGTACAGTGACAAAACCATTTAAACAGAGGCTTGTGAAAGGCTCTCCTGCATCACTTTTGATTTATCTTTAACACCAGAGTTGTCAGTGTGACATAACTCGTAGAATCAAACGTTCTTAGAATATTTTACATTACAGTACAGCTGATGTTTGATGAGGAAATTCCTACAGTAAAATGTATAATGATAAACATACAAATTGCGTTTGATCTGACAAAACTGTAGCAAAAAAGATTCATCATATAAATGAGAAAACTAATATTAGAAAAAAAAACATTTCAGTTTAAATGCTTTGCAGGTACAATTGCTGTGGTAGATCTGTAAAGGTTCTCTATCTATCGATCGTATAATTTTTTTTTAAAATACCTTTCTATCGATATAGTATGCCAAATGTCTACATTTTTTTCATCTCCTACTCCAATATAGGAAATATAAATACAAGATTTGTTGCATCTGCCTTTGTCATGATTCAGTGATTTTTACATACCTAAAATAATTAGACATGCAGATTGGGAGGACTTTACAAGATTACCTCCTAATGCCTGTTTTTTTCCATTTTCTTCTTTTTCCTCTTCTGCTTATTACTCCAGGACCAGAAATGCATTTCTAGCTTCTTGTGCCATTTTTGTATTTTGTCCATAGCTCGCCACTAACGTTAAAAAAGAACCCTGCTGATTTGTGAATTAGCCATATCCCCTAGTGTTTTTACTATCGCTGCCTCTGGCATGTATTTACAATGCACATGGTGGATGCCCTTTGATGCAAATGTAATTTAATGTTCAGTTTGTGTCTAATTCTAGCTGCAGTATTGCTCACCCCTGATTCTTGCTATGTTGCTGGTTAAAGTTTTAAAGAAAAACTGTCTGGGCATTTTATATATTGGTATTATTTTGAATAGTTGTGACTAATATTGATTTTCATTACCTGTTTTCTAAGTGTTTTCAGTGTCTTCATATAGCATAGGCCTAACAAATCATTTCATATTTCTAAGTTCAAAAACTAAAAAGGCATTAAAATGTAAGAAATGTATGATAAACTAGGAAAAGAGTATTTAAGCTACTTGCAAGCACACTAACAATTTTTTTTGTGGAAATCTAGAAAATGATGAAAGATAATAACTTGGTTCGACATCTGGATGCCTGTGAAACCATGGGAAATGCCACTGCAATCTGTTCAGATAAAACTGGAACATTAACCATGAACAGAATGACTGTTGTTCAAGCTTTCTTAAATGATAAACATTACAGAAAGATTCCTGATGCAGAGTCCATTCCTGAAAATGTACTGAACCTCCTTATCACAGGGATTTCAGTCAACTGTGCTTACACATCAAAAATTTTGGTAACTGCTATCTCTGTTTCTCTATTTTTTTTTTTTAACAGATGTTAAAAAAAAATAGTGTTGTAATTTAAAATGAACCCACCATTTGGCAAAATTTGAACAAGTTAAAATTATTCTTCTAATACTGTATGAGATGAAATGTACTGTACAGGATTCTTGTATGCATATGTTTTCAATTTTTTGCCTATAAAATTTATTTTTTAACTTGTTGAATTTTCAAAGTGCAATACATGCCTTTAAAGTTAGGGAATTCTTTTAAAATTAGGAAATACCCACTGTAAATTGGGAAAAGAATGGTCCATTCCTTGGCTGTTCTGCAAAGGTGTCAGCTGCAAAACTAGGAACTTTGAACCTAATTGATGAAGACTATTGTATTTCATTAGTGAAGTCCATACCCCATTGAATTTGAGCTGTCAGAAAAGCCAGACTTAATGCAACAAAATACTAATTGAATGTTTGGTGGCATCTATAGTTTGTTTCCCCTACTTGGTCTGAACGAATCACGTGCCATTAACTACAACAATGGCATTTAATGTTTTAGAAGTGTGTTTTACTAAGCCAAGAACATTCAGATGCTAAAAAGTTTTGTATCCTATCTTAGATTTGTTTGTAATTTAAGTAAAACAGCTGAATTATCCACCTCCTAGAGTAGTGGTTCAGTATTTTTTTTTTTTTTTTTTTTTTTTTTACCAGTGGTTGTACTGTTTGAATACCTGTGCTAGTTGCTTTGCTCTAAGCATGCTCCTTGTTGTATAATGTAATAATGTAGAGTTACTACATGTATAAATCTGTTTTAATTTTCCCTAAATTACAGCCCCCATTTTGTTACACACAATATTTTTAAATGAATGCCTTTTACTGACCTATTCAACACAAAACTATATCTCACGCATTTTTAATATCAGCAGAGGCTTTGTATAAAATATAGAAGCAGGGTAGCAAGCTTACATTTTCTAAAATATTAAATAATTTTATTTATTTTTTTTTTACACCTTATAAATGCAGGCCATTGATGATCGGACTTTATGATATTCATTGTTTTTTTCTGCTTTGTGACTTTTTATAAATTATTTCACAGCCTCCTGAAAAAGAAGGTGGCCTACCGCGCCATGTTGGTAACAAAACTGAATGTGCCTTGCTGGGATTTCTTTTGGATCTAAAACGGGACTATCAAGATGTTCGGAATGAGATCCCTGAGGAAACCCTTTTTAAAGTGTACACTTTTAATTCTGTGAGAAAGTCCATGAGCACAGTGTTAAAACTCAATGATGGTAGTTATCGAATGTTTAGTAAGGGTGCCTCAGAGATCATCCTTAAAAAGTAAGTAGCATTGTTTGATTTTCATTCTGTTAACATGGAGTGTTACTTATTTGTGTTCACAGACAAACTTCACTAAATACTAAACAATTGTGAAGATCTGATATCATTCATACTCTTTTAACAGATTTGGTAGAACTTGCCTTAATCATAACTAAGCAAATGTATTTGTTGGTGCTTTTGAAATTTTTAGACTTGTAGGCATTAAGCTTTGTAATGGGTTCCAAAGACATGCAGATATAATACTGTGCAAAGGTTTTTAGCAAATGAGGAGCAGTAGCAGTAATAAAAGGGTGATTCTTTTGGATTATCAGCAATACTACACACTTTAGTTGTGGTGGTGAATATGTCATAACACCCCCTCTCTCCTGTTTAGTGTTGTTGAATAACTCCCATTTAACAAACAAAAAAAATACTATTTTGGGTGCCTGTGCTTGTAATAATAATTTAATGTATTAATTTGCTACCTACCTGTACTTCTGTGACAAACTAAAAGTACTGATAATTTTGGCAAGCTGGATTTAATCAATGTACAGGTAAGGTATTACCATACCTTTTGTAACTTGCATTGGTTACAGGTTTTTCAAGTTGCCCTGGGGTGCTTTTCAGTATGAATAAAATGTTGCATGCACAGTAGTACCTTGCTGCCCAAGTGTGAAAGGGGCCTCACTCATATATGCCCTTTTGATTAAATCCCCTTAGTGGATGAATAAGAGTTTTTTTGTATCTATTTATGAACATAGTCTATTTTGTGACAGCAGCAGCTTCTACAGCTGTTGCATATGCACATCAACTCCTGGTTATCATTCTAAGAATAGAGAAATGCAGGCAAGGAAGGGAGCACAACATTGAGCCAGAAGGTACTACACATGCCCTGTGTACCTCAGTTAAGCTTTTTTGGTGTTTGTCCAATGTCCACACAAGGTAAATGTGTAGGAAAAAAAATGCAAAATCTAATCTGAAGATTAGTACAATACAGTATGTTGCTCATTTGTAATTCAACATGTGTGAAACACATTTATGTCCCTCGAAGACAGAAAAACAACTTTTCATTTTATTATTCAAAAAACCTCTTGCTTGAAGGTTGAGGTCAATATATTGTACATTACCTGTATTGCTTGTCTGTGCTATGAATCTTGTTGTGCCTTTTATACTTAGACTAACCAGTCTGTAGTTTGCTGTATCTCAGTAGTATAATATACAATAATAGATTTATACAAATGTTTCGCTGACTGCTCTAGCTCTTGTCATGATGGAGGACTTTGCACAGCTTTGATATTCTTAGTATTTATCTGTTTGGAAAAACAGCTGGGGAATGTTGTGGGAAAGGGTGTATGCAAACCCTAAAATGCAATCTCTACTTTTCCTTTGCTGTATCATGGAGTAGCTGATATTTATCAAAGATTAAAACAATTGCAATTGTGTATACATTTAGATATGTGTGTTTCTTCCTTCTTGCATATTAGCCTATCACATAGCTGGTGACAGCTCTTCTTCCTCTACACTCTTTACATTTTTGCTCATTGCTTTACCCTTTCACTCCTTCTCTTCCTTTCCCTATCTATCCAATGTTGTCTGCCCGTCTGACATTTCTAGGCAGTAAAAATGAACTTTAGGAGTGTCCTAGAGGTCAGAAGTATGAAGCCAAGCAATAGCATAACAATCCAAACCTTGGACACAGCCCAGAATTAAACAAGGAAAAATCTTAAAGCAGTCTAAATGAATACAAACATTATATAGAATAGCAGTTTCATAGAATAAAAAGTGCTAGCCCACTGCAGTACATCTAATTCTCTCTCGGCTATATATTTAGCCAAATCAGAATCAATTCTAAAGTTTATACTACTTTAAGTTGTATAATCTATTATAAAATTGGGTATGAACATTAAAGATCATAATAGCTCAACTTGGAATTTAGTGAAACTATTCACTTGGCTTGAAACTTATGCCAGGTAAGTTTTATTTAAATGTGTTTAGGAGTGCTGTCAACTCCAGGTAACTAAGAATTACCTCCAGCGGTCGCCAACTGGAGCTCCGCGGCTCTGGCCAAGTGCTATCAATTCCAGGTAACTAAGAATTACCTCCAGCGGTCGCAAACTGGAGGTCCGCGGCGCACCTGCCAGAGCCATGGACCCTGTTGTTACTCGTACGAATCGCAAGCTCAGGGAGGTGGGCGGGTTGTGTCCCATCACGTTTTCAGAGCTGCAGTATGAGAATTGGTGGGCTTATGACATCACTTTGGGGGCAGTTTCTTACCCTTTGAGTGACACCCGCCGCATGTGCGGTCTGGAGCCGGTAATTTTAGTGATCGGCAGAACAGATTGGTGACCACTGTCCTAAAAGACAAATACAGCAAGTCCTGACAGCTAAATCTTCTTTACGCTATAAAATGTGTGTTCATCACTGTGTCCCAGTAATGAGTCTTTGCCCTCACTTCTGTCCTGGGCTGTGGAGTCAGTAGATAAACCCTTCGACTCTGACTCCTCAGTTTCTGGCACCCCTGACTCCGACTCTCCGACACCTCTGTGTTTACAGGTTTTCTCATTTTATCTTCTTTTGCAACCAAACTTCACAAAAAATTTTGAACCCCCCAATTATTCATAAATCAATAAATTTATTATAAAATTAAATAGAACACAATATTTTTACCATTAATAAAAATATATGAAATAAATTGATAATTTGTCAATTATGTTTTTTCTTTTATATAATTTTAAAATTAAATCTTTATTTCAGGGATTTATACTAAGTTTTAAAATAACAATGTTATTCATCTTTTTATCTTCAAAGTTATTAGCTTTATATTCAGTATTACGCTTACCCTTATGGCCAGAGAATTAGATAATGCAGAATGTCAAAGAGTGGTAGACAATTATCTGAATGGAAGTGATGCCTCCCAGATAACAATGGTTTTGGGTTGTAATCGTACAACCATAACCAAAATTATTAAAACCTATGAATCTTCCGGTAGTGTGGAAAAATTACCAAGAGGAGGTCTGAGAAAATCAAAGTTGGATGAAGCCCATAAAGAGGAGTTATGCAAGTTAATGTCCGAAGATTGTACAATAAGCCTCAGGGAAATAAAGGATCAATTATTTGCCAAATTGGAATTAATGTATCTATTTCAACAATAGATAGATACATTGATAAATTCCAATGATCATTAAAAGAACTTAGGCTTAGCTATGCTAACAAAATCCTTGATCTCATTGCTAAGTAAGATGGAAAAAACATCTACTTTCTTGATGAAGTAGGTTTTAACATCTCAATAAGAACAAAAAGGGAAAGATCTACTGTTGGGCAAAGGGCGGTGCATGTTGTAGCTAGAGTGCGTTCCAGAAATTATTCAATTTGTTGTCTAAGGAATAAAACTGGCACCCTCCACTTTGGCACAAGCATTTAATCAAGAATTTTATTGATGAGGTTTTGAATGTTTTCAGTGGAAAGAGTGTTCAGCATGCCATCCTAATTATGGATAATGCTGCTCGCATCAGCAGTTAGATTTGAAGCATAATGCAGGCCTTCTGATGTATGGGGGGGGTCAGGAAATTTAAAAGCGGAATACAATGTAATCTGCTTTTAAATGGTTTTTACAGTAAAAAAAAAAAAAAAAAAACACACAACATATATTAAAAATAAAAGAACATATTTTAGTGCACCAAACATCATTGCCCAGAGCCCTGATTTACAGTTTGCCCACTACTATCTTTTTATATATATTATATTTTTTGTGGTCTATTATTTTTTATTTATAATAAATAAATATAATTAGGATACCTTGGCGTTAATCCTAAGAATTACAGGCCCACAATATAAACAAAAATTTCTATGCAAAAAAAATAGGATCACTTTTGGCATAAAAAATCTGACAGAAATAGAATGCTAGGGGGGTTAAACTTGGAATATAGTTGTAGAGTAGAATAGCTGTTAAGTGTGATCCAAAACTAACTCAATGTAGTGTTCTCAGAAACAGAATTGCTACCTCCAGATTCTTTCATCTTAAATCAGACTTTATTATTTTTAGAGCTGAAAATAGTCTTTCAACACTGACTTGGGTGGGTGGCATTGCTGTTACAGTTCTAGCCACATCACTAATAATCTCAGGATAAAAAAGGATGGATGGCTTCTTCTACAGTCAGTTTTGATGAGCAATCATACTTCTTTTCTTCTTTTAATACTTAAAAAACTCCTGCTGGAATCTCTTTATTTGGACATTTTCTGGTTGTTTATCTTTCACGCATATGCAACATCGCTTTACTGTTGAAAGTTCCATTTTGTCCCAGTAGGAATCAAAGTCTAATTCCTCATTTGAAGCGGATGATCCTGAGTTACCAGTGCTTATAGCTTCATCCAGTGGTGGTGTTCCAGGTAGTAATCCCTTCATGCGAACTGCTACATTTTAGAGGGCTTTTTTGCAGTATCAATCTGGTCATTGCTCAACAAAATTCAGTTCATTGGATCAAAAAAAAAAGCAGCTAACAAGATTTGATTTTCCAATAAGAAATTCTCTCTTTTCCTCATTGAAGATACAAGGCCATCAACTATTACCCCCCACTTTTGTTCAGGCAATATATGAAGCTCTTCCATTTCAGGAACTGTTTACCAGGTGTTAAATCTTCAGATTGCAAACTCTTGGTGACAGTAAAGGCGTTAGAGAGTAGATTTTCCAGTGCTCTTACTTGTGTCCAATGGCTTTCAGTTAATAAAACATTTTCATTGTCCAATCCTTCAGGAAAGTCTTTTAGTTCAAGCAAATGCTTTACCGTGAATTAAGTGCTTCCCCAGCGTGTTGTTTGATCCAAAATGGCTCCTTTTCCTGCACGTCTTTTCAAAATGGCATCTGTTTTAGTGGCCCAGGCTGCAACAGTTACTTGCCTCAATTTGCCAATTAGAGTAGCTGCATGATGATCTTTCAATCTATCTCTTATTGCAGAGTATGAACAGCACAGCGCATATGTTGAATAGTAGTACGCTTAGATGCTTCTTCAACAATGTTATCCAAAATGTCACTATTCTCTACGCTTTCTTTTTCTCCAATACTTGCAGAACTGTCTTCCTTTAATATGTGTCTGTCACTTTCTTCATCTACTTTCTTTATTTTCTCAATTGTGCTCAAAATATTAGAAGCATTATCTGTCACAATACAAAGAATCTGTTCCTTTTTAATTTCAAAATCTTCTAGAACATCCTCCACTAACTTCTGAAGATAGTCACTGGTGTGATGTGCCTGAGTGTCCTTTACTAAGGTTTGCGTTATTGTTTTATTAATTTCATCAACAAATCTAACACTAATAGCAAAATAACTGACGTGTGCATGCATCAATTTTTATGAAGTCAAAATGTCCCTTCAGACCTTTTCATAGTTCTTCCTTTTTACATTTGGCCTCTTCAATTATAGGTTTCTTTATACTTTCTCTTTCCAGAGAAGCACCAAGTTTTTTAGCCATTTCTCCATTTAGACCTAAAAAGGCTGGCTGTGACAAGAGGGATAGTGGTACACTATTCGTTACTATCATTTCAATAATTTGATGTTTGAATTTTTCTGGTCCCATTTGTTATGGTAACTTTGTCGGATATAAAGAATCTTCTTTTAGATTTTTGAACATTTTTTATCCCAGAAGTAGATGGAATATTTTCATTGATATCTTTCTCATCCACAACTTCTAACACTTTAGGATGAAAATGCTGCAAGTGTCTTTTCAAATTTGATGCTCTTGTAGGTGCATTTTTGTTGGACCCATTGAATTTTTGCATCACCTTGTTTTTCACCATCATCTTCAAGAATACATTGACACGTAATGTTTCCCATCATTTGATAATGTAAAGTGCTCATAAACAGCAGATTTTATTGTAACAGACTTTTTGCTATTGTGAATAGGGTGCCGCTTTCACTAAAATATAAATATAAAATATGTTATACTAACTAGCATATTCTTTAATTTAAATACAAACATACACATAGTCCTGCACTATTGCAGACATACATACAACACGGCACTATACACACAAATAGGCTTTAGCCCTGCACTAAACTTAGATATAATTTGTCCTATACAAAAAAACATGCACAAACATATATACATTACACACAACACAGCCCTAAATTTTTCTCAGAAACTTACACACAATATGCAGTATACACAAAACATTTATACATTCCTGCACCATACACACACCGTAGTTTTATCCAGAAACATGCACACAGCCTTCCATCATATTACACACAAGCAGCCATGCAGTTTTAAAATAAACATGAACACTTACAGTTGAATCCCAAAAAGTCTGTTCCTCCAAGCTCTTTTAGCAGACAGAGAAAGTTGAGCAGACACTGCTACCTTTATCTTTGCTTGCTGATCCTCTGCTGAAGACAGGGCAGTGGGAGGCTCCAGGGCCAGGGGGGCCTCCTAACTAACTTCCTAGTATTAGGTGGTCGGCAAAATGATGTTAAAGTTTAGCCCTGGATTGGAGCATATATGGAGAGTGCAGACAGGACACCTGAACACACATCAGGCCATAGCACTCGCCTACACCTAGTATCATTACACTTATTTATACTCAGATGAACTTGTTAAAACACATTATATCTGAATTCAATTGAAAACACTTTTTAATGTACATGATCCAGATTACAATAATGTGAATGTCAGGTTGCATATTAGCTCAGCTGAACTT
This sequence comes from Pyxicephalus adspersus, assembly GCF_032062135.1. NCBI lineage: Eukaryota > Metazoa > Chordata > Amphibia > Anura > Pyxicephalidae > Pyxicephalus > Pyxicephalus adspersus. The sequence goes on along the minus strand of NC_092859.1, from coordinate 82,810,772 downwards.
CACACTAGTAGAAATACAACTATGCACTGGGCTTTATTCTTACATCAGCGAATTACTTATTTATGACTATTGTTTGTGAAATTGGACATTGAATTTGCTGTATTTTTTTTTTTTTTAATTAAATGTATCGGGAGTCGCAGTCGGCACATTTTTATTGACTCCGAATCCTGGTACCCAAAATTTTCTCCCGACTCCACAGCCCTGATTCTGTCCCATATCTGTTATGCAAGAAAAATCTCCCAAACTGACAAAGCAAGAGACAGAGGGGGAGAATGTTAAAAATTCCAAAGCCCCCTCAATGTAAAAATTTAATGTGGGTTATGTGGATGACCTTGTTGCTTGCTTATGAAAATCTTGTTGTCTCTTGCTATTTCTGAATTGGTAAACTAAAACAAGCTTGCATCAAGTACAAGGCAAAACCAATTATCTGCATATTTGCTTGATGTCCTACCATAGAAAAAAATAGCATTGTGACTAGCAGTAGCAACCCCTTTTTTCTTCAAAGGAGATTGGCTTTGTTGTACTATGATTTTCAACAAAACCTGTTTTATCACTTTTTTTTATATTCCTCTGTATTTTAATTATATCCAGATTCTGAAAGGTAAAACCTGCTCGCATTGCAGAAGATTCTTCCTGCCCCTTCATGACAGTGCTCTTGACTGTTGTTTTGCTAATTAGTCACACAGCTCTGCACGTGCAGTATCACTTTCTCCTCTTTACCTGTGGGTACCTGTTGTTATTTTTTTTGAGGCTTTGGCAGCAAAGCTTTAACACTTCAGGTAGTGTCAGAGACAACCACTAATCCCCACCCCCTCACATCCCTATTACCCCATCACTATGATGGGGCGTAGCTTCATTAGTCAATGAGAATGTGTAGGAGGTAGAAACAGAATGAAAAACATTGACTCTATCAGGAGTATTCAGATTTCTGCAGAAATAGAACAAAGCTGAGTATTTTTGCAGTCTTGTAATGACTCATAACATTAAGTCCTGCATTGGACTGTTTTCTTGACGCATGGAATTGTATTGGCGGTGCTAATTTAGTTTTGAGTTTGGCCCGCGACTTTAAGTTTTTATTTTTGCTCACTGTGTATTTGAGTTTGAAACCCCTAATCATTATCTATAATATTGAATGACCCCTGAGTATCACAATCCACAAGTTCTGAGGTGTAGACTAGAACACAGCCATCCAAGTGTAGGGTTATTCTCCCAATATAGTATTAGGGGTTCCTTGGGGCATTTTGGAGAAGAGACAGTAAAGCAATCACTAGTTTTAAAAAAAATTACAACGTTACTGTCCCAGCTTTCTTTATGTTCGTTTTGCAAGTATAGTCTCTTAATTTTGGAAAGTTAGCATTTGTTGATTGGAAAGAATCTTCCCGAATTTGACCGTGTTCTAGTGTCCATCTTTTTTTCTACACCCACACACCAGAGCTTGCAGAATGTTTAATAGCCTGTTGACTTCAAATATGACATAGTAAACCATTCATTCTAGGGTTGGTTGCAAGACTGTCCAAAAAAAAAAAAAAAAATAATAAGTTTTGCCTGTTGAAAGCATACCACATTGCAAATAGGAAATTGTCAGCTGAAAATGTTTTATTTTAAGGATTTCGTTTATGCAGTAAATGTGTGTAGCTCAGGTTTATAGTAAATTGTTTGTGCATCTACCTTCTATCTCTAAAGAAGAAAGATGGACAGCTGATTCTGTCATATTTGCTTAATAAATTCCCCTCTATTCATGTTAGATGGTGAGATTGGGGAATAACAATGAAGTCTTGCAGCTGGTACCAAAAGGGCGCAGTTCCTCCCAATTATGTGGTTATGTTGCTTAAAGACTTGTTTACCCCTGATCATATCACTGATGTCCCATATATAACATAAACTTTTACATGTGGGAATGCAATAGATGTGACAGGTCAAGTATTTTTCCTGCAAGTATCTAACTTCATTTATCCTCTCAAATACCACATCTAAGAATTGTATTGCCAAACAGTAAGAGTATGTTTGTTTGTTTGTTTGTTTGTTTTTTGTCATGGGTTGCTATCTGCTTATCAAATGTTGGTACTTTTTTATACTGTATAACATTTAGGCCATTATCGGATACTTTTGTGGTGTTGATATTACTATTTTGCCATTTTCTCGTTACAGGTGCTTCAAAATTCTTAGTGCAAATGGTGAAGCCAAAATTTTTAGACCAAGGGATAGGGATGATATGGTTAAGAGCGTGATTGAACCAATGGCTTCTGAGGGGCTGAGGACCATATGCTTAGCTTATAGAGACTTTCCTGCTGGAGAACATGAGCCCGATTGGGAAAATGAAAATGACATACTTTCTGGGCTGACCTGCATTTCTGTTGTAGGCATTGAGGACCCAGTGAGACCAGAGGTCAGTAATAACATTTAAAATTAAATTTAAAAAAAGTTTCAGTTGGTACAAGTTTGTTTCTTACTACAGGTAGTCCATCTTTGAATTGGGGGTAGTGAGAATATCTAGCTAACTTACATTTAGAATGTGGGTTTGAGTACAGTGCCACATTCTGTGATCTGTTGTCACCGCAGAATTTAAAGAAAAACAAAACTGGACATTAGAGCTCTTTTGTAGCCAAAACCAGGTTAAAACATTAGTTTTCTATCACTTTATTGCAGTATTCAATGCAATCTAGTGTCCAATTTGTTGATATTACTCGTCATTAAAACTAGAACAAAAAATGTTGGCTGGAATGGGGCACTAAACTTCATTTAAAAGAAAATAGAAATAAAAAGTATATACTACTCCAAACATTATAAAAATAAATTACCATCTTTCAATTTAAGTGGTTCATTTGATAAAACAGATTTCGGCAGTTTGGCTTGTTTTAGAATTGTCCCAAACTGTCTGTCATATTTTTCTCTTGGGATTTGCCAGCTGGTCAGAATATTCTAATGCTGAGTTTAGAGGACTTTTATCAAGCATGAGCTGCATGATCTTGTAGGAAATGAATAATCAACTTGCTCCTCCAATTAAATAAGTTTATGCAGTTGAACTTTGCCTTTCAAATGTGGCACGTCTAATCTAAATTTAGCAAATAAATGATGAGACCAGGCACTTGACTAGGATTTACAGCTTTTACAGATTTAAATTTTTTTCTGGTTAAGAATTAACCATTTTTAATTTTTTTGGTTAAGAATCTATGTCTATTGGCATAAAGAGCTCCACTTGGAGCTTCACATGATGGCACTTAAGGGGCTTGACCGTTTACGCCTGTATATTTCGTACTTGAGTATAGTTTGTTTTCTTTCCCGCATCCAAGGTGCCAGAAGCAATAAGAAAATGTCAGCGAGCTGGTATTACAGTCCGTATGGTAACAGGGGACAACATTAACACTGCCCGCGCTATTGCCACCAAATGTGGAATTCTTAACCCTGGGGAAGACTTCCTTTGTGTAGAAGGCAAAGAATTCAATAGACGAATACGAAATGAAAAAGGAGAAGTAAATATCTTTCTTTCACCATTTTTCTTCCTGTATTTTTGTACAGTCTCCTAATACTATTTTCATATGGCAGATTGAACAAGAACGAATAGATAAAATATGGCCTAAGCTTCGTGTTCTTGCTAGATCATCTCCAACTGATAAGCATACATTAGTAAAAGGTAAGAGTATATTGCTTGCTGCTGTTTTTATGTCTTTTTTTTTTTTTTTTAACCTAAATCATAAAATGTATTATTGAGACTGTTGATTTGATTTCAGTTTTACATTTTATATGTGCATTAATAATTTGGGATTTAACAGCAACAAAGTGTGTTTTTTAGAAAAGAACCAGACATGTGTAAAAGGCTTCAAGGTGTCCTTTTATCATAATCTGTTATTTCTTTTTGTAAGAAATACAAGCTATGTAAAAAAAAAAAAAGGTATTTGTTAAGCTACAAAACTTATGAGTCTACATTGTGTTTTTGCCATGTTTTATGGCTTTTTAGTGTTTAGGACCATTGCCATTCTACTGTAATCATCAGCAAAAACCTTAATATTGCTTCTCCCGGTGCTTAATTTAATTTCTTTCAACATTTAAGGGATATGTATATGT
>NC_092859.1:82781751-82804277 GCF_032062135.1 Pyxicephalus adspersus | reverse complement strand
TTGGAGAGCTTTCTAAACCTTTCTATTCTGTTGACTCCTCTTCCAGCAGTACATAATGTGGGATAAAAACCCTGCCAGTGGGGTATAGGTTAGCGCAGGAACTTAAGTAGAGTATATGCAATTGGATGGAACTATTATCTGCGAGGAAAAATCTATCTCTTGAGCTTAATAGTAGTCTAAATTACTTAATAGACTAAATGACCTAAAAAATACTTTATAAATTGGGATGAGGAGATTCAGCCATAGAGAGACACCATTACCATCTTAAAGTATACATTTACAACAGTAAAAAGTTATATTGGTAGACAAATTGGTACATTGTTCCAAAAATGCAGGAAATGCAGATATTGTTGCCAGGGGGTAGTGTAACATCTTTGAAGGCTGTTTGCCAGAGAAGTCCAGGGCACATCTCTGGCTGGAAATGATAGTCTTCATAATTACTGATTCAGAGCTCACACCTGAGACATCCAGACTTGAGATTGCTTTAATGTCCTTTAATATTCTATCTTCCTTTATATGAAATGAAAGCATACTTTTAAAAGCAAATAAATGCTTTTAACAGCAAGAAATGCTATTCTGTTTAGAATTTCTAATGAAGTCCAGTAATTGAAACCTGATACCCCACTCAGACCTGATTTTTTTGGCATCACCTTGTTATGGATTTTCCTATTTTTTCTCCATGTACAAAGTGTGTGTTCTTCTATCTACACAGCAGCTAGTCACAAATGTATTGAAATACTGCCATCTAGTGTTAAAAAAATCACTATAATGTTTACCAAAAGAAACTTTTCTATTTTGCATGGAAATTTTTCCTTTATACTATATATAATATAATGAAAAGTTGATTCTCCCATTGCAGTTAAAATACCATGTTAACAAACAGTGCCTGTGTTCACATCATTCTTTGTTTTCTTAGAAGAGCTTACAGTCAGATGTCTTTATTACAGTCTTGCAGGAAAACTCATGTACATACTTTTGATTTCAAGCCAGTTATCTACTGTGTTTCAGTGTGTGAGAAAAAACATATGGAGTAGGGTGATGCCCAAGCCCTACTTAAGGTCATCTTCCAATTAAAATGAGGCTATAAGTTTTTTACATTGTGTTTGACAGCTTGAGAATCAATGCAGTATTTAAAAAGAGTTTTAGGTAAAGTAATGTATAGCTTTTAAGATTTTATTTTTTAATGATGGATTAGTTGCATATTGCAGCAATATTACATTTTCAGAATCCAGTGAGAACAAATTATAAAGCAAAACATTAAACAATCTACTTTTTTTTTTTTACATCTATAATATGTTCTCGGTTTAAATGGGCAGTACACTCTAAACCTAGTTAAAAATGGCGGGGGTTTAGACCTATCTACATGTCTGAAAAACAATATCTATTTGAAATGAAACTGGTCTCTTAGAAAGATAACTTTTTAACAATTTATTGTGGTCATTTTTACCAGGTTGTTGTCTTGAGGGTTAAGTAAATTTATTTATTACAACTTCATGTTCTCTGCAGATACTTCATCATTTTGTGTCTTGGGACTTTCTCATGTCATTAATTGAACAGAGCCAGGCAGTGTGCCCAAGATGCATTTATGAGAGCACTAGAGGCAGACAAGTGTCTCTGCTTATTTAATAAATCATTGTTTAATGTACATTGGTGTGTGGCTTAGGGGAATGCATGTGTTTTATTTAAACTTTGTTCGCTTTGCCTTTCTTCACAGGGTATTGCTGGAACAGATGTTGCAAAAGAAGCTTCTGATATTATTCTCACAGATGACAACTTCAGCAGCATTGTAAAAGCAGTGATGTGGGGAAGAAATGTGTATGACAGTATCTCAAAATTTCTACAGTTTCAGCTCACTGTCAATGTTGTTGCTGTTATTGTAGCTTTTACCGGAGCATGTATCACACAAGTAAGCGCTATGTTTCTTATTCATATTAAATATGCAGAACTTGACAGATGACTGCATACTTGAAGAGTGTGACCTAAATGTTTTTGAGAAAGCTAAGGTTACTTGTCTTCATCTCCTTTTCATGTGTCTACTTTTGTATCCCTTGCCAGGTTCTTTGTAATATAGAGCTTTTCCTATTTTCAGGGATAATGTTTAGGTATTGAAAAAATGCAGGTGCTTTATAACACACCATCCAAGGTGATTGTCAATGCATATTAAACAAGTCTAAAATATGCTGAAAGGAGCACTGAATTACCATTCAGAATTGCTTGTATTTTGAAACTGTTTAACAGATCAGTGAGGATTTGTTCTAATGAGCAAGCTGCTAAATATGTCAGAGGACAAACGTCTAAGCATTGGTTGTTCCTACTGTTTTTTATGGCGGCTGCATTGCTTTAACATCTTGAATATTCTATACAAATGTTGCTGATGTTGGCTATTTGTAATTCTTTATGACATTTCACTTACATACCTACAGCAGCCCAGCACTCGGTTTAGTTTACTTAGGAATGATCTTGAACGTTTTCCATAGTATTAAGGTTGTAGAAGAGAGATTTCTGAAGTCTGCAAGCATGGTTTTCTGTTTAGTGACATTGCTGTAGCTATGATTTCTAGTGTCCTTTCAACAGCCGAATGGCCTAGGCTTAACACATCCATATAGATACATTTTAGAGGCCTGTAGCTGGACAAGATACTGGCTTGGGGGGTCCATGAGGTCTTGTCAACTGGCATCCGAAGGCACTCATACAACACATCTGTGACTACATTTTGTCTTTATAAAATGTCAATGCTTTGGCCAATTTAAATTTTGGGACGAATACAAACTAAAAATCACACAAATTAAGTTGCAATATCATTTTATTAAGCATGATTCCTTAGATGTGAAGGTTTTTGCTGCCACCTGCAGGAAGATGGTGCTAGGTGCACAAAAAGCCGTCTAGAGAGCCATATTGCCATGTCAGTTAAAACTCAACTGCTTATTCCTAGCGTCCTTGGCAAAATGGTAAGATTCTTCCTTCCCTTTCTCCTCAGGCCAAGGCATTTTTCTTTTTTTGACATGGGGGATTGTTCACATCTTATGCGGGGCAGAAAAGTATCCTCCAGCTGTTTTCAATGTATAATGTAAAAAAAAATGCTATAATACTAGGACACCTACAGGACCAGGGCATTTATTAGGAGGCACGTATTTTGAGCATTTAAAATTTTGTTGCATTTTATTTGCTTATAAATGCTTCCATTGAAATCAATTGAATCGTTTGCAGGCATTTAGAAATGTTTTAAACACCTATTTAATGTACAGCACTGCATAATATGTTGGCACTATATAAATCCTTAATATTTATTATAATAATAATAATAATGCCTGCATTATAGGACTAGAAACTCCCATAACGGCAATATGGGCTTTTTATATAAGTGTTTAGGCTTGCTTTAACATGTTTAAACACTCATAAACACATTCAAAAGTTATATGGGAGATTTTTTGTTAAAAAAAGGTCTGTGTAAATTTAGCCTTCCATAGGTCAGATGCACCTGGGTCCTGGAGTATAATCTGTTGTACAAGGAGGTATTTCATCTGGTGTCTTAGTTGGGTGGTTTCACACAAGCTCTATCCGTAGACCTTGATGGCCTACCTTGCTGTCATACACTAGGGGTTCATCACTTGGCTTGTGGAAGGCTTTAATAAGGTTGTGTTAACAACTGCCACAAGTTCTACTGAAGGAACAATTGTTATTTCAACGTGGTGTACTTTCTCACAGAATATAAGGTAACTTTCCTGTAACATATGTGATAATGCAATGTGTTCAATGGACTGGCAGTTTCCATGTAGCACTTTGTAATTCTTTTTTTTTTTTTCTCCTCAGGACTCTCCACTTAAGGCTGTTCAGATGTTATGGGTAAATCTTATTATGGACACATTTGCATCGCTTGCTTTGGCAACTGAGCCTCCAACAGAATCCCTCTTATTAAGAAAACCTTATGGGAGAAATAAACCCCTTATCTCTCGCACAATGATGAAAAATATCTTGGGTCATGCAGTCTACCAGTTAGTGGTAGTCTTCACACTTCTTTTTGTTGGTAAGTGTGTTCTTTACATTCATCTTAAAGTGTTGATTTACTTTTTATATATCTTTTATTAGTAAACACTAAGTATCTGCCTCCTTATTAAGGTGCATGTTGGCATACGTGCATGTTAGGACTGGTGGACACATAGGTATACCATGTACAATTTCTAGAAGCACGCCAAATTGCATACACTGTTGTTTTTTTGTTTTGTTTATTTTTAGTTTTTATGATTCTGCAAGAAATTTATTATTAAATAGTATTGAATTTTTTTTTTTTTTTTAACAATTGTTAAAACTAGTGATTCCAAGTTATTTCTTCACCAAGACACACTCGTTTAGGTAAGGATGTGATTTCTTTTTTTGCAGGCGAGAGACTTTTTGATATTGACAGTGGTAGAAATGCTCCCCTCCATGCGCCTCCATCACAGCATTATACCATTGTGTTTAACACATTTGTTATGATGCAGCTTTTCAATGAAATTAATGCCAGGAAGATTCATGGAGAAAGAAATGTGTTTGAAGGGATATTTAACAATGTAATCTTCTGCAGCATTGTGTTAGGTACTTTTATAATACAGGTAAGTTGACAATGGTTTTTACTTTCTTGTTACAAAATGTTCCGTGTTAAACTATAAACAATACATTTCTATATGTAGTAGATATGCTGTCTCCATGTCTACCCCACCTTTCTTATTTTATTTGGAGATCTTTTTGATTTTAATGGGAACCCCTACAGAAAACATTCAAATGTTAACCAGAGGTTGCGTGTTTTATTTTTGGAGTCCTCTTTCCTGGCTTGCTTTTTTTTTTTTTTTTTTATGCCTACTGAACAAGGATTAGAGAAGACCAAAACGTTTGTAATTATTTCTTTAGGGAAGAGCAAATCCAGGATCCCAGGTAGCTGATGTACCTATGTATATGCACCTAATGATGTTAGAGGAGTCTTATTTTTTTTCAGTGGAACTACTGAACCTATTTTTAAACTCTAAATTTAATTTGAGTTTTGCAGCTCTAACATGTTTTAAAAAAGAAATGCATTTTGTTTAAATGTTTTGTAGAAGTAATCTGTATAGATATTTAAAGTAGTGACTAAACTTTGTGTGTTGTTGTTGTTGTTGTTGTTATTATTATTATTACTATTATTATTATTATTTTTAATGTCTTTTGTAGATCATAATTGTTCAGTTTGGTGGAAAGCCTTTCAGTTGTACTGAATTGACAGTAGACCAGTGGCTTTGGTCTGTTTTCCTTGGTATGGGAACATTACTTTGGGGACAGGTAATCGTTAATTGTTTAATTTTTGCTTATTATGTTAAAGACAAACATCGGCTTCTTATCATTCTAAACCAATTTATTCCAATTTCAGTTTGTGTTTTCCATAATTGTGTTGTCTTTAGCATTTCTTCTTGTTCACTACTAATTGCAATGAACATAATGCATATTTTATTTTGGTAAAAAAACAAAAAATTACCGGTAAAGTTTAAAAATGCATGTTGTACTTTTAGCATACTTTATTATTTACATTTAGTATTGATTTACCTAAATTTTTTTTTTTTTTTACCTGTACATGTGTATGAAAGCATAGCAAATAAGGTCTTAAAATACTTTTTCTTGTAAACTTGAGTAAAGCAGCGAATATTAAATTTGCAGTTGTTTTACGTCAGACAATTTTTTTTTTTCCTTTTGTTTAGCTGGTAACCACTATACCAACGAGTCGTTTGAAGTTCCTAAAGGAGGCTGGACATGGGACACAGAAGGATGAAATTCCAGAAGAAGAGCTTGCTGAGGATGTGGAGGAGATTGATCATGCAGAGAGGGAGTTACGTCGTGGTCAGATCTTATGGTTTAGGGGCCTAAACAGAATTCAGACTCAGGTATGGTCTTGAATAAGGCAGGAACTTTATATATGGGTGAGGGGAATATATTTAAAGTTGTAGCTCATTCGATAGTGCTGACTAGGTTCAGGTGACTGGTTCAAATTGGTGTGCGTGCGGGATCCACTACCTTCTTTGTGTTTTCCTTCAATACGCTTGAAAGAATCTTAGTTTATCTTGGTCTTCTTTTAAGCTTTCTTCAATTTGCTTTCATTAGCTACTCTATAAAAGTGCCTTTCTCTTTTTTTTTTGCTTTTTTTTTATTTGTTGTAGATGGGATGGTCCTTTCTCTTGTTCTCTCTCTCTCTTGCTGAGCAAGCTGTCACAATCTCTGATTCCTTGCAGATGGATGTAGTGAATGCTTTCCAAAGTGGAAGTTCCATTCAGGGGGCTTTAAGGCGGCAACCCTCCATCGCCAGCCAGCATCATGATGTAACAAATATTTCTACCCCTACACATGTAGTGTTTTCCTCCTCTACCGCTTCTACTACTGTGGGGTGTGAGTGTGTGTTCCTAAGTGCATGAAATTAACACATCCTAATCCACACACCTAACCTTTCTCATTTTCTCCTCAGTAATCTCATTGTTCAGGCTGTTCATAAAGCTTTCCCTTCACAAGGATAATACACCCTGTGTGTTTATTTTTTAGAGGGCTAATGGACTGGTTTGATTATTAGCAAATGCAAGCTTAAAGTCTGATATCCTGCACGTTCAATTTATAGATCTTGCTTCATTAGTTGTTTGTTTTTATATTAATGTTCTTGTACACATGGAAGGTGGCAGTGTCGGTAAATTTTCGAGTATATGCCTAGTGTTGTGGATTTGTTTTGGTTGTCTTTACATCCACAGCACACCGATTGTACTTTATACATAGGTCTCTCTTAGGAATGGATTTTTATTGGTTCTTTGAACAGCTTTAGATCTGACCGCCTTTAGTAATTAACATTTGTTTTTCCTCCAAGGAAAGTGGATTGGTATTCCTCCTAAATAGTGTTTAGCAGTGAGGATTTAACACGTCATTATGGTTGTAGATTTTCTTAAGCAGCATATCCTAAACCTTTTGAAGTCTTAACAGTGCAGGGATTGCAGGTACTTTTGCACATTTCGTACCACATGGCACAGATCCAGAAGGAACCAGTAAGCTTGTAACAACTACTTGGGAATGTATTCCACCTCCATGTAAAAATAGTCAAATATAATATCAAATATCTATAACAGCCCATGTACCTTCCCAAATGCACAACATAAAACAAGACAACACAGTCCAATTTAAAACAATGCTGACATTTTTACTATCTATACGTTTCTGGCCTTATAGTTATAGGAAGTAATTACATAGTTTCTCATAAATCGGTGCCTGATAGATTCAAGTTTCCAAAGTTAGGTTATGCCAGGGAAGTCTGTTTTTATAGAGACATAAAGGTATTTGAATAAATACTAGACATGTTGGTGAGATTTGGGTACAACTTTTGGAAATGCTTGTCGAAGGAAAATGGCTACAGTCTCCTCCTGGGAAAACACCATTAGGGGCTAGTTTAGGCTGGCGTGAGGTTGTGGAGTGGGTACTGCCTTCTCACACCCCTGAACCACAGCCAAAGGAAATAATAGGGGTGGCAGTATGCAGTTTTGTACTGCCTACTGCCTTTCTCTGTAAAATGTACCAGCACAGTGGTGTGTGCGACCAAGGTGCCAGCCACTGGTAACCACTGTTGCTGCCTCTGAACTAAACAAGCTGGTATGATCACGGTATTGTTTGGCATGCCAGAATAAATTCTTATAATTACGACCAATTTGTTGCTTTTTTGTGGAGGAATTAGGCAATAAAAATGAGATTCATTGTCAGACACCATCTTAGTTTTAAATACCTAAGAAATATGCCAACTAGTTCAGCATGTCATTTAACAAAAACTTGCTAGAACTCAACCTAAATGTAATGCTTTAGTAACACTTACCCTTTAGGCACTTACAGTAATAGATATCACATATTTATAGGTTCATCTAGTTTATTCTATTGAAAAACACCTTTTTTTAGAGAGAATTTCTTACTATTTTAGTACCCGAGAGATCTGAGAATATGATTTAACATGCCACCAGCCAAATAATAGGGAAATATCAGTTTTGTTGCTTCATTAAAAAAAATACACTTTTTAATTGGTTAATCTGTGAAGATGATTAAAAATTAACCTATTTCAAAGGTGGGAGAAGTGAGGTAAACCCAATGCATACAGCAGTATAGCAAATGCCTAAAATGGACCTATTGCCAACAATTTTACTTTACATAGAAGGGTAGACAACCCTTTTATGTTAGATTGAAAAGAATATTTTTTTTTTGTTTGTTTAAAAGAAAAAAAATGTGAAGCCACTCTCCTTTTGTGTTTATTGCCACAGCGATAGACAGAATGGGAGCACAGAGCCTCCTGGGATACCTACGTCATGCATCCCAGGAAGCTTCTGGCTGCTTCTTCTGTGTAGAAAAGAATCATATACCTACATAGGAAAAAAAATGCTGATCTCGCTGTGCATGCGTGAGTGCGAGATTGGGTGACGTAGGCAGAAGCCAATAGAAAGAAGAAGGTGATGGTTGGTGCTTCCTTCACACTGGGGTGAAGGCATTTTACCGAATGGCGTGGGACCCAATCCAGGAAAGCGCCGATGGCATTGAGGGATCTGCAGAAGTTGTGTGAGGTAAGAAAGTTTTGTGTATTTTTTTTTTTGTTTTGTTTTTTCAGTTTAGTTCGGCTTTAAAGAGTTTGAAGTTTTAGTCAAAAACATTGATTTAGTAAAATTGTTAACACATTATAGTACTTTAATATGGCTATTTAGAGTACCTGTAAGGGGTTTCGTATGTATGCAAATTTTTTGTATGTATGCAAGTGTATTTATTTTTTTTACTTTCATTTGCATCTTGGTCTAGACCAGGATTTAGGGGCCAAGTCACTATAACTGCTGGTTAATAAGAAAGAAAATCACCACTAAGGTCTGGAAGCCTTCCAAAGCTTTGTGGCCATTTTCTTGTGGACTAGCTAGTCACCAAATTAGCTAGCCAAATCAGAGATCCACTTTGACGTACCAACCATTTAAATAAGTTGTTAGGGGGCTTTATGATTGGCTGACAGGGGATTCAAAAATATATAGTTATTGCACAAATACTGGCCTTCAGTGTGCCAGCATTTTACCATTATTAGTTTGTCAGCTCAACCAGGGGCATGGAAGCACATGACAATGCTTCTGGGCCTTATAAAAAATGCCTGGTGTTGTGGAATTGGCCCATTTGGGGACCAATGATCTACAGTATTTATTTTTGGCTTCATGCAAATGTCATTGTACCTAAAAATCTCCAAAGCTAGATAAATTCTTTTAGATATATTGAGTCATGTAGTGAGTCATTCCTATCGTGACCTTAATTACTGATTTGATCTAATCCTGTTCTGTTCTTTGGCATTGGTTCTAGCTGACAGTTGATTAAAACTCAGTTTCAGAAAAACTTGCTGTGGGGAAGGGTTGGAACTACTGTTGGTTTATTTATTTTTGTTCCCAGTGACAGAGGGAACAAGAATTCTTCTATATAAAAGTCTTAACCCCTGTAATAATAATGATATTTCTCAAAGGGCTGGGTTTATGCTGTAAGTACTTGAATGTAAGCAATTTATTAGCTGTCTTTTTTTTTTTCTTTTTTTTTTTTTCTTCATTTGCTACTTGTTTAGAATATGCAAGACCATCTTGCATATGTGGACATCTTTAGTGCACCAAGTTTGATAAGTTTGTTAGTTTTATTGAGTCAGTTTTGTAATATTAGTTAGTATAAGCAGCCTCCTATTAAAATTCCAATCTGGCTAAACAAGATGGTGTGTCACCACCTGCTCTGCAAATAATAAACATTTTAATTTTGAGGCTTTTGGAACATAAAAACAGATTGCTTCTAGCAAATCATTGGCAGTAGACAGGGAGACTCTTACTTTGGCAATCTGTATACAGAGCACCGTATTTTTAAAGCCGTCCGTGGAGCAGCAAAGATATATTATTTTGATATTCTTTGCGGGGCACGACACTACTAAAGGTGTTCAAGTTTTAGGTTGCTGATCTTGTTTCAAGACTGACAAATGGAGACCTTGCTAAAACATTGTACAGTCTACCTCACTTCCAATTTTTGTGCAATCCACTAGCTAAGAATACAAAACTGACCAATTATTTCTACAAAGCCTTGGCAGTATCTGGTGGAGGACCGGTTAGTGCCAATTCTCACATATTGCGACATAGAAAAGAAAGCTACATTTTCTATGTCAAATAAGAGAACATTTCTTTTTGAACACTTTAGCTAATTAGATCATAGTGGTCTAATACTCATGAATTATGCTTCCATTTCTTTTCCTTTTGGTTTTTTCTAGTTATACAAATCATAAGCAGGTTTCCAATGATTTGGTATATACTCGAATATTTACAATTGTGAGGTTTATTACACAGTTGTGTTTTTGTTTTGCTTTACTGCATGACTTTCTGCAGCTCCAAGTTCATTGTGCCATTCAGCTTACATAATGCTTGGCTTCATAGTTGGTATCCTAATTCCTAGCATGAGAATTGGTTTACCTGTTGTGCCAATATTTTTTCCTTAATTTGTTTCTTAAAAAGCATCTTAACGTTTTTAAACACTTGTAAAATATTGTGGCACTGAATTTTTTTTCTAGTGTTCGTCACTAAATGCAGTATTAAAATAATTTGTTTCACACCACAAAAAAACAACAAAACATCAGTGTTATTTTATTGACTAAAATGTCTGTTTATTTTTACAGTGTGTTGCAAGTCCACTGCATTTTGCACAGTTTTGACTCATTGTTGTAGTACTTGTGAATTCAAAATCACATACAAACCATATCCAGATCACTTTTTTTATTCCTTTGTTAAAATATTTTTTCTTTTCTTTTCCTCTGTGACTTGAACAGATTCGAGTGGTGAATGCATTTCGTAGTTCTCTGTATGAAGGATTGGAAAAACCTGAATCACGAAGCTCAATCCACAATTTCATGACACACCCAGAGTTTAGAATAGAAGACTCTGAGCCTCATATTCCGCTCATTGATGACACTGATGCTGAAGATGAAGCTCCCACAAAACGTCACACTACTCCACCTCCCTCTCCCAATCAAAATAATAATGCTGTCGACAGTGGAATACATCTTACAATAGAACCGAACAAGTCAGCTACCTCTTCATCCCCAGGCAGTCCACTACATAGTCTGGAGACTTCCCTCTGATTGTAAGATGAATGTCAACATTCTAGCTGATTTGAACGAAAACTGGGTCATTTTACACACACATTGCAGCAGGCAAATAAGAGTGCCTGCTCCATGGACTTCAAAAGAAGACTCACTTGTATGAATGTAGATTTATTTTTTTAAAAAATGCTTTCTGCCAGACTGAGGGTGCTTTTCTTGGGAAGGAAAAGGGATGGGTTTATTGGGATGAACTCTTTGACAAGATACTTCGTAACCCAGAAAAAGCAACCTGCAGAGCATCAGTTACACTAAATGGTGATTGGCCTGGACAGTGTGTTAGGAACATTCTAGTTTATATTGATCCACATTATTATTTTTTGGGGGCCCGGGGTTGTTCATTTGATTATTTATGTTATAAATGATACAGATCTGTTTACAAGGTTTATAGATATTTTTTCCTGTTCATAGAAGGGAAGTTTCCTTATTTGCAATGAAAGCAAAAATGTCCTTTAAACACTGCTGTATTTTCAAGAAAAAAGGGGTGTTTCTATTCAAATTGTTTGAAATAAGTTTGCCTGCAATCTGTTCAATATTGTAGATATATGAACCAATAGCCAAATAGAAAAAAAAAAAAAAACACTAATGCTTCAGACAAAATAAGAGCAGCAGTGTTAATATGAAAATTATGGCCTCTGTCCTTTTTAGTTTCTTTGGAAAAAAAATTAAAAAGAGAAAAAAAACTCACATTTACTACTTAATGGTTTTCAAATGATTTTTTTTTTTTTTATGTTGAAGAAATGATAAAGAACTTTTTGTTCCATGAGCTCAACGGAATTTTGTGAAATGCAGGACATCAATGTGTGACGGATTTTGCTTGAAATCCTTTTGCTATCTCCGTCAAAATATAAAAAATCAAAATACATCAAAACTTTAGTCTTCTTAATTTTCTTTTTTTGTTTGTCTAAACATGTTAGTTTTAGATCTGTCTTGGTGAACTGTGAGTGGAACCGTGTTGATTTTCTAATAAATCTTTAGATGACCTTCATAAAGCATGGGGGCCTGTTGGCATTTTGGAAAAAAAACCACAAAGTTACTACTAGAAAGTAGTACAGTCATACATGTTTTCCTTTTTGTTTTTGGAACTTGTTTGTAAACACAATAAACATGCCCTTTTACTAAATACAAATGCAGCAATGTTTTCTTGCATATCTTGCCACTTTGCATTTCTGTGGCAATACATGTTTCAACACCAATGATGTGTTTTGAAATATGTATAGAATTGGTACTTGCTGAAATTAGCCAAATCTGCTGACAGATCTGCCACGAAGGAGGAATGGTTAATAAAAGAAGAGCTTAAAGTGATAGAGCACTTCATAATTTTATATATTTTATCTTTTGGTAAAGGTCAATGGGCTGAATTGTTCACTCACTTGCAATGATTAAAACATCTTTTGGTAAAGGTCAATGGGCTGAATTGTTCACTCACTTGCAATGATTAAAATAATCAATTTTCCCCCATATGAAGTGTCCAACAGGCTTATAATGTACATACATACTTGTATAGTCTATATTGCATGCCCCTGGTAACTATACTTAATGAATTTCCAAATTGCAAGTTGTTTGAACCAAAACGATATGTATGACCAAAATTCCAGCAAACAACTAAAATTCATGTCTACTGCTTTCTCGACCTTTTTTCAAATGGGGGGAGCCCCTTCAAATAATGTTTAGGTCTTCAGGGAACCCCTAATATATTTACCATATCCACAGCTCACAGTACATTAGTGTGCTAGTCAGTGAGAAGAATGCCTCCTTACAGTACTGGCCAGTTATATAATAAATGTCACCCAGCCAAAAAAGTTAATTGGTGCTGGTTATACTCACCTGGGAGTCACAAACTGCTCATTTCTTAAAGAACCTTTAGCAGTCTCTGGAGGGAACCTAGGATTTACAGAGCCCTCATTGAAAAACGTTGGTTTAGACCAGGGGTCGGCAAAGTTTTTATGGCCACTAGGCCATTTATGGGATGGGCGGGAGCACAATAGGCCGGACCTGCCCTGATGGCTCTGACCACCACCAGGGAACGCCCCCTGAAATGTGAAACCCCTCTCCTCCGTTTGCATTGCAAAGGAGAGCGATTTACCTTCAGAGAGCTTTCCCTATTTACCGCGGAAGTATCAATGCCGGCCGCGGTAAATAGGGGAGCAACTGCAAGGGGGTGCCACTGGAGCTCCGGATGCTCTGGTAGTTACTAACGCTCCTGGCCGATCCGCATTAGGCCTGGGCCGTATCTGGCCTAAAGGCCGCAGTTTGCCGACCCCTGGTTTAGACTGACCAACTGAAATACCACTACTCAATTATGTTTATAATCAGTGTGTTAATTTTTATATACAAGGGTTATACACAAAAATATATTGAACTCTATAAAAAGTGGTTGACCTTGGATAAATTAATACCTGCATACCAAAATGCCTTCTATATAGTATACTTGCTGTGAAATTGTTTGGATTTGACACCGGCATTGCAAACTGATTCCCCATGTTTATTCTAGACAGCCAAGTTTGCTGTCTAGTTTCTATCATCACATTTTCATTCTTGAAGGGAGTACCGTATTTTTCGGACCATAAGACGCACTTTTTTTCCCCCAGAAGTGGTCTTATGGTCCAAATGTATCAAAATGTATCCTTCCCAGCTGCTGTCCCGTCCCCCCTGTATCGCCCCCCCAACAGGGTTTATTACATGTGTTTATGACTGTGATGTTGGTTTTTAATGCACATAAAATATTTTAGGACACTATTTGTTTCAGAATCTTTGTTTTCTTCATTTCCCTTCTCCAAAAAACTGGTGCGTCTTATGGTCCAGTGCGTCTTATGGTCCGAAAAATACGGTATCTATTAACTAGGGATAGGAAAACCAGGATAGAAGTGACACAGTTACCCAGTAGCCACATTAATTGTGTATCCTATTGGAAGTAAAGCATGAAATCTGCTCACTACAGGTTAAAAAAATAATTTCTGATCATATTCCTATTCAGGTTTGAATCCTGCAAATTGATATGAATAGTGAGGGATTGATAGATTTTGAGATCCCATTTGATCTTCTAATAATTTCACACAGTTATAAAATGCTATGGGTAGGACTGTATAAGGAATTAGAGCAGCAGGTGGTAAAGTAATAGAATTTGAGTGTTTTCAAAAAAAATGTACATTGCACATGTACAACAGTGTTGGGCAAATATGCAACTGTCCTGGACAGTATTGTTATTTAGGAGGGTCTGTCTATTAAATTAGTGTTTCTATTTCTTAAAGCAGTGAGAATTGAATTTGAATACATGCCTTGATCCTGGAACAAACTTGACAGGAAGCAAGTGCAAATTCAAAGCCATGCTCATTGTGTTTGACATGAATGACATAATTTTGGCAGAATAGGTTCCAGAAGGCACAACAGTAAACCAACATCATTATAAGGAAGTTTTGACAAAGCTGAGAGAAAGATTCAGGAAAAGACGGACAGAAATGTGGGAAAATGGTTTCTTCATCAGGCAATGCTCTTTCTCACACAGCACCTTCTGTGAAAGTTTTTGACTAACAAATACCTTTTCATGCTGGAACCTCCTCCAAATTCACCTAATTTGGCACCTTGTGACTTTTTTTTGCTTTTTTACTAAATTGAAATTGGTGCTAAGTTTTTACTTAACATAAAAGTGTGGACAACCCATATATATATATATATATATATATCTTTAAGGGCATGCGCAGATGGAGCAGCAAAAAGCCTCCCCAGGTGACACAGGTATCCCGGGAGGATCTGTGTCCTCCCATTCAGTCTTGATCGCCGCTAGGAATTTATCTATTTTTATAAAAAAGGTTGAAGCACCTGCGTCACGCATCCCGGGAGGCTCTTTGCTGCTCCGTCTGAGCATGCCTGATATCGGGAAGAAGGGGCATTTTTCTACACTGAGGGGAAAGGGATGCCGATCTTATGCATGTGCAGCGAGATTGGCACACTTCCCCCCTCCCCTTTTACAGCAGGCTATGTCAACCAATCTCATGCCTGCACAGTGCAAGATCAGTTGATGTACCCTGAGCATGGGATGTGTAGGAATAAAGGTGATTTTAACTTTGGTTCTGCTTTAAAGGAACACACTTTGAGTCAATGGATGCAGTAAAGAAAAAAACCTCAAGATATCTTGAATCAGCTTACAGAAACTGATCGGTTCTACACCATCGACCAGTGGAAAACAAGACTACATCGGTGCTTAATTGTAAATGGTATGTTTAGAGGACAAGCATTGAATTGTCCTATAAATAAAAGGGAGTTAATTTACCAGTTTCATTATTTAAGAGATAGGCCTCATTGTCAAGACAAACACAAATCACCTTATACAGGGTAAAGCATGAAGTTGTTGTAAAAAAAAATGAGTCTTGCAAGTCATGGTAAAAGGTAACATTTTGGAAGTATAATTTCTTTAAAGTTTACACTCTCGCTCCCTCGTACTTTTCTTCTGTAAAAATTGGTGGAAAGTTAGCCCTTCATTTGAAGCAATGTGGACACATTTATTCTGTGAGGCATTAGGCTTCTGGTGTTACTTTACAAAAATTGCTCTAAAAACTGCCACCAGTTAAGGATCATTGTGGTATAAAGTCCTTTACTGTATCCAGTGTTTGTCTAGGTTTTGCTGCGGTTTGAGTTGAGATATCCACTTTCTCAGGCTATGTACACATGTGCAATAATTGTTGTTGGAAAGGATCTTTCATGATCCTTTTCAACAACTGCTGGATGCATGAACGAGTGCTGTATATACAACACTGTTCTGCCCTATGGAGAGGGGAGAGCGACGGAGCGGCACCCCACTGAGCTCCCTCACTTCCATTATGATTGTTCGTGGTCCGTGGATCCGCCAGGACGGTTGTTCGGACTATGGATGACAAGTACTGTACACACGGCAGATTCTCATCCTGATATCGGACGAGAACCATTGCACGTGTGTACCCAGCCTAGCTCATCGTGTAAAAAGGTTGCATTTGTGTCT
This sequence comes from Pyxicephalus adspersus, assembly GCF_032062135.1. NCBI lineage: Eukaryota > Metazoa > Chordata > Amphibia > Anura > Pyxicephalidae > Pyxicephalus > Pyxicephalus adspersus. The sequence goes on along the minus strand of NC_092859.1, from coordinate 82,788,150 downwards.
AAAACCTTCAGATTTTTGTAAAGAGGATGTTTCCTTACACTGAGTTACTAATGCAAGAACACATTCACATCAGAAGTGTTAAACCCTATACTGCCAGGTATGAGGAACATGTGACACCAACAGCACTGGAAACTCAGGCACATAGAGTTGACAATAGGGGCACCAATATGTAAAGTACTGCTATACTTTTCTATTGACTCCAAAAGGCCTGCTATCCACCTAAGTGATCATGTGCTTCTATGCATGTAATGTAAAACGCATGTAAAATCCCACAAACTTCAGTAGTGCAGCTGATCTAAGATGCTCTTGGCAATGGTACATAAATACATTCATGATTTTTTTTTTTTTTTCTGCTAGAACCGAGCTGCAGTATAAATACAATTAACCACCTTAACCAAAGTAACCACCTTATTGAATAAAGAGTGGTCATGCTTAACTTAAACCTATTTTACCCATGCATTTAGAAGTATGTCTGGTTTTCTACTTTCATAACAGTATTTATTTCAACCTTTTTATTGGTATGATTTCTAACAGGATGCACTGAAAGTGGAAATAAATTCAATACATGGCACTTTGATGTTCACACAGAAGTTTCCTTATCACCCAGTTCTATCATTGATATGCCATTGTATAATAAATTACTTGCACGGTGTGGGAAAATAAAAAAGAAAACAGACTTTGTGCGTTTCTTTTGCCAAAATACTCTATGATCAGCTTTTTAAAGCCGTACTGTAATTCCTCCTTGGTATCAAATACTCATGTACTAAATAAGGCCATAGGTAGGGAAATGACCATCTCCAAGGTTTATATGCAGCAATATTTCTTTTCTGTAGACAAAGCTTGTTTATTGTTAATATTTACCTCCGCACCATGTAGCGATGTCTATACATAAGAATCCACAAATACTAGATTAACGTCTACGTACAGACGAAAAAAAAAAAGGGTGCAGCACCACCGCCTAATGAATGAATGGGACCTACGTCAGGCATCCCGGGAGGCTCATGGGTGCTCCTTCTGTGCATCTTGGGCATGCGCAGAAGGAGCCTTTTTAACACCAGGATTGGAGATATATTATCATGGCACAACCTTGGTGATCCAACAGACTTGGACTGGAATTAAAAGTCATGTATCATATGTGGCACTAGTTTGCAATCCTGCACTATGAATTATTGTAAGTCCAATGTAAAATCAATATAGTAATGTGCACACACAGCACCATTTTTTTGTAATAAATCACAGTTCTCTATGAACACAAGAGGATTTAACTTTAAAATTAGCCGATTTATTCTATTATCTGTTATGATTCCATCCAGCATTGCAAGGTTTTGACAATTAAATAGGCCACTTTTCACATGAATGCAGTTCAGTTTTACTAATCACCCAGGTTCTCTCTTGATCAAAGCACTCTAGTATTTGACATGTTTGTAAATACAGGTCAATGACATTTATTTGTTCTAGTGCTCTGCCAGAACCAGCAGCCATAAGAGATGTCTGCTCATTGTCAGCACTGGGTATGTAAATGTGCAACAATTTCTATAGAGATTGCAGGTAAGAAGGTGTTCATTCACCTCTCTTTGTACAGAAACACTTGTATGTTTTAACCGTTATACAAGGAAATGTATAATATATACAAAACTCATATAGACAAAAACCTTTTAGTAATTGTCACAAAAAACACAATTGTGTTAAAATGTTTTATTAGGAGCAAAAACATTTTTTGAAATTTGTAATAAATTAGGAAATACCAATATACAAAACCATAAAAGTAAATTACTGAAGTATACAGGACTGTCGCCAAAAAAACAATATTTTTCACCACCCATTAATTTAACATATTTACGCACATACCCATATACACTATTTGGACAGAAGTATCACACATTTGTCATACTTTTTATGTCAGAAACATGAAACCAGCTCTTACATTCTGCGCACTCCACCACATTGTCTTTTTAATTATTTTGTTCCTTGTGCTCTGTTTAGGTGGTTTACTGTTATGAGTCTCTCTTCTTTGCAATCCCCTACCTGTGACCCAGATGTCAGAGACCCTCCATACAGCATCAACAGGTTAGAGTTCCTCTCTAATGCCTGTGTCTAACAGCACATTACCTCTTCCCCTTACCAGGAATATTCCTTCATCATATTACTCATTAGTACATCCATCCAGATCAACTACACTACAACATATGCCTTAAAAGTAGGATTCTGTAAAGCTGACCTGAGTATAATAAATATCCCCAGAAAACAAACACTCATTGCAAGGGTTGATTTCTGCTGAAAGTGGAATTTGGATTTAGGAAGTAATCACCAATTACAATATGTGCAACAACATGAAAGATGAAGATGATGCATTAAAGCAGCAGAAGAATTTACTGTACAGATCTAATCCAAAATCTAATCTAAGATTGCAGACCCCCTACCAGGTGTCCTCCTGTACCCCAAGATCGCAGACCCCCTACCAGGTGCCCTCCTGTTCCCCAAGATCGAATCTACCCCACCAGGTGCCCTCCTGTACCACAAGATCGAATCTACCCCACCAGGTGCCTTCCTGTACCCAAAGATGGCAGACCCCCTACCAGGTGTCCTCCTGTACCCAAAGATCACTGACCCCCTACCAGGTGCCCTCCTGTTCCCCATGATCAATTCTACCCCACCAGGTGCCCTCCTGTACCACAAGATCGAATCTACCCCACCAGGTGCCCTCCTGTACCCAAAGATCAAATCTTTGCCCACAGATGCTTTTCTCTATCCCTACATTGCACCACCCCCACCCCCAATGTGTTCCCCTGTACCCTGTAGAACACATCCCCCACACCAGGTGCTCTTCTCTACCCATACATCACCCCCACCAGGTGCTCTCCTGTACCCTAAGGTTGCACCCCCTATGTGCTCCCCTGTACCCCCTTGTTCACCCCACCGCCAATAAGTGCCCTCCCTTACCCCAAGCTTGCAGCACCCATAAGCTGTCCTGTATCACCTAGACTGCACACCCCCTCCCACCAGGTGTCCTCTGTGCCCCTGGATAGCATACCCCATGTGCTCTTCTGTACCCCTCAAATCCGATCACACCCCACCAGGTGCCCTCTGTACCCTACAGAATGAGTGCAATACGTAATAATAAAAGTAAGAATGACCTGCAATGCTCTGCTCACTGACATCAGCCGGGAAATCCTTCACAGCGAACAGAAACACAGAGATACAGAAAGGAAACATCCCCAGAATCCTCTGCGCCTATTGCATCACAGCATAGTCCCGCCCCTCCTAAATCCCGCCCCTCCGTTACAAACCTCCAATCTAGTAACTCCCTCACCTCTAGGTCTGGTCATGTGACCGCAGAGTTTGTTGTGAAGACGATTTGAATATGGCGCTTTCAGGTTCCATGGCATGTGATGTGGTGAGACATTGATAGGCGGCTTTTCCTAAGTCTTAGCATTGTCTTTGTGTACATATCCAGGTCTGGGTTTCCTGGGCTTGTCATGGAGGGGAAGCTGCGGGCTGTCAGTGCTATTCATAGTAGATAAGTTCAGACTGGGCTGGTAGCAGTGTCTGTGCATATAATGCAATGTCCTATTACTGGGCTTTATAAAACACATTTCCAGGCCACCTGCTGCGTATTCCTCTGCAGCCTTCTGTCTGCTCTATGGAATACACAGACAAGTCTATGGGGGTGGAAAACGGCTCAAATGCAGCTGTTACTACATTCTGAATGACATCTGACATTCCCTCACATATTACTTGGAGGGAATCTTCCAGGTCCATGTGTTTTCATGTAATTGTTTCACATCGGGGAATGTCAGATTCCCTGTTTTATAAACAGAGCTCAAAGTGATGCCATAGACACCAACTTGTGGTCACAGACCCTAGTGATGGCGATGGTGGCAGAGCTCACATTCTACATGCTAGAAATGACAGATGGAGGAGATCTGCTTCACCATTCTCCAGGAGAGCAAAACTGATTGGTGTAACAGGTAAGTATCAAACCTCCTGTGCAGCTAATCATTGCCTTTGCTGGCAATCCCAGGTGTGTTAAAGCTAAAGTCCAGGCAGAACAAACTTCCTCTATCTCAAGGTCCTGCAATGTATCACTTCTACAAGCATGGAAGTCGTCTTGTTTATTTAATAGTATGGATGGGGCAGTAATGCTAAGATTCTATGATTCCAAGCCATGCAGCTATGTACAGCCAGTGCTTTGTCATACCTTTCAATTATTATTATTATTGTCATATGTTCATAGCACATAGCACAGCACTGTACAAAGTCTTGTCAGTAACTGTCCCACGGAGGAGTTCCCAGTCTAATATCTTTACCATAGTTGTAGTCTATGTCCCACACAAAAAGCCATGCTCCCACACAAAAAGCCAAGACCCAGGCAATGGTAAATTTAAAGGTGATTGTCTTGCTGGCATTTACACAGTGCATCAACATTTTTTTACTTTGAAATGGTCCTTCTAGCCAAGCAGATCCTATATTTTTAAGCCCATTTGATTATATATGTGTGTGTCTTTATTTTTATATACATTCTGATCACAATGGTCCCTAGGCTACTGCTACTTTTTTATCTTCAGACGAAGGTAAGAGGAGCAGAAAAACTAAAACCTCAATAAAGGCGTGAGTCGTAATGTGCTCATCTTATAATAACATTTTTCTTGTTGTCCATAGACAAGGTGTGTCTTATAATTGATCATTATAGAGGCAGTAATTAATCTTTTGTAGTATTTACATTTAAACTATTAGTATTTGCATCTATTAACACCAGTACTGTTTTTGTTTTCACTAGGAAGATCCGGCGCTTCTGCAACATTTCAGAGGACATAAAGATGCTGTCACATCCATCAACTTTAGTCCAGACAACAAACAACTTGGTATTTTCTAAGATCTTATGTATTTTAAAAGCAAGGTTCACATTGTCCCAGTATCCGTCTTTAGCCCAGCACAGAGGGAGTGCCAGGAGTACATGCGTGAAATCGGCAATTTTTTAATTTATTTTTTCTGTTGATGAAAGAGTTCCTGACCTCGAGCATTCACAGAAGGAGCAGCCAAGAGCCTCCCGGGATGCGTGACGTAGGTATCTCGGGAGGCTTTGCTCCCCCATTCTGTTTGATCACTGCGGCGATCAAGACAGACGGGGAGGTGTTGCACTTTAAAATAAAGGTTTGTCTACCCTTCTATGTAAAGTAAAAATTCTGAGTTTAGGTCCACTTTAAACATTTCTTTAAAAACTAACAGGAATTTTAAGGTACCAAACACATTGGTTCACAAAGAAACAATCACATCCATTTTACATCAACTCTTATATTGTTCAAAGTATGCATAAACGATAAAAAATGGTATTGCATTAAAAGATCAAAACTCTTCTCCCAATTCGAACAGAAATGGGAGAAGGGTACTGCTGTATAGTAACACGAAGACCCCACACTATCTCCTTTAAATGTCATATTAGGGTCCACAAGAAAAAACATAAATCCAGCCCTATCCTTTTTTGTTGTGTTTTACAAAGCAGCTTCCTTACTAGATGGGGTAAATTCTAAAAGAACAAATCATTATTATTTTTACTAATAATAATAATAATAAACAGGATTTATATAGCACCAACATATTATGAGTAACACTCCTAGTAAAATTGCTGGCCTTTTCAAGACAAAAAAGAATGCATGCCCATCAAGTCCCAAACCAAAGTTCATAACGATATTCCATGTACCCGGGGAGAGAGATGCAAAATTAGAAATCATTTCTGAGTGTGGTAATAAGAATATACTCCTTTTTATATTGCATATAACATGAGCTTGCAGCTCCCCATTTTTAACTGACCATGCATCAATTCTTATTACAATAAAATGGTTCATGTATAAAGCATGATTGTTTCTTTGTGGAATAATGTGTTGGGTACCCTAAAAGTCATGTTTATTATGCAAAGAAATATATGAGGGGAGCAGACCACCTTATGAATCTTTTCAGTCATTTTTAAGTTGCTGATGTTCACCTTAGCATTTTACCTCTATGCTTCATACTTCACTTTCAAGAACTATATCTCATTCACATTAGAATAACCCCAATTAGAATTGTTGACAGTAGCACATTTTTTCTAATTTAACCAGAGTTTCCTATTTTAGCTCTTATTTATTCAAGTTTGACACGTTGTGTCTTCATATTTTAAATAATTGACCACTTAATGGGTTTGTTGGCATATGTAGTACATTTGTATTTAAAATTACTGACTGTAAGGTGTTCATTTAAAAACAATTCAATAAACAACATTCACATTATGTTTTTTTTAGCTTTTCTAACCTAGAACGCTGCATGTACATTTTGACTTTTGGTGTTCAAAACATAGGTCACCCATAGGCCTAAAATGATATTTTATTCATTTAAATATACCGTATTTTTCGGACCATAAGACGC
>NC_092859.1:82750692-82781381 GCF_032062135.1 Pyxicephalus adspersus | reverse complement strand
TTTGATGAATGCCGATCGGCGCCGCCTTCGTGGGCGGGCACAAGTGCCGCACGCTGGATCTCAGGGGAAATCAAATCAATTTTTTTTTTCTTGTTTTCCCTTGTGCGGAAAACCTGGTGCGTCTTATAGTCCGGAGCGTCTTATAGTCCGGAGCGTCCTATGGTCCGAAAAATACGGTATATTTATATATATAAATACGGTATATATATATATATATATTTTTTTTTTTATATTACATATCTATAAAATAAACATATTTATTATAAAAGGGGTTTATTATATCTTTCCAATGAGCACAAAAAAACATACCTGCTGATCTTGTCAACAATACAATGAAACAAACAAGCAGGTAATTACTAGTTTAGCGTATAATGTTTTGGATTGGATAGTTTGAAAGTCTGAAGTACATCAGCTAGCACAAATGGCACTTGTAGACAGAAGATACCTGCTACAAGAAGACTTTATATACTTACCTTACCATCAATTTATTTCTTAAAAAGCTATATTTACGTAAGCTTAAGTGATGGCATTCACATCCTTCCGAAGTAGATTTAACCAGCTGTCTACGTAGCTAAATTGTGCAAATATAGGATTTTATTTTAATTCAATAAGCATGGGATTGTTCTACATCCTATGTTGTTTATATAATTAAAATGTTTGATCTCTAAGATATTGTAACTTACTTCTGTAGCAACATCTGCAGCTGATGCATTTGTTATGATCTGGAACTTCAAGCCTCAGTCACGTGCCTTCAGGTTTATAGGACACAAGGAAGCCGTCCTAAGTGTGCAGTTTTCTCCTTTGGGAAACTTGGTTGCGTCAGCTGCTAAAGACAGGACAGTGAGACTATGGACCCCTAATATGTGAGTATTGTTAAAATAGATAATATAGATTTTTGTGTTAAAAAATAAAATAAAAACCCCAACATTCATATTTAATTTATTATGCATTTTTGCTTTTTCAGTTTTTTATTACCTTTTTTCAATTCTTCTCTATATTACTTGAGCTCTGTCTCCTGGCAAAATTGATACCTTTTTGGCTGTGGTCTTTACTACAGTCTTTCAAATGAACCAATTTGCTGAGTTATTTGCTGACCAATTGCAAAGGCCTTTCACATCTTCTTATTTTGTCCACATATCTTCCAGTGGTTGAAGGACAGCTTGCACTTGTAGGAACTGGTATCCCATGACTATAATCTAAAGATTCCCTGAACCCTTTATTTTAGAAGCTTTTTTAAAATCTGTTCACTGATTTCAGACCAAAATAAAACATCTGCCCCATCTTGGATCTAATAACTGTGAAAGTCTTCAGTTTTTTCAGATTCAGAAAAAATGTGTACATGAATCCATCGTATTTGTAATTTCCTCCCCTCAACAAGCAGTTCTTTGTGTCTTCCGTGGACATGAAGAATGATTATCTGTGACCTGTGATGTGCCCATCTTTCCAGCAAATTAACAATTTCTGTGGTTTGCTGTGGGACCTTTGTGTCATGGAACTTTTTCCAATTTTTTCTGTACCTCTGTTATTCACCAAGGTGCTGGCTCCATTATTGACCTTGCTGCAATATAGTGGTATGCACATTGTGGTGTTGTGGCTTTAGAGTCGTATTCTTGACTATCTAGTCATCAGAAATGTACCAACGTTACACCCCAAATGTAACTATAATGAAATAATATGTTAAAATGTCCTGTTTCACTGATAAGTTATAATCTCCTTCTCCTTTTACATGTTTCTACCCAGGGCATTGTGTTTTTCAATGACAAAGGCTAAGCTATACATAGTAATTTACCAGGTTGTGACTCCAAATTGTAGCCTGATTCATACTTTCTTTTCTGAACTGTACAACACAACCTCCTGCTCCTGTGGGAAAAAGTGAACTGGGTCTGTAGACAGACTAATTAGTCAGCCACTAAGAACCTGGATCCTGAGTCGGGGAAGTCCTTTCTTTCTTTCCTGTCAGTAGATCAGATTCTCTCCTGGACAGAACTTCACATTGCAGCCTTGTCAGCCAGGTACATTTCGGGCATAGAAAATTGGCAGTCAGATTTCTAGCAGAGCATGGGTACTGACGGTTTCCTACTCCTGCAGGTGTTTAATGATCTGTGTTTCAGGTAGAAAATGTCAGATGTAAGCCCCTAAGTTTCACATCAAACTAGATTTGTTTGTTCGCAGATACCGGAATGCTCTTTTTAAAGCAGGCAGCTCTGTGGAACCAATACACCTAGATCTATGCTTTTCGTCCACTGTAATGTCTTCCTTGTCTGCTTTGCTATTACTATTATTATTACACTGTATTTATATAGCGCCAACATAATTCGCAGCACTTTACAAGGTCCATAGTCGGGTCAGTACCTGTTCCCTAAAGGGGCTCACAATCTAATGTCCAACACAGTCTTATGTCATAGTCACAGTCTTAAGTTCAATTTTTGGGGGAAGCCTATAAACCTAACTGCATGTTTTTGGAATGTGGAAGGAAAACTGGAGTTTTTGGGGAGAGTGCCCAGAGAAAACCCACCTGCAAACTTCATACAGATAGTGTCCTGGCCGAGGTTTAAACCTGGGACCCAGCGCTGCAAAGGCCAGAGTGCTAACCACTAAGCCCCATAACAATTTGCTATGGAGTTTCACTTGATGGCTCTGGGGTTGCTGATATCACATCTATGATGGTGGCACCCAGCAGTACCCTTTGCCTAAACATTTTAAATTTGCATATATTTTAAGGTAAAAATTGTTAAAATAAATGGTCTGGTGACTGTATCTCTTCAAAAATGAGGCAAATGAGGCAGAACTTGATGATGATGAAACACATTAAATGCTTTATATTACCTTCTTCCTTTTTATTTCTTGTTTTACGGATTTGTGCTACTGATGTGTTTTAGTTTGAACAATCGGCAGTCCAATGCCACCTGAGGTATTTAGAGTTCTTTGTCTTGTGGGCTGGTACAAAGACATACACTTTACCAGTGTTATAAAAAGTGCATTTTCAAACAGCATTCATGCTTTCCAACTGCTAATTGTAATGGCTTGCTTTACATTGGGAAGCTAGTTTTGGGAACACAGTGTTCTTAAAGTTGTTCTGGGAATCCTTCCAAAAATGACATTTAGATTTACTTACCATTTTCTAGATGTCCTATAGAGAGAGTTGAATGCTTTGCTGTAAAGGCTGTCTGAACTCCACTATGGCTTGTGATAACCCTCAAATTATAACAAATCTTTTTTTTTTATTTTATTCTTTTATAGGAGAGTTTAATTTTATTGGTTATTCTTCTTGAAACACCTGCTACTTTTCTTGTATTTAGCAAAGATGAATCAACCATATTAAAAGCACATACAACCTCTGTACGAAGTTACTTACAATTTCATAGATGCCCCATTGAGTGAGTTGAATGCTTTGCTGTAGATCAAAATTTAGAAAATGTATATACTCCACTATGGCTTGCGATACCCTCAAATTATAACAAATCATTTTCTTTATTTTATTTAGCAAAGGTGAATCAACTATATTAAAAGCCCATACAGCCTCTGTACGAAGTGTTGACTTCTCAAGTGATGGTCAACTCATTATCACGGCATCTGATGATAAGTCAGTCAAAGCGTGGAATGTACATCACCAGCGTTTCCTCTTTTCACTTAGCCAGCATACAAACTGGGTGAGATGTGCCAAGTACGTATTGTAAAATGTTTTTATGTTTTGGCCTGATTGCATTGATTGAAAACATTTCAACTCTGGCAGATACTTTTTTACATTTAGAAATACAGGAGACTAATGGAGTCTTGTATTGTGTTAACTGTCAATAAATGCACAGTAATTTAATAACAAAATTACTAATGATGTGTTTTGAGACCTATTAGGTCTCTTTCTTACAGTTTTATACAATTGTGAAAATGGTTCTAAATCCATATATTTTTTCTTAGAGGTGCATTGAAATAACATCTAAAACATGGATTGACTTCAGACTCACTTGTTTTTTCTTGCTGCTTGCTCTATATCAGCGGTCACCAACTCTTTGTGGTCTGCGACTCTGGCCGGTGCGCCCCCGAGCAGGGTCAGGAGAAGGATCGCAGGCTCAGGGAAATGGCTGGACACAACCCGCCCACTCCCCCATCCCAGGCTCAGACCTGAGATGGGGGAGTGGGCGGGTTCTGGCATCATGATATCACTATGGGGGAAGTTTCATCCCCTTTGAGTGACACCTGGCACCCCTCACATGCCCGCTACGGAGCCAGTAAATTTTATGGCCCGAGGGTCCGAAAAGATTGGCAACCACTGCTCTATATTAAAGTTTTGTATTTGCCCTTCCTACCCTGTTCTGTGTCTATGCTTTCTCACAGATTCTCTTCTTTTTCAAGTGCTTAAACAAAATGCCTTATGTCTTTATTCAACAACCTTCTCTAATCTTACTGAATTTACAGATTTTCCCCAGATGGAAGACTAATCACCACATGCAGTGATGACAAGACTGTACGAATCTGGGACACAACAAACCGAGTTTGCATTAACACTTTTATGGATTATAAAGGGTAACAATTTTCATCCACTTGATTCTTTATTTGACCGTACATAAGATTGGGTCTTTTGTTAGTTTCTACAGTCGCCACATTGAGCTTTGCTCATAAAATAATTATTTTGTCCTGATAGTAATTTGTGTTGTAGTTGTGTACTGCAGCACAATTCAGAGGCACTAATGATCAAGCAAGCCTTAGAATAAAAACTGATTAGAACCCCAGTTGTCCTCCAACTTAAAAAAGGTTAGACTTTCTTGCTTAATTTTGCAGTTTTGGAATTTTAATAAAAATTACATTACTTCAATTCAATAGTTTCTAAAACAAAAGTAAGCCATGGCCCTCAGTATTCATATTGTGGTGCTAGTTTATTTAAAAAAAGGAATATATGTAATAGTCCATATACCTCCAAGCATTTCATTAGCATTCTATTTCCGGATTGCTAGACTGCTTTTCATATTGTTGAATTTGCAGCTTCGTTTTCCTATCTATGAAGCAAAAATGTCTTTGATTTTTAGACATTCCAATTATGTGAACTTCAACCCATCAGGAACTTGTGTAGCATCTGCTGGTGCTGATAGTACAGTGAAAGTATGGGACATTCGAATGAGCAAATTGCTGCAACATTATCAAGGTAAAAAATTGGAACAACAAATTTTTAAAGTATGTCAGATTAAATAGAATCTTATACAGTAAAATGTTATGAAGAGTCATTTGTTTTCTGCTTTTTGGAGTAAATATAGCACAATATAATATCCTAACTATGTCAAAATAAATACAAATTATAGAAAAAAAAAATCATTCCTGGCACTGTGCATAGGAATTCAGACTGATTTACAGTAGGCAAAACTGTCCTCCTGCATTGATCAGTACTCCGATGAAGTTACTTATGCAGTGTTTGAAATGCTGAATAGAACAAAAAGAGTGCCATGCACTTGGAATTACCTTGCATTACCATGCAGTAAAAATTACCTTTACCTTAAATAATTACTTAAAGCCACCATAAAAATCCTTTTTTTTTTTTTTTTTTTAAACACAGGAGTTCTGAAAAAATAAAGAATAAAAATCATAAGTGTTTTAATAAAGCTCCCCAAAACTGGAGAAGATAGACTGTCATGGGTGAACCTGGGGATCTAGCTCACCTTGAATAGATTTCTTTAAAAGTATTTACTATTGACTGGCTCTAAATGCTTTAAATCCTGGACCAGACCCATTCTAGGTTTGCTGGATCACCCAGGTTCAGCTATGATATTATTTTTTCCAGTCTTGGAGGGTCCTAAATTAATGGGGTCTTAAATAAATTGGAGTAAATAGTTGCATAAAAGTTCATTTCTAGTGACAAATAATTGTTACATCTGGATGGCCCAAACATAGAATTTACCACTGTATCTTGTGCACTTCTCAGTACATAGGTTTACCTTTAATACCTTTACCTCAGTTCACACAGAAAAAGTTCCTGTTGAGATTATATATATTATAACCTACATTCACATCCCCCCCCTAACTAAATTAGAGCATTAGACCCCCATTAAAGCAATATTAGTCTTAAAACCCACCTTTAGTCTAGGTATATATTTTAAAACATTAAATGTGGCCTTGAAAAATAGTAACACTACCTAGCTTTAATCTCATGGTAAAGTATAAAGAAATCCCTCTCTGGTGATCAAGACTGAATAGGAGCACAGAGCCTCCTGGGATACGTACATCATGGACCCGGGGAGGCTTCTAGCTGCTCCTGTGCATGCCTGAAATTGGGGCATTTTCTACGTTGAGAGGAAAGAGATGCCAGTCTCACGCTTGCGCAGTGAGATCAGCACCCCTTTTTCCTCTTTACAGTATGCTGCTTAGGTGCGAGATTGGGTGATGTAAAGAAAGCAGGTGTTCTAAAGAAAAAATCTACCCATGAAATCAATCTACCAGGGTGCGTGTACAAAGGAAAGTTTCACAGCTGTTTGTGTATGAATGCTGCATGTCATGTACGGCAGCCTTACATCTCTCCCAGTACAAACCTCCTGATCTCCTAAACAGTACGTTGTACTGACCTGAAATTTTTAGGGTACAAGGGGGACCCTCATAGCTAGCAGTTTCCCAAATTTCATCTCCCCACCTTTAACAACTTTAAAATCATATCAAATGGGTCATATTATAAAAACGGGGGTCATATTTATAAAAACTAGTGAAAGTTGAATCAATCAGGGTTGCTGTTTTAAAAGTGTGTCTAGAAGCCTGAAATTAAACATACAAGTTATGGACCCCCGGGGCGGCTTACATAGCAAGGAGGGGTGAACCCCAAATTTATACCTATCTGTCACAAAACTAGAAATGTCATACTACAGTACCCCGTCCCCTTCCCTACTTTGTACCCCAATTTCTCTGGAACGGTGAGATGTATAAAACCAAAAATGTAGGTGCAAGTTTGGGACACCTGTGAATAACTCCCCCCCCCCCCCCCCTAAAATGTCTGATCGTTAGGCCATCGTCCGAACATAAAGAACTCTGCCCATCAAAAAAATCTATCCTGTTTCACATTGCTGCAGGCATCTAGCATCTGAACCCAAATTTCTCGGGTTCAGGTGCTGGATGCGAGGGAGTACAGGTGAACAAAATTAAAGGTGCATGTGGGGGATACCAGTGGCTAACACCCCCTTAAATTTCATCACTAACGCATTGTCAGAACATAACGGTACATTTTTTTTGATAGGCAGAGTTCTTTATGTTCTGACGATGACCTAATAATTAAATTTTAGGGGGTGCTGGCCTCAGGTACCCCCCACTTGCACCTCTACTTTTGTTCACCTGTACCCCCCCATTGGTGAAAAATTGGGGTTCAAGTGCTGGAAGCCTCCACCAATGCACTCCACGCAGAGACAAAGGATGGTGCGGGACCTGATCGATGACTTTTCCAGCAGAATTGACGGATCTGCCGCATTAAAGGGAAGTGAATTTTTTTTTTTTTTAGTTTCACCCTGAGTGCTTGAGCAGGAGTCTATTGGAAAGATCTTACAAATGGGGGGCGGGGTAAAAATTGCATTAACATATTTCCGTTCATGTTTTAGTTCACAGTGCCGGTGTCAACTGTTTGTCCTTTCACCCGTCTGGCAACTACTTGCTTTCTGCATCTAATGATGGCACTGTGAAGGTGCTAGATCTTCTGGAAGGAAGACTCCTATATACACTACATGGGCACCAGGTATTTGTCATGTTAGGATGAAAGTCATCTCAGAGCAAAGCTGGGTTAGCAGGGGCAAATGTTTGTATATGTAATTGATGCATCTGTTTAATAGGCAGCTCATAGTATATATAGGTGGTCAATTGGGTAAATGCCTCACATTACTAGCCAATAGAAAGAATGGCCTCCTTATGGCCAAAAAAGTTCATTGATGTCATATAAACTAACCTCAACCCTAGGGTTCCCTGAAACCCTGATAGAGAAACATTGGATTATGGGATGGTGTGGGAGAGTTTATTACCTTCTGGCCTAGAGAACACCTCCTCATCCCTATACCATAGTTGGGCAGGAATCTTTTGTCCAATGTGTGATACCCCAGTGGAGCAGATGCACGTTGTTGGCTCACTAGATTTCTGGAAGTGCCTGCAAATGTAAGTTATGGCAGTTGCTGAAACTGCAAATCACACATCTGCTTGGCTTGACACCTGAATTTCTAGGTCCACCTGTTGCAGCTATAACAAAGCCTTAAGCTACCTATTGAATTATTCTTATATGAACAAACGTTTTGTATGCATGGAACGGCATAGCATTCTAAAATATGGTACTGTAGAGTTCTAAACATAAAATTAGAATACTTTTCACAACATCTACTAAATTGGTTTGTGTTTATTTTTAGGGTCCTGTTTTGTCAGTGGCTTTCTCTAGAGGGGGAGAAAAGTTTGCCTCTGGAGGAACAGATGCACAGGTGTGTTACAGTCTACAAACTACCAAAGTAAAACTGTACAATAAAAAATCTTGTATCCTATTCACAGGGAAGCACAGTAACTGGGGTTTTAATCCCTGCTAATTGTAGAATGAGAGATCAATAATGTTTTGTACATTAGCAGAACTTTGCTTCCGGTGGCAGGTTTGTATATAGTAGCAGTAACAGAAAGCATTTTATCTTGGATACTTGCAATGCCATTTGGGTTAAACCTGCCATATCCCCTCTTGATGATCATTGACCTTGTGACGCTTTACTCCCAAAGATTCTATCCTTTTCTGTATGCAAGACAAAGGTGTGCTTCTTTGGATGACCATGTCACTTCATCCTGTGGACATTTCCTATTGGCTGTCCAGGGGCGTGGGTCTCTCAGGATCCATAAGAGGAGTCCACAGCAGTGATTCTGCATGACGTGACTGGGGGAACTTGGAAGCCTGGTCATTATGGGATGGGGAAGTGGGGGGGTTTGTTAACTATAGTATCAGAAGCAAACTGTATTGTATCTAAATGTTTTTATATTTACAAATAGTATGCATAATTACCTGTTTTCTACATAAGGACAGAATTGCATCACTCCCTCCTTGTGTGGTCGACTTACTCAACTCTTTTAGAGTTAAAATCTATATTTATTTTGTTCTATGGAAATTTTTTTTTTTTAGGTTTTGGTTTGGAAAACAAATTTTGACAAGTTTGATAATAAGGAAATTTTAAAACTGCAACAGAAAAGGTTGTGTCCTGAAGAACCACCTCATTTAAATGATATTTATCCCCGATCTTCACACTTACATATGAGCACTGGTCATTCTATTCAGGTAAGAGGATGACTTTCCCAGAATATTATTTAGCACAATGATATGTATTTTAAAAAGGGTATTTACTTAGCTTATGAAGAGGGAGGGTTAGGAGCAATTTAAGGTTGAACTTAGAGTTCAGCTTAAATTAAGTTGGGCAGATGTTATGTAACAAATTTTGGTACAATACAGAACCTGTAGTTAAATGTACAGCTGTTGATATTTTGAAAATGCTATCTGCCTGGTTGTCATGGCTATTTTGTGGTTCCATTACTTTGTGTATCACTACAGGTAGTCCCCGGATGAGGGACATCCAACATATGGGCGCCAACTAGGTACGAACGGGGCTTCCCTGCTCGCTATGTGCAGAATGGAGGCTTGAAGGGGGGAGGGGGCGGTTTGCATGACTTGGAGAAGAAATCTTTTGCTAAACACAGCTGAGGTTGTGGGTGATCTTAGGGTGGTGAGCTCTTTTTGCTGCCTCTTGTAACTCTTTATTGACCAAGACAAACTCTGGAGTTGTTTCGTTTTGCATATCAAAGCACAGCTTGCTCCACAAGTTATTGACTGGGCTCCATAATTTCTTTTTGCTTTGTTTGTGATTACCTCACAGTGAGGATTGTATACAGTAATTGACAGCACACTGCCTAATAATATGTTAAGACAAACATCTGTCCTAATTGCATTTAATAAAATAATGTACCTTTTCTGACTTACATACAAACTCAGTTTAATAACAAACCTACAGTCCCTATCTTGTGTGTAACTCAAGGACTACCTGTAATCTGGAACAAAGTACAGAGCATGATTGCTGCAAGATATCATCGAAGTATTGAGGGGATTATCAGGAAAAACATTTAGAGAAGGGTAACTGTAGAATGTAAGTTACTGTCATTATTGTATTTAAACAAACCTTACCCTTTAAGGATGGTCAATGTATTATTTTTATTTAAGCATTAGAGATGCACATCATGAAAAATATATGTTAAGATTTGCAATAAAATGCTACTTCCAGGGGGTTGCAGTAAATAGTCATGTTATATAAATTAAGCCTTTTATTTGCTGTGGTTTATATGGCTTTGTAACACATGTGATTGAACAGTAGATGTCGCTGTTTGTTTTCTTTAGAGAATTTAGATTTTATTGCAGAAGCTTCAATAACCTTATGCATCCTGCTGTAATTCATGAAACTTGTTCAGATTTCAGTCAGTAATGCATTTGGCAGAATGAGAACAATCCTTCCTCTACAATGTGTGCAAAAAACACCAGAACTGCTCATATGGCTTCTTAAAAAAACATTAAGGCTTTTATGTATACTCCACGTATAATAAAGAAATCAAATGTAATTGTATGTGGTGATTATTATTGTTATGCCCATGTAAGCAAATTTGATCAGTTGATATCTAATAAATGTTTTATGTTGCATTATATATTTCGGACTAATTCATGTTGTTGTCCCAGAATTGGAGGGAGGGTTAACAAATCTTTTATTTATTGATTTCTAACTTCTAACATAATCAGCATAAACCTTGCTTTTGATTGTGAACTTTTTTTAATATCACTAATATGGTTGTTCAGAAACAGTACTGAAATCACATTTTGAAATTTTGAAAATGTTGCTTTCTATTTGTACTATATATTTTGATGAAAAATATATAGAGCTGTACAAAAGTTTTAGGGACCAGTCAAAAAATGCTCTATAAAATGAGGGTGTTGCATAAGCAGGAAAAAATCAAATCAGTATTTAGTATGTCCACCCCTAGACGGCATATTTTATCCCGGGTGCACTTGCACAGTTTTTTAGGAATTGTAGATTCTTCCTTTTATTTAGGGTGATGGTATTGCATGATGCACAGTATATTCCTGAATATTAAACATTGAGGAAACAATTGTAATGAAAATTCATGTGCAGAAATGTAGCACCCAAACCTCCACGGAATCTTCACCATACTTTACTGTTGCCTGCAGACACTTTGTGCTATTTTCTAGGTAAACAGGGAACAAACTGAGATTTTACATTTGTGCTCCTTAGAGCGCTTGCTGCCATTTTCCTACTCTTGTATTTTCATTGGCCTTGTTTTTTCTTCAGAAGTATGGCTTTTGGCAGGATGTCTCCTAAAAAGATCGCCCACCAACGTTTCGGTAGATGGGTAAATCTGTGTGCCACTGGTTTCTCCCAAGTGTGATCAGATGATACCACATCTTTCTAAAGGAGTTTTATGTCATCTGCTGCTCAGCTGGCTGGAGAAATACCCATTTATGGCTGATCTATGGACCTATGTGTAATTTCCATGTTTTTGGTCCCCATTGTTGACAGTTTTTGTGGACAGTACATCATTTAGAGATCTTGTTTGAGCACCCTGTATCTTTTTGCTATTCTGTGTGCATTTTTACATAGAACGGTCTTTAGTGACCTCAACATGGTGCTAGAGTTTTCATTTTTTTTCTTTTTTCAACCTACATGTAATCTTGTTGATTGTTTTTATCTGTTTGATATAACTCCTTAATCATGCCCTGGTCTATATGCCTACCAAATCCTAAACGGTGTGCACGAGAATTGATGCCAGTTTTAAAGGTAAGAGGGTGGTGTACACATTAATGAATGTTTTTTCATTTGGGGTTTTTTTCTCCCTTTGATGCCTTATGAAGGTATTTTATTCATTTTGAAAACATTTTTTTTTCCTTTTTCTTCTTTCAGATTAATCCAGCGTATGAAGTATCAGATACACAAACCTCCCATCCTGCAATTATTGATGTGAAGAACAAACCCCTTTCTAAACAACAGGTACTGAAAATGTAACCTGGGGTGACAATCCATGTTTAATCTTAACTGGGCAATTTTTTATTGTTTTAAAAAAATAAGAAGTATAAATACTTTTACTATTGTGAAATTTAGCACCTATATAGTGAGAGGTGATTTTTGTGACCTAAGGTATGTTTTAAAAAGAAAAAAAAGTTTCAAATAAGTTGTACTTTTATCAGACTCATTATTACAGTATTTTACAAGAAACTTGTAAGAAAAAAAAAGTCATTTTTAATCCAGCACATCTGTGTACTATCATATGACATCACTACTCCTCTAAGGCCATCAGCGCCGGTATCATTTTAGTGCTGTCTGCAGAGGAGAATGGAGTGGCAAAGGTGTCCTGGTAAGGTAGTGTCAGGGAGGAGGGCTTTGCAAAGAGATTTGTCACTTTGAGAAATTTATTTTTTTATCAGACATCTAAAAATGACCACGAGAAGTTTATTTTTTCTCAGTAAAAGTTCTGTTATCTCTGCAGGTTGTATCTTAGTTGTTCACCTGCAACACATTCTTTCCTTTTGCTCAAATTTTAACCTCAAAGCACATACCTTAGGTAACACAAATCTATTATAAATGTCCAAATTATGCCTTACAAATTGAAGAAGGTGTTCCTCTAAAATGTTGGAATACTTATAGAAAACCATAATTATTATAAAATATAAATCTAAGCTTCTACAAAATAATGTATTCTAAAAGAAAGTAGTATATAAAAAGAAATGGTTACAAATGAATGTACCTAGCCAAACCTCAACAACACTAAAGAGAAAATAAAACCATAATAAATTCACATTTTATTTCAACGGCCATTGATGTTGCAAAATGTCTAGTTTGAAACTTATAAACTTGTCACGAAGTAGTGGCAGACCTTGAATTAGAGTTTCTGAAATCAGTGGGTTATTTGGCCTGATTATATTCCACTGGAACCTTTAATTTCTTTAAAAGAACTTTTCATAAAGTGAGAGTCAACCAAACTAAATATATGCTGTTTACCTGATGAAGGGTTTGTAATTTAGAAAGCTACATTTGTCATGCACAAACCTCTGCTAATCAGTAACCATTTTAGGACTTCAATCATTGCTGCTTCCTAAGCCATCTTGCTGTATATAGGTGATTCTGGCTCCCTGTCCTATGAGAAGTCTGGAGAAAGAGAGGTGACCTAGGTAGCTGAACTGCTTTGTGTTACCTTTCTTTTTGTGGCATGTAAAAAAACATAGTTAGAGAGAGGCTGTCACCATCTGTAAAATGCTGGTAAAAGGAACGAAAAAACAGTATAATACATATTGTTGCATATTTTGTTCATGAACTATTTTTATCAAAAACTGCAGCTTACATTTGTTACTTGCTGGAAAATTACCAGATTACTGTCTGGGCTAGCCCATCTCCTCCTCCCTCACCAACCTATATAAACTTTTAAGGTAGTTTGAGGGAAGGAAAGGAGGTGAATACTATAGTGACAGCTTTTAGTCTGCTGGGGGTTGATGATATAAAGTCCAAGATTGCAGTGCACAGTAGCAGTTTTAGGTCTTTTGAATGTCTACACCCCTTCTCCTCCTGTGTCACTGTCTGTCATTTTCAACCCCTATTTAATGTACAGTGTTGAGTAGTATGTTGGCGCTATATAAATCCTGTTTTTAATATTTATACTCAAAGGGGGTTTTAACAGGTAAACACTGCAAATAATACAATAAATGCATGTGTAACCTTATGAGAAAGTTGTTGTTAATATTACATTGTTTGGTGGCTGGGTCTCTTCAAACTAAAAGGTTAGCTGTACAAGGTTACAAATTCTTCACTGGGTAGGAATAAATTTGTTTAGAAGTTTGTCTGTAGTCTTGCTGTTGTGTAGTGCTGAGAAAGTTCTCCTTTACAAATAATTATGCTGTAAATGACTAAAATATCATCATATGTTCAAGTTTTGTAAGTTATGTTAGTTTGTAGGGACAATTTTGTAATGTATTTTTTCATACTTAAGAATTTAGTTTTTGTTCTCTGCTTTAGATTCTAGTGACCTCTAGTCCACAGAATTAGTAGTGCTGCACAGTACTTCCGATTGGCGGTTGATGGACAACTAAATCTTGTTTTGTGGTGTTTTACTGTAAGGGCACATGTTTTCCTCAGGCACTCAAGGCTGCTATTGCTACTCCCCTCACACTTTTTTAGGTGTCCTAATCCTTATTTATGTTTATTTTTGGTGCTGTTTTGTGCTAAAAATTAATACTAAAAATTAACTGTAAGTCATTAAACTTTCTGTAATACATTGCAACATTGTCTTTTGACATTAATGAGGTATACTGGAGCATGCATACAAGTGTGACATATGTAAATATCTATGACAGATTCAAGGGATTTTTGCATGTACTATAATAGATCTGAGCATTGCCAATGATGACCACTGACCATATCATTAGGAAAAAAATATTCAAAAGTAGGACAATTGCTTGCTTTGGTTACAGAAACCCTTACCATCTAGTAAAATATCTGTTCAGCTTTAAAAAGAATATAATTTAAACATTGAGATTTGAACCTTGTAGATATTAGGCTACTCTGAGTATCATGCATATTTTATTAGGCCACAATCTTGTATCATAGAAGTACACACACCGAGTTGACACATTCCTGGCCGTCTCAATAGATTGTTGGGTAAAGTCGATGGCCTAGCAGCAGTTAAAAGACTGGAGTTTACTAAATTAGTCATGAGAAAGTGTACCTCCATTATCTTTCTATGCAAAGGTTTTGCTTAACCTTCACTTTATGGACATTATAAAAAATAATCGGCTTTTAAGCAGGTCTTAGTTAAAGATACCTTCAGATGAACAACAACATCATGAAATATTACACAATTTTTGCATATAATAATAATGTCAAAATGCAAAAGCAGTGTGTGAAACGATCATTTGCAGTGATGGATGAAACGACAAGTGCAGCACACACGGTGCAGTTGTGTTCATTGGAAAGGAGAGAGCATGAGCCATCTGCAACTTGCTGTGCTTTCCTCCATAGGAGTGCACAGCAGTCGTTATCATTCTACTGTAGCAGATTGATGAATGTTTGGGGTGGGGGGAGACTGTACACATGGCAGATTTTCTTCTGAGAAGAGAACAACCATCTCAGATGAAAATCAACATAATATATATGTTTTGCAAATTTACTATAAAAACTTTTAAAACGTTCAAACAAAACTAAAAAGCCAGATGTGCCTAAAAAATGAATGTTGCATACCTTTTTTTTTTTCTTTTGTTCAGTGATTCCTAGTGTACACATGCAATCATTGTCATTGGAAAGGATCTTTCACAATCCTTTCCAACGACTAAACGACGTCACGATGCACACTGTTCTGCTCTATGGAGAGGGGAGGATGAGAACGATGGAGCTCCATCCCACTGCGCTCTCTGCCCTTCACTTTCATTACGATTGTTCGTCGTCCATCACCCGTGGACCTGCCAGGACAGTCGTGCGGACAATGGGCGACAAATGCTGTACACACGCAAGATTCTCGTCCGATATCGGCCCTGAGCCAGTTCTCGGACGAGAACTATTGCATGTGTGTACCCAGCCTTAAATTGGTTTCTAGTACTAAGCTGAATAGCACTCACCCTGTATTCTGGGTTAATGCTATCTATTTATAAAACATAGGCACATAGTATAGACTATTGTCTTTTTATGATGTATAAATATAAGTGTTTTTTACAGCATGAACATCCTATGTCCCCTTCTAACTGCTGTTGGGATTCCAGCTATGGAAAGTAAGGCAGTGAAAACCTAGACTTCCGCTGCCTGGTATTAATAGCAACATCACTAGTGTAAGTTTTCTTACAGTTATTCTCTACTGGATCCCTGCACACTACAGCTGAAAATAGTTCTGTTCAAAGTGACATCGCTCCACTCATAAGAGCCTGATCCTTCTCTCATGGGAAGCTGTCATGGTTAAAGCTTGTCTTTTAGAGATTCATTTAGCAAGTGTATTTCTGTTGAAGTCTGCAGCTGACACAATTCAAATCCCACATGTATTGGACAACCTGATGTAGTAATGTAATAATCCCTGTCTATAGACCTTTAGCAAATAAAATATTACATAATAAGGGATTTATGTGCTGCACTGTTTTAAAGTTAAATACTAAAACAAAAAATGAAGAGACTGTGACTGCTTTGCAGCTTTTTATTGTATAAAGAAGTCGCTAGGTATACAAATTCTTTAGTTCTCAAGGGTAATGCTCTGTATATATTTTTCCTATGTTTTTTTGATAATATTTCACATGTAATTGCAATCAATTTAAAGTGATCCTTGTGATT
The DNA here is from genome assembly GCF_032062135.1 of Pyxicephalus adspersus. Classification (NCBI taxonomy): domain Eukaryota; kingdom Metazoa; phylum Chordata; class Amphibia; order Anura; family Pyxicephalidae; genus Pyxicephalus; species Pyxicephalus adspersus. The sequence continues at coordinate 82,765,062 of NC_092859.1, read as the reverse complement.
GAATACAAGTATTACCGTCAATGTAATGTCACTTTTTTATATCTGTCCTGAGTATCTTCTGAGTTTGTGGATTTTACTCTATCAATTGAATTGTAGCACAAAAATTGCTTTGGATTTTTACATGACACTTAACCAGTCTTTAGAAAAAACACTACTGTAAAGTGTTACATAGTAGGTCAAGTTGAAAAAAAGGCGTAAGTCTATCAAGTTCAACCACCAGGAAAATAAACATATCCCAGATATAAAACCCCATTGACATAGTTGGTCCTGGGGAAGACAAAAAAAAACCCTGGTACAATTTGCTTCAACAGGGGGAAAAAATTTCTTCCTTATTCCACGAGACAATCGGATGTTACCTGGACCAAGAGTCACTGTTATTTTTATCTTTACAGATATGTTCTGTGCGTCATTGTTTTCGTCAGTACTTGATTCTACATTTTGGTCCAATCAATCAAACAGGTTGCATATCGTGGCTAACTTAAAAAATAAAAGTAAACATAGTTTGTATACACAAACTTGCTTCATCTCTATTTATTTATGTTATATTATATATACCCCATCTGCAATCTAAACTCCAGCTCATTTAGGCATGCGTAGGTAGCATCTGACCCTTCATTTTGATGACTTGTTTTCTGTAACACCTTGGTTTAATCAACATTAAAAGCAGAGGAATTCTTATTTTAAATAAGATGTATGAAGTTTAAAATGAGTTATTGTAGGTATCAATAAATATATCTAATTATCATGTTTGCGTACTGTTCCTACAGTAGAAGAGCCATATTTAAACCTGGTTTGGGACTCTGCTACATTTTGTTTGTGTCTACTTGCCTGTACATGGTATTTGGGAGCATAGCACATGGAGGATCGAGCACATTGCTCGATCAAGGTGAAGAGCAAGGAGCACATTGCTTCAAGGAAGCTGACGTTTTCTTCCTGGGTCAGGCATACTGTTCTGTTTTTAGAGCTTGATTACTGTGTTTCTTTAATGTCTAGTTATAAGTATTTGATGCATAAATGTTTAAACTGGAAGGTTGCTGCTGTCGCATAGCTTGTACAAATCCCCATTGATATCTAGAAGTTCTTTGCAGATGTATCTGAAATTACAGACAGCCTTGTCACCTTAATATTTGTTTGTGAATCTGTTACTAGTAATGGCTAATGATGGGGCCTGGAGCTGGGAGGATTTGGATCCAACCTTGACTTTATTATTGAAGTTCTCCTTGCAAATTGGCATTCACCAGACATGAAGGTTTCTGAGAAGCACTACAAGTTATGTGATTCTGTGTGCTGGCACCATGATGTATCACCATGAGATTATAAAGATATAGTGAGATCATACTGTACCTGTGCAAACCCCAAATGGGTGGTGTTGGTATAGTGGGACATCAATTTTATTAAAAAAATGCATGCTGCATATACAGTTTTCTAGTAAATACACAAAAATAGTTGTGTTGCTGTTGTATAAACTGCTGGTTTACCCACACAAAAACATACTTTTTAATATTATGCAATCTTTGCATTGCTGACTAAAATACTTACTAAATTCCATGATCCCTTTATTGCTTGCAATAGATGCTCACTTTCCCTTTTATGTGTAACAAAATCCTTGTGTCTCTGTATCCATCTGCTGTGCTGATGTTGGATCTAGGGCATTGGATGCTAAATCTTATTAGCTGCTTTGTGCCAGCATGTGAGAATCACTAAAAAACCTCAGCAACTCAGTCTCATGACCTGGTTTGTATAAACAGGTCTTAAAAAGAAATGATTACATCAATGTTCACGTTATTATGAAGTAATACTTTTTATCCGGCATATTGATGGCAGTGTATACAAAGACTAATTTGTGGTGAATAAGGATGGTTTGGTAACACTGTTAGCTCTCAAACTGTGAGCCACTGATTTGGAGACTGTTATTGAAAATTATTATAAAAATTATTAATAAACAGCATTTATATAGCACCAACATATTATGCAGCACTGTACAATAAAGATGCACAATGAATTTCTTTAATAACAAGGATTATTTTCAAGCTAGGTGATGCAGTGCGTTGCTGGCTGTAATAAAGAAACCACAATATATGAAGTGATCTGGTTACATTAGTGTAATCGGTTACTCCATATCTTTCCATCTCAGCACCACTTAGGTGTATGCACAGAAGTGTTGGTGGCTTTACAAATATTTGTTCCTTTTTTTAAAACGGCTTTAATATACTACATATCACATGGTATTATCAATTTGATTGGGAGAAAGTGGACAGAATCTTTGTCAGGGTTTGTTATACACTGAATATGAGGATACTGTACCATATATTGGTGGCCAGCAAACACTACTGTTTTGAATGTAAGCAGTGACATTTTGTGCCATAGGCCGATACATGTATTCTCAGGAAAAAGTAACCTCTGATATATTTAGATTGGTTTATATTCACGTGTGTATGGTATATCACATGACTGTTTGATAAAGAAACAATCTTAATACCTGAACTGATTGGCATTTATGAATTGAGTGACACAAGGAGTCAGCAGTACTAATTTGCTAACAAGGAACATTCAGGAACCATTCAAGAGGGGAGAGTAAAACAAGAGATTGATAAGCCAATCTGTCTGTGTCTCTTTACCTGTTCAGTCACAGAATTATCCAGATCTAAAAATGTTAAAGTACAGCAGACAAAATCTCCTCTCCTGACTTGCCATACTTAGCTGTAATTTGTAGTAGAGCTACACCAAGCTGTATAGGTCACCAAGCTGCATAGACAAAATTTAAATCTTATGACAAGTATTGACTGAATGAAGGATGGCTATTTCTCCTAATTCTACAGCCTCTAAATTCCTATCCCATTGGGAAAATTATCAAAAAATACTATTCTGGTGGTACAGAATGCCCTATAGACTACAATTATTTCTGATTATTCTCCACTTTGTTGGAGGAAATGTGGTGCTCTAGGTACCTTTATTTATATATATATATATATATATATATATATATATATATATATATATATATATATATATATTAGTTATTGTGAACCATATACTAATTGCAGCACGAATGACTTTAGTTTATGTATGGAATCAGGCTACCCCTCCTGATTTAACTGATGTACTGCAGAGAATCCATTCAACCTACCACTATGAAAAAACACTTGTATATAGCAGATTTGTTTATAATAAATTTTATCAGAATTGGAAATTTTGGGAAAAGTACTTACCGCCATTATCTAAGTGAATTTAAAGATACAGTTGTTAATACTAATGATACATAACGTGTATTTAGAAATTGAAGTTTATTATTTGTACCATTGTATCTTTTTTTTAAAATTTCTATTTATCTTTTTTTTCTGTTTTCTTTGTAAGATTTTTACGCCAATTGTACTTTTTACGCACTTTTTATTTTTCTGTTTTAAAAACTAATATTTTAAAGAGTAAATCTTTACAGTAAATCTTTAATAACAGGTAAAATCTGTATGATATACTGTTTGCTGGTAGTTCAGCTTTGTTTGAAACGGTTACTTTGGACCAATTAAATGGAGCAGAGGACGGTAACCCCTCCTACTAGTATGATGTACTAGTAACTGAATGCACTTTTTTCATGTGACATATAAGGGTATTCCAAAAGCATTCTAATTGCTTTTTGTGTCCTATATATGGTGTGATTTGCATCCACAAAGCATCTGGTTTCAAGAGATAAATATTGAATGAATTTAAAACATTTGTGTAATCAAAAGGGTATTGCATCCTATCAGTGCCGGGCTCATGGTGTCCATTAGTTTGGGTTTCAAGATGTAAGTCCAATCCTCCTGCGAATGTTCAGAAGCAGAATGTGTTGCTGCTGCCCCTGCCATTAGATTTATTCACTGATGACTTGATATCCTTTTTCATTTATGAAGTTAATCCAATTACAACATCCGCAAGAATGCTCTTGTAAGATAATAATCCTTGAGCCAATCCATAAATCTCTGAGAAGCATATTTCTAAGAGTGTCAGTACTCAAAAGGGCAGCCACACAATCCTCATATTACCATAGTACTGGATAGAAAACATTTGCAGGTTAAATACACTGAATTTATGCATGCTGCCATTTCAAACATTGTTTAATGTGCCCTAAATGGTACTCTATATATGTCTCTCATTGATCATTGTTTGCATGTATTTTTAACACACATTTTTGTAGTTAGAATACAATAGATACTAGATTGTTTCATGTTACTAGTCAGTTAACAATTAACAATCTCGTTTATTGCTACAGTGTGCTCCTAAAACTTTTCATACAGTAAAGCTACGTACACACTTCCAATTATTATCGTCGGAAAACGAACGACGAACGTTCCTGCACGATATACACGAACGATCGTATAGCACCGATCCTGCACATAGAGGTAACGACACGATCGTTCATAGATATTGTACACACAATAGATACGATCGTTTAAGCGATAGAGGAACTATGTGCACGACAGGAAAGTGAACGGACGTTCGTTCATCACGCATGCTCTGAACATGGACGATCAACGAACGACCGTACACACGAACGATGTTCAACGATCGTCATCCGATCCGCCGGTCCGGTCGTTCGTTTCCAGCGACTTTCCTCGTTCGTCGGCGTCGTTGGTTACTTTTTTACGAACGATTTTTTGCCCAATCGATCGTTCGTCGTTCGATTGGAACGATAAAAATTGGAAGTGTGTACGCACCTTTACCTGTTAAGTGACACCCATTTCAATGTCTTGAGACCCCTTTATATTGGTGTGTTACAGTATTTGCACAATAAAATGCACCCTTATCATGAACTTTTTTTTAAAAAAATGTCAAAAACGAAAAGTAGTGTTCTGTCAGCCCACCTAAAAATGACTACCATCTATATATTATAATATATATTAGTGTTTAACCCAGAAGTTAAATTCAGCTGGTTGGTAAGAAATTGTAGGTGGGTGGCATCCCCTGTGTTACTACGCCTTGGTAAAAGGGGCTGGGGAGAACAATGTTATAATTGGGTCACATTAACATAAATGTTGTTTATTATTTAAATATAGTTGCATGACCAACTAGTAGTCATACGACTAGCATGTTTTCCCAGCAGTGGCAGCCTTTTTATTTTTCTCAGGATAGATTCACATTAGCACGCTTAAGTAAATCTATACATTTCACAAACAATAAAAAAAAATGAAACATTATTTTCACAGTTCCCCCCCCATCTTCATTTTAAGCTCAAATCCGTTGAAAGATCACATCCCATGATGATGCCCCCCCCCCCCCCATTAGATTTGTTATGCTTGGGACATTATCTGTTGGAGATCAATGTTGCATGTGTATTTAAAGGGAAAAAAACTCTTGCACACACACTTTACAGCTATGTAAAGTTACATGAAATGTTATAGTAAATCTTTGATTGAGGAAAACACAGCAGACAACTTTGCTGATCACCTTGTGAAAACGCTAATTCCCTGTCTGGTATACTGACCCCCTGGCTATATAGTATATGGATTCACTGAACTGGTACAAGTGTACAGGTTGGTAAAGTAAATTGTTGATCTAATATCTTGTTGTAGGTCCATAACTAAAGACAAAAGTGACCTCCTGAGCACTGGGCAACTAAAATTTGCACTTCCATAGCCTGTATGTGGAATTTTGTGTCAGAAGGAAGGGATAAGCATGCCTTCACTTTGTGGCCTGAGTTGCAGCCAATCCTGTGCTTCTTAATAAGTGTATAGCCATCCTAATGTATAAACCACATGGGAATAATGTGTGTGGCAGCATAAATCATCTGTGTCCCCTGTATTAGGATGGCTATAATAGGATTATTTCCCTAAGCTGTTTATATTACAGGAACACCCACAAGTGAGTCATTCTCCAGGAGGGAGTTAGTCTTAATTAAATTCTTCCAGACATCCATTTACAATTTTTAGCTTGTAGATAAGCTTTAACACTGTGTCACTATTTGCTTCTGTAACCTTTAGTAGGTGTTACACAAGCGATACATATATAGTTCTGGAAGTCAAATAGAAATGCATGAAAAGAATATACAATGAAATGCATCTATACCAATTGTAATTACAAACTGTTTCAGTGTAATATAATTGTTCAACATTAATTACACAGTACTCTAAAGGTATATTAAGATTAAAAATCATGGAAACTCTAGATCTAAAGAGAAAGAATCCTGCATTATATATGGGGAAATATTTTCTATAGAGAGAACATTGGCCAGTATTTATTACATTTATCACTGTGCTGTTTTTCTTTGAGCCCATCAGAAGCTTAAAGCAGGCCTAGTCTAAAGCTACATACATACGTGTAATAATTGTCGTTGTAACAGATCTTTAACAACCCTTTCCAAGGACTAAATACTGCACGATGCATAAACGAGTGCTCTACATACGGCACCATTCCGCTCTATAAAGAGGGGAAGGGGAGCGACGGAGTGACACCCTGCTGTGCACGCTCCCGCTTCCCTTGCATTGGGATCATTTGTCGTCCATTGCCTGTGGATCCGCTGGGATGGTGATTTGGACGATGGGCGCTGTACACATGCCAGATTCTCGTCCGATATCGGCCCTGAGCCAATTATTGGACGAGAACCATAGAATGTGTGTACCGAGCCTTAGATAAATTTATTAATGCTAGGTGTCATGGTATTATTAGACCGGTGGAGAGATTGCAGTGAGGTTACAGCTTCCTTACGTCAGTGAATCAGTTCTTCAGGGGAGGCATTATATGTAGTGTCTACCTATGGCAGCCCAAGAGAGAATGAATAGGGGTAGTGAGTGATTCACTACCACTTCACTGTCAAATCTGCTGACATTGATTCTTTAAGAACCAGTTAGTATGGTGCCAGTCATGAGGTTTGCTTACTCCCGTTGCAGGTCTGAACCTGCCCTTAATCTTCTTTTCTCTTCAGAACCAACCTATCTGCGTTCAAGCATAATTCTGTGTCTAATTGCAAGACTGGGATCCTATTCTTCGAGTTAACACATTCATGAAAACTTTGGTGTTCTTGGCTCTTGTCTTAAATATCTAACACACACCAGTCCCCGAAGCAGCCTTACATTGTATTGACTTAGTTAGTGTTGTAGTCTACAATGCAAACAGAATGCTTTTACCTACTGCAGTAAACTGATGGTGTCATCCCAGCATATGTAAAGTCACTGGAATGAAACTTTGGCACAGCTTAACAATATAACAAAACCATGCTGAACTCTTCAAAAGAATATTATGTTTTTTTATATATTATTGCATGTCAGGAATAATTATTGCAGGATTGTTTAATGAATGAGGGGTTTTTTTGGTATTTATTTAGTATTGGTTTTTGTGTGTATGTATGTATGTATGTATGTGTGTGTGTGTGTGTGTGTGTGTGTGTATATATATATATATATATATGTGTGTGTGTATATATATATTTATATTTCTCCCAAAAGAATGTAATATTATTAGTATTACTGTGCACTCTCCAGCCAGCCACTAAGGGTTCGGTTCAGTGGCGAAGTATTTATATATTAAAAAAAGGTTTTTGTTTTATTGGTTTGCTGTTCTGAGGCTTCAGATGTCAAATGTTAGCAGGTCACAAGCAGGGTGTGTAACTTTCCTCCACCCTGCACAATTCACAATATATAGATGTTATTTTCTTATTGAGCCCTGGTAGCAAGGCAACAAAGCATAGATGTCAGTAAAAGGCTTAAGTAATGTTTATGTCAACATGATTTATTTCTTTGTGCTGGTCTGAGATTAAATGAGCAATTTCCTGGCAGTTGGAGGTTTAGACGTTCCAGGTGTTATTTTTGTCTCTGAGCTTCCTGAGATCACTGTACTTGTAAACCATGACCCTGTCTTTACAGCCGTCATTTGATTTTCCTCACTGGGCTGGGAACTTGAGCTCAAGCCATCACTCTTACACAGCTGATACTGAGGCATGCAAAAAATGCCCGACAGCTATCAACCCACACATCCAGCAACAACTGGTTCCTTCCTCTCTTCCTGGGGAAGAGTAACATCCTCTTATAAGAAATATACCCTGAGGAATGCATCTCTAACAGGAGGGCTTTCACACAGGAAATTATTCATGTGCGTCTGTAGCTTGAACTGTCAATTCATAATGAGTCTCCTGCTCTTAGTGAATCTGGCACCATGGAAAATACCAGAGCCTGTTTTTGTGTCTTTGGAAACATGCAAACAGTTTGTTATGTAACTTTTGTTAATTGTTTATGCTGGCAAAAACCATTATGTTTTTATGGTTCTTGGTCACCTGTTAACAGCTCTTGTTTTTGTTTACTTTACCTTTTGAAGCTTCCTGAGTACCCTCTTTGCCCCCTATAAGTTCTGTTTTGTTTACTTGAACAAGCCACGCTGGAGGTAAAAGTTTAAGTCAACATTTAAGATTGCTGTGGGTTGTTTTGGTGTCGGCATCACTATTCTATCACAAGCTGTATTTTAGCACAGACACATTAAGTGGATTTAGTCGTACCAATAACTTGATCTTGCAGAGCAGTTCAAATTTAATGTACCACATTCACAGTCTAATGTTCCTAACATGGTCTAAAGCTACGTGCACATTTTGGGTGAAAATCTTGCATGTGTACAGCTGTCCCCTGACATTGTTTAGTGATCCTCTGTGGTGGCTCACTAAATAACCAACCGAGGATGACCACAGAAATTTCCTGTGATGGGGAATGCAGCTGTATTCATCCCAATCATTTGTCTCCCACCTCTCACCAAAGAACTGAACAATGTTGTGTGTACAATATTTGTTTGTTCTAGTATCTCTGGAAATGTTGAAGAGGGACTATTTTTAGGGACAGAAATCTAGCTTACTGACCAATGCTGGAGCTAACTTAACCGTGTTCTTCCCTGTTTCTTTTCCTTCCCAGTGTCAAGGTGTGTATAATCAGAAGCTATGCATTTTGGAGGATAATGCAGTGATCCAACTCCTTATGGTTCTGTCCTATGGCAACCTGAAAATATAAGTATTCCATGCTACATGTGTTTTTGTAGCAGGGTAAGGGGTATATACACTCTTTTTCCAGTTTCACCTGTTGTTGGTTGTCCAGGAGTTGTCCTGATTATCAGATAGCATATTTGCAGTGGGGGTCGTGTGACCATTGTAGGGAAGGTGCTGTGCTCACTTAATTGTGCACACCAATCCTATTTTGTAAGAATAATCAAAAGGCTTTAAATGGAGAAAAGAGTAACAAGAAGAAAGTAGGCATTTTCCAAGGGTGAAGGAAACCGCCATAAATCCCCAATAACACCTGGTGAGAGGTCAGTGGAAGATTTTGAGGCTTCTTCCACTAGTGGGAGGAGCAGTGCTCCAACCTGTTTGTATTTAATGTAACTATATTCATGCTCAAATTGTTAGGATCAGCCCCTCGAAGGTACTTTCTCCTGAAATCTACGATGAAGTAATTAAGATTGTATGTTCCTCTGAGCAGGATCCCCTCCTGTTTCATAGTCTGTTGTTTGCGACCCCTATTTAATGTATATGTGTATATGTTGCCGCTATAGAAATACTGTTTAATAATACAGTCATTGTGAGAGTTCCCTTGAATCTAAAAAGTAAGGTGTTCTACACCTACATCTGTCTTGGTAATTTTGCCTAATTATCAATTTAGGGAAATTTGAACAAAGTGGTTAAATACAGACAATTCACAATAGAGTGTATACATAATAAGAAATCTTGATCTTCCAGATGTATGCATGACATCTAAACATGCAAGAATCCCTTTCTACATGTACCTATCCATCTGAACCACGAACAATGGTTTGAGTCTAAAATCAGAGATTTAGAAGAAATGCATCACGTTGTGAAAAATAAGAGAGGTTGCTGTGCCACTCTGGGGAAGATCTCCACAAATGTCAGTGACTGGGCTCTCTGGGGAATATTTTTTTATGTGTAAAACACAATACATTGTTTGTTTTTACACAATACTGTTATGCAGGGAAGCCAAATAATCAAATGGATATTTTTGAATATCTTCCTCCTTGTGCCTATGCAACCTGGTCTGTAAAAAATATGTGCAATTGTTCCTGATAGTTTTGTTGTTTTGGCCACAATTACCCGTGTTTGAATTCCCTTTGCATGGTTAGTTTTTACATTAATGTCTGAATCACTATAACTAATTGGTAATCATATAATGCCAACATATTACACAGCGCTGTCCAAAGTCATGTCACAAGCTGTCCCTCAAAGGGGCTCACAATCTACTATAGTCATATGTCTTTAAAACAGTCTAAGGTCAATTTCGGGGGGGGGGGGGGGAGCCAATTAACCTATCTGTTTTTGGATTGTGGAAGGAAACCGGAGTAACCCGAACCTGCAGACTCCATGCAGATAATGTCCAGGCTGAGATTCGAACCTGGGACCTAAAGCTGCAAAGGCCGGAGTGCTAACCACTGAGCCACTGTGCTGCCTGTAGTTCTGTAGTTTTATATTTTTCCATATTTTTCATGCTAGCCTAGAGTTGAATTAAATGTGCAAAGTGTTTAAAGAGCAGTTCCCATTACACTGCCGTTCTACTTAATGCCACACACCTCACAATGTTATTATTAGCACTTACTGTGTGCTTCAGTGTTTTTGTAATTTATGTAAGTGTTGGAGTGTTATCCTTCCTGGTCTGTTAAATTTAGACTTGGCTGTCTGTTAGGGAATTTCTCACCTTTAGAAATTTGCAGCCTTTCAATTGCTTCAGTCAGCTCACATTGTGTTACTTTAGACTTCCTCCTGTGAACTCTCATTTCACTGTTGTCTAATGTTTCTGCCTCTCTTGTACCACTTCCATATTATCCAATACTTTCCAAAAGCTGTGTTTGTCTAAAAGGAAGGAAAGCTGACACGGCCAACAGTTCAATGTATAATGTACACACATGCCTGTAAGTGTATATTCACACCAGCACCAATTGTTGGCTTGTTGAACCTCCATGTTGCTTCAGCAATGCTCAGCTTGCCCTGCAGCAATGTGTGTCAGAGACACTTTTTCAAAAAGTGAAAAGATTTTGCAGTTCTGCTGTGACCAATGAACTTAAATTTGTGTTAAATATATTGTTGAATACCAGTTTAATGTTAAATCTCATCAACAGTCAAGACGCTAAGTATTAAGCCTGCCAAATGGTTGTAACTTATCATTCTAGACCTGTGATCCAAGCTACCTACAGACGGACAACACAGTCTGACTATACTGCAGATTAAGAGTAGAAGCCTGGTCATCATGCCTTTAATGAAACTGTTTTCTGAAACACTTATGTTAGCAGATTTGTTCTCTTCCTTTTTGGTATCACTCCTCAGCCCAGAAACTGAGGAATTATTATTTCTAGTGTCAATTCATAATGTCAATAGTATCTTTATGTCAATATCCCTTCTAGCAAGAGAGCATTTTTGTAGCGATTGACAGGAAGTCTTGATACTGGGGTAGGGGACCAATGCCCAGCATTGAGATTGCCCATACAGCATGGCCCTTACACTGGGGATGTTTTTTCTCTAAGGTAATAGGTAGAAGGTTAGATAGACTACCCTGTTTAATGTACAGCGCTGCGTAATATGTTGGCGCTATATAAATCCTGTTTATTAATAATAATAATACCTTACAGAAGGAGAATAGATCAGTGTAGGCCTTGTGATGTTTGCCTGTGCTCCAGATGGCAGTAGAGCTGGAAAAAATGCACATTCCAAATAGCTCTCATTCACTGTTCAGACATATAGCCTAGTTTAAATAGATAGATCACAAGAATTTATGCTTTATTTTTTGTATTTTTTTTTTTTTTTTGCAAAACTATTCCTATACAAATCTAAAGTTTGTATTTAGATTTCTGGCTGGAGTTGCCCGTTGAAGGGCTATTCACTTGTGTTCTGTTTTATTAGCAATTTATTTACTAATAACACTGTCTTATATCCCTGCTGCACACCCCATACTGTGCTACATTGTGCCACAAAATGGCTCCAAATTGTACACCTGTGCTTATTATTGTAACACTGATGTGCACTGAACTAAAAGCATTTCAATTCATTCATTCTACATTGCTTGTCATTTAAAGTGATCCAGTCATTATTTTAGTTTTGGTCTATTTTTTACTTCTAAGGTTATGAAAGTTTACCCATGGTTTTGCAATGTTTCCTGCTATTTCACAACTCGTATAAGTATATTTTCGAATGACTCATTTTTAATAATCTAGAATGAAAGAAGATCGTAGTAGCTTAGGTTTATGACAAATTTGTTGTAAGAGATATGACCAAGATGAACATGGGTAATAATTCGGTATGCAGTAGCTGGCAGCTGGCAAAGTTAGATCTGAGAAATTTGTCTCGCTACCTGTCCATGCCTGCTCTTTTTTTTTCTTATCTGAGTTTACTTTACTTTAGCTCAGACATTAGTACCTTCCAAAATCGGGATAGGGAGTGGGGATCTCAATAAAATAATATTGGGGAATTTGTTTATTTCTGCTCTTCAAACATTAGGTTGGAAAGCACCAGGTAATAAAGATAAAAATAAAAAAAGTTAAAAGGCAGCTTTTAGAGTTTTAATACAGTAGGCCTTTATAAAAAAAATGTAATAAAAAGTTTTAATTCCTTTTAAACATGGTACCCTAATTACCATAGAAATGGTAAAAATTACTAAAGTTAAAAGCTGGTCTATCTTGTGATAGATTACAAACTGATAAATGCTCATTGTTTTGCAAAGTGCTTTAAACATCCTAGCTGAAAAGTTGCTATTGGAAACGGCATGTATATTTTAAGTTAACGTTTGTGCATTGTTCATAGGAGTAATAACCGGAAAGCTCATTTGTTTTGCTGCCCTATGGAGTATATGCGTGAAATCAACAAGTGTTACTGCTTTCATGAACAGATATGTTCATAGCCTGTGTTATAAAATTATATTTTTATATTAAATCAGTTTGCATACAGTATGAAACATGAAATTGCTCAGAGCCATGAGGCAGACACATTTTCAGTGCTCATCCCCCATGATTATTTCAGCACAGGTTATTTTATTCTCAGAGGATGTGCAACAGACTTTAGCTATCACTGTGGCAGCACTAACTAATAGTAAGGGGATGTGGTCAGGGGTGACACTATTACACATCCAGGATGTGGTGTATGGTTGCGCAGCAAATGCAAAACTTGTTTCCCATGTAACAAGTAAATAAGTTCATTGCAGACTTAGTGTTTCTTGGTTCTCAGCAAATCTTCATTTCATGTACTTGGAATTGTATGTGTGTATTGTGTGTAATTATGTGACAGACATGGCTCCCTTTTTCCCAATTCGCTAGCTGTGACTGGGCATAAAAAGGCTCATACCACCTCAACAGACAGCTCATGAAATCTGGAGATTTGAACTGTTAGCAGGGACGTTCCCAGGTCTAGTTGTTACTATCTACCTGTTAGTAAGGTTTAAGGGGTTAGTCTTCATGAATACTTTTAGGTCTGTGTCACTCTTTAGCAAGAGTGTAGTTTTTTGTTTTGCTTTTTTGGTTTTTTTTACCTTTCTATTAAATGTGCTCTAGTCCTTCGGTTTTGATTGAGATGGTGTTTGCTGCAGGAACTAGAAAGCGTTTCCCCCGTCTCCTTTTCACCAGTAATGGATGAACAAACTGCCTACTACAGAGTATATGGTTTATCTTATTCCCACACAAGGTAGATGTTGGCACTGGTTTAATCATGTGTATCCACCCTGTGGATGACTAGTCATTGAAAAATTGTTTGCTTGCTGCAAGTCCAGACCAGAAAAAAAAATGAAGAGAAGATGGACGGGGGTCTATCTCAATGGGGAAATATACACCTGGTTTAAAAAAAAGGGGGGAGAATTATCGGGGTCTATAATGGCATCAAATGTGAAGTCAGGAGTACACAGAGTACACCCATGATACAGATCCAGTGTGTTTTTTTTTCTTCTTGCTAGCACATTTCATACATATGTATGTGAATACATTTCATGATTATATCTGGGATGTTTCCTCAAATGTTTTATCATATAACACAGTGTACTTCCCCTGTTAATGTGTTATTTCATTAAATATTGTGTTTCTCTAAAAAGAAAAATAAGAACTTCATAATTGAGAAATTCTCTGTATTCAGAGAGGTGTCATTTACTGAACTTTCAATAAAATGTTTAATACCCATCTAAGTATTAAATATCCATCTTCCATCATACTATGAATACTATGTATGTAAATGTGCAATAGCAGCAGATTTTTAGGAGAGAGCTACTTTGTTTCTTTAGGGTGCACATCAGTAGCTTTATTGGTTATCCAGCATTTTGTAGTTAAGCTATTCATTTTGAGAACATGACTAATTCTTTTTAGCCCAATGGCCTTGTAACAGTGACAATAATTAATGATTTAATTCAAAAAAAGTAAAAGTAGAATCATAGTCAAGATTCTAGCGTGCTG
>NC_092859.1:82735233-82749075 GCF_032062135.1 Pyxicephalus adspersus | reverse complement strand
TTCAAAGTTTTCCCTTTAGGGATAATATGGCCAACATCCCTGCACTGAAGGCATGAGATCCTTTAGCTGTTTATCAGTTTGACCAGACAGGTAGACCTTAAAAAGTTTTATTCATTAGCATAATGGGGCTCTCTAGCAGGGCATACATATACTATAGGTGTACCCCTATTGTGATCATATGCAACCTGACTAACTGCTGAGGAGGCAAAATGAAGACATGAACCACATGCCACATCATGTCACACCACAATTTATTTTAATGGTAAGTAACCTTTGTTTGTTTTGGCACTGTTAAAGTTGTTTTACTTGCACATCATTCCTGAAAAGATATTGTCAATCAATGACTAACTGCAGACTTCATTGACAATGAGGAAAAGTAAAGCACAGAGTTTACCATTACGAACAAAAAATGGTGCCTGCGTGAATTATGAACAATCATGGTTGTCCCTGAATAATAGATATACATCCCTGCACACAACAGAAGTCAAATAATGTTTTCAGGTGCAAAGCGTACCAAAATTGCAAAATGTTGGGAAAAGTGAGGGTCAACCATTCAAAATTTGAAATCTAAGCCAAGAAAAGGGTTACCATCTTTTGGTCCATGGGAAACCCAATAGGCAGTACATTATGTGACATGGTTGAACTATGATCTGTTAAAACAGAATCGGGTTTCTAGTAACATTTGATGATCCATCTGAGGAACTAACATAATTGACAACTCATCAGAAGTGCAGATTTATTCTAGGATCATTCAATTTTTTAACAAACATTTTGCCACTGGTCTGGTCCAAAGAATTTGGTATTATCTTGGTGTAGAAAAAATGAACAAATAGAAAATAACTTTTACATACATGGTAGAAAAAAAACAAAATAACTAAGGGAAGAAGGGGATAAAGTAGTAAATAAAACAAATTGAAGTATTCTAGAGATTAACATGGAGCTAAAATATTTGTTTGTGAATGAAGACTAGCATATGTCTAACTGCTCTTCATGCAAAATTATACATGGTATACATACATATACACAGGTACATTTTCTGTGTTCTGTTTGTATTATGCCGAATCCCTCAAAAAAATGTATTTATATAAGACAACAACCCATGGCATGTATAATTTTGCTGTCTGACTGTACATTTTCTTTTTAACTATAAAAAAAAGTAATTGCCATAAGAAGTAAAGCGTGCATGTGTAGCGCATTAAAAACACTATCCGTAGCTGATGGATGAGCCTGGCATAAAAGACACATCGCTATCAGCTGCTTAAAATAAAACAGAATCAAGGTAGCTACTTCCTTCCACAACATAACCATTGACTCATTTACAAGACTACTAAAATACTTTTTACATTTATTGTGTCTTTTAATAATTCTGTATCCGTGTACAGGAACAAGATTGTAACAATTATCAAAGAACTGAAGCCACACCTCATGTGCCTTTGTCATTGCCAAGCACCAGCATGAAGAAACATGGCAACACAGGAAGGCCTCTGACAGATGAACAATTGGATACCCACCCTTCACTGACTAGCACTTTGGAGCACATACTAGATCAACTAAATGTGTTGACTCAGGTGAGCGTATCTACTTTTAAGATTGGCGAATGGTATTTGTCACACCTGTCGTTCTAATACAAGCTTTTCCTTTTTTGACAAAGATTATCTTTGTTCTTTGTATGAAAACCAGAAGGTTATGTACACACCATTTTGTTCATTCATTTAGGAAGTATGAGATCATTGATTCTGCTAGCTGAATAGTGAGTTGCCATATACAAGGTCTCTGCCTTTATGGCTAGTCCTTATACAGCAGCATCATTGTGTTAATTATGTAACGAAATGGAAAGATACCAACTTCATATATTACCATTGTCCTTGAAAGTCCTAACATTACCCATTGGAACCTGTAAGTATGAATTAATAAGCATAAAAGTGACATCAGCAGTTACATATATGAGATACTAGTGATAGCAAGATTAGGAAACCAGAGTAATTTAAAAAACACACACATCTCCCAGCTATGGAACTTGTATAATATGCCTGTATATTTTGATGTTACAGGACCTCTTCCGTATTCAGTCCTATATTTTAATAAAATAAACAATTTTATCCATTGTGTTTGCATGTGAGATTATTTTATATTACTATAAAAGCTATAAAGAATATGAAGTTTTCAATTGCTTATTTAGTAGGCTCAAATTTGCTGAAAGTTAAGCCTCAGCCATGCTGTTGATTTTAGATGAAAGTTATGTGAAACTTTTCATTGTCACAGATAAAGTGAAGGAAAATCCAACAATCTGAGTTGTCCTCATTGAAGGATTTTCCTGCATACCTGTTCTAAAAAACACTCTGGGATTAAAATTTTGTTCACTGCTCTTCAAGTTTTGTTCTGTCTTTAGACAGTTGTAAAGGAAAATCGCCCTAACTGGGTGCACACAGCAAAAAATCACCTAACGGGTTTTTAATCCTTCCCTGCTCTATGCAAAATTTAACAAAAAAAAATTGACAGGACCTAATTTTTAATTCACACAGGCAATCAAACCCCCTAGTGATACGTGTACAAGAATAATGTGTGCCTTGTTTTTCAGACGGTTTCCATCTTGGAGCATCGACTGACACTGACAGAAGACAAATTGAAAGAATGCCTGGAAAATCAACAAAAAACCTCTTTGCAGGTTTCAGATACGGAGTGAAGTAGTTACTGAACACAAAATCACCAACACATTAGGCAGTGGTGTAGTATGAGCCCGTTGACACCCATTGTATCTGTTCAGCAGGGGAAGTGCTTTAGTTTATGGTAAAATGCATATTACCAATACTGATCAACTATGGCCTGGTTTAAATAGACACTTGTTAAGCAGTTTTGATACAAGTGCTAAACTGCCTGTAATCTGCTGCCTACAACCACCTATACATTTGGACGCATTTGTTCATTTGAGGTTGACAGATGTTTAAAAGCAGTTAGTTGACATTTCTTTACAAGGATTAAAGCATTTGCAATGGTTTATTATGAAGTGCAACAATGCTGTAGGAAGAGGAAAAATGTCCGCAGGAGGGAAACATGCCGGAGCCTGTCAGACCAGCACATCCACTTCTAGTAAAAAAAAAACATAAAAAATGGGGGTGGGGTGTGAAAATAGAAAACTAATGTCATTATTGTAAAAACAAGGTATAGTTTACCACATCTTAAAGCTGTCAAGACAATGTTGGCATTAGTTCAGGTGCTGTTAAATTAGAAGGAGGGAGATTCTTCCAGAGATAGGAATCCTTTCTTAGCCCATTGTATTGAGAAACTTATATGTAATTGAGGGCTGTGTCAGTTTAGAGTTGGTGGCTTTGGAGATGCAACATAACAATAAAAATGATAATGTTGCAGTGACTATTGATCACGTGCTATCATTAGTGAAAGGTATAACTGTTGAATGACTCTAAAGTATTTTAAGCATCATCCCTTTTTAATATTTCCTATGATACATATCACTGATGTGGGAGATTTACAGCCTGTCCAGATAGCCATTGGAAGTTCAGGGAGGCACTGAAAGGCACTTTCCCCAACTGTGCTGTGAGGATCCAATTGGCCCTTGGTTTCAGTCCAGAATACTTTAAAATAAGTATTTTTGATAGTCCTAATGGATGTTGTGAATGTTGAGCACTACTTATGCAAACAATTTCTGGTCCACAGATAAAGGCCTTTTACTTGCTTGGCTATATTCAGAACATTTGTTCTTCCTGAACCAAGTTCAGTTGCAAAGTGGTTGAAGTCTATTCTCTCTTTCTCTGTTAATCTTTAAACTTTTAGATTGGTATTTTATTTGTTCATATATTGTTGCATTTAAAAGAGTGTAATTGGGGCTGGGGGGGGGGGAACACCTTTTATTTCATATGTAAATCCCCCGGAATAATGAGTGGTATTTATATTTTAAAGAAGCACTTTCATATCCTTTTCAAGTAACTTGTGCTAAAGCATGGAGTTACTGTACGTGGCAATGATAACATGCCCGGGACTAACAGGTTTTCCAAGCTCAACATGTGCAATCACTCTCCACAGGTCTGTTTCTGGGCTATTTCCTGTAAATTCCAATCTTCTAAAATACCTATACCAATCTTACTTGATTCTATTGAGGTGGTTTACCAGATTGCTAGATGCTGCAAGCAAAATCTGAGAAAGCAGGATCTGCTGCACTGGTTGCCAAATGCATAAAAATGACAGAAGGTGTTGTTGGTCTCCAAAAAAAAAAAAAGAATTGAACTCCTTACTTTTATTGTACTTTTATCCAGAATTAGAAAATTGCAGAAGTAATTTATTCTTGTAGCTGTCCCTTTTTAGAGGGGTTCACACAATGTAAATCAATCCAGATTGCTATCATGTTGATACATCAGCCTGGTTCTCTACATGTTTCTAATTAAATTGCATTGAGATTTTGTTTTCCTATCTGGAAATTGATAGACATAATTATAAACAAAATACATGACTATCACAAATGCATTATTTTAGGTACAAAAAATATACCCTTATAATATAGGCCGAGTTATTGTAATATTGAGTCCCAGAAATTCCAAGCAAAATATATACACCATTTACATGTGTGTTATTTTACTTGGCAAAGGGTTTTTTATTCAGTATTGTGACTAATACAATTCAGCTGTACTACCTATCCTATTGATTGATCAACTTCATTCCTGTAGCTTTCTCTGCATCTTCTCTGTAACTGCATCTAGCCTGTTCATTGGTCAGTATATCTGTGTCAACTCTCCAATGAAGTTGACTGGAACTGGCATGGCTAAAGCAAATAATGGAGTTGTTACATGCCTAGCTTTGTATGGGATTTATAGGATGAACCAGAATTACAGATCCTCTGCTAGAACAAGGTATACTCTGCGTTAGCTCCACAAGGAGTCCCATGTTGAAGGCTCCCTTGTCTTGGAGTATCAGCAATTTCACCATTGTTGATCCCCTGACCCAATCCAACACCCCGTGGTGTTGTCAAGACCAAAACTTACCTGTCTTTTTGAAAATTATACCTATGGGGAATCCAGAGCTTTGGCTGCCTTGTGAAATGACGGACACCCATACAAATCTCTTTGAACAAACATCCCTTACTCTCCAGGAATATCGCATTGGGTGATTTGAAATTCTTAACCTCTCATATCCCGAGGAAGCTCCGTTGCGAATCACATTCGAAAAATAGGAGCCATTTCAGAAAGAATTTAACCATTTCTATTATATGCTTTTTTACCAGGTCTTTTATGACACCAGCTGATGTACTTGATTTGTATAATTAAGAGTTTTTTGTATGATGTTATGTTAGGATTTGTTTAATAAATATGTTTATTTTCTTTCTATGTAAAGTTATTTCTTTTTAGTAACAACCTTAAAAGCCCAATTTTATTTTTTACTAAGACCCAAAACATGTCTATGTGTTTCCTGTTTTCATTGTCATTTTTTTTAACCAAATTTCCACTTTATTGTTTGGTAAAAGATATAACCTTTATTGGAGTAGAATGACAAATTACATCAGTAAAACATATATATATATGTTTTAAATATGATATCTTTTTTTCAGGTACATAAGCATTCAGTATATGTCCTTACATATGTGTGTGGTTTTACTGAAGTCTAATTTCCCACACTAACAAGTATAAGTGTAGTCATGAGTCTGCGGATTTTATAGTATCACAGACATTCCAGAGAATGTTGACTGGCTTTTTAGTAAGTAGATGACCTTGAAACCTATTTATTTATACTGAGTGCTCTACCTTATGTCTGTGGCGTAAGAAGTAAAAAAAAAAAAATATATATATATATCCGGTGAGCACTTTTCTAATTTATGATTGTATGAATAAGCAGTGTGGTCTGCCTTGAGATTGTATTTGGGGTACAGCACAATCAGTCATTCTGGAATCAATAAGCTTTTTTGTACTTTCTGCAATAGAAAAAATGTTAATTTACTCAAATGATTGGCACTATGGCACTAAGCACATAATAGATGACCCATTCTATAATTTGAAAAATGTAATGCTATATTTAAGCACTGTTTTTCTAATTATCCTAAATAATTTTGGCACAACTATCATTCCTTAGTGTTTGTTTACTATAACCCAAACCATTTACCAAGCAGTATAATTATTTTTGATTTGTTTGTGAATCTGTCTTCCCCCTTCTCTTATTTTTTTATTATTATTTATCTTTTTGTTTTGTTTTACGAATTCAGGAAGGGGCACATCACCCTCCACAATTGTTTTGCTTTGCTTTGTACTGTTAACCTCCAAGCTGTTACTTAATATGGTAGAAACGGCTCTAGTACAAAGACCAGTGCTTGAGATGGATTTTTGTTTCACAGTAATGAAGAATTTCTGGTATTTTGTGTGTATATAGGATAAATTGTAAGACGTCACTTACCATGGGTGTTCTCTGCTTGTGTTTAAGGATCACAGCCATGCAATTCAAAACATACGGGAGATTGCAGTAAAAGGAAATGTTTGGGTCTGTTATGCTTTAATTATTTAAATCATAAAAAATATGGATTTTGATATAATATTAATTTTGTTTTACTTCTATTTATTCCCTACTGTTGTGTGTTCATTTTAGGTTTAACTTTTTATAGATTAAATCTGGTAAAATTTTTATTGGGCACTTTTTAAATTGGGGCTTTCTGTCATTTTCTTTTTTTTTTATTGTTCAGTAGTGGGCTATTAGATTTAAAGGAAATCCTTCCTACAGGTGTGAAGTTTAAGCAATACTAATATGTAAGAAAAAAAAATAAACTAAACTGACTGATATTCAGAGCTAATCAAGGAAGAGGATTTAGTGAATCAATGACTAAGCTGAAAACATGTCTACTGTGTGGGATCATGTGACTTTTTGCACTTTTTTAACAAATATAATTGGGATATCTGGAACAGGAATATGCTCAAAAGTATAGCAAGAACAGATGCTACCAACGAACAATAACCACAAGGCCATCTCTGTTTAATTGGCAACCCTACATTCTTTAGAAAGCTCAAAGAACTATGGGGTCCATGTGCCGGGTAAAAAACAAAGCCAAGTTTAAAAATTAAACAATTTGAAATCAGGTTTTTAGTGAAGAAAGCCATACAAGGGCTACTGCTCCCTTACACTCCATATACTCTAGTTCGGTGCTGAATGATAGGAAATGTGTATCCCAGTACTCTTTAAAATCCAAAGAAATTATTGCTTGTGTCAATCCATAATCTTATCCTTCTCATTTTGTGTCTGCACAGAATTGTAATAATTTTGAGACTATATATACTGTAGATCTTGGTTAGGTATTCTTCCTGTTCTGGGTTATTTATATTTTGTACAAGCACATTATGTTTTGAAGGATATATTGATTTCTCTTTGTAAAACATTTCTGGTTTCCATTCCAACACTGACTTACAACGATTCAACAAACAGCTGTAGCATGTAAGGAATGTACATCTTACCTGGGCTCATTTAAGAGTCTTCAGAGGGACAGTAGTGGTTGTAGGACAGCGTGATATACAGGTGTTGTAGTAACTTCTATGGAGTAAAGCCTACCTTTTGTACAGCTGGTGCAAAGGAATTCTATCATCCAAAATAGTGTATTCTGATAACTTTACAACAAAAAGCAAATGTGACAGCGATAGCGGTTTAGAAGAGTAGGTATCTTGTCTGGAGTGCTTTCACAGTTGCAGTTTGTTTTTCAAAGGTAGGTTCACTTATATGTCATGTCTTAGTTGTAGGTAGAACCTGGTAAGCCGAATCAGCCCCTGACTTCTTATGTCTTGGATATTCCAACAGAGAGCTCCCCCTATTATAGAGCCCTTTTCTGCTCTACTGTTGGAAAGTTTAGGTATTTCTTTCTACCTTTGCATGTTTCTGCGTGTTCTTTTGCATTTTTTATAATATCACATAGAAAATAGTCAAAAATCAATGAAATGTTACCTCTCTTAACCTTCCTAGCAGTTCATTTATTTCCAGTTTTATATGTCTAAAAGCAGTACGTTGTTTTTCATGAAAATTTATTTTATAGTATAATATAATAGTATGAGCATAATAAAGTGTGAAACACAAAATCATGTAAAAATAATAAATTGAATAAATTAAAAAAATCTATATATATTTAAATTTTTTTTACAAAAAATACATATACTCATACTAGTATATATTCTATAAAATAAAAGTTCTTGAAAACAATGTGATATGAATATGAATTTCCTGCCCCGCCCCGCCGGTAACGTACACACGCACCAATGTCACTAGGAACTCCCCGGTGACTCATCGGGTGCAGAAGCCAGCTATAGAAAGAGGACAGAGATGGCGGCGATGGAGGACGCGGGACGCTGGCAGATCCGGTGAGCGCTGTATTTACTATTACTTCCCATAGCATCACCTACCCTGAGTATGACTCGGGGTTACTGCTTTCAGCAACTTTTTTCTACCCCGAGTCAAACTCGGGGTTACCGCTAGGAAGGTTAATGGCTATAGAAGTTGTATAACATATTGGATTGGTATATCCAAACTTTCTACTCTACCAGTCCCATTAAGTAAATAATTGTCAATTACATAAGAAAGTTCTCTTTCTTACATCTCTGAAATGTCTTGCCTGTTGGATAATACCATCAGTTATTTACTTGTATTATTTCACCAATGTATTATGTGAAAACTCACTTTAATGTTAGAATGATTCTACACTGGGCACAGAACCATGGATCAGTTTTTAGAAGTGTAGTTATACATGATTTTTTAGAAGTGAGCATTGGACATTATGATGGTTACACTGACTAGGAAGCCAACTACAAAATATAAATGCTAGAATAGAAAACCCTTCAACTGGTAGGTCTTAATTATCATCTTTCCCTCCCCTTGTTAAAAAAAATTATGTAAAATATATTTTTTAATTTATGTAATAAATATGTAAAAAATATTATTTTGCAAAGATGGCACAGAAGTAATTTAGAAATATAATTTCCTGCTCATTTGATTGAATGTCTGCTTGTTCCAAGAATTTTTTCCTTTTGCTTGTCCAATCATGTAACCATAGAAGGGAGAATTAAAGTTGTATTTGTTTAACAGCAGCTGATGAAAATCTGTGATGAAGCTTGGTAAAAAGTCTGCCGTGTATATAGCTGCCTAGGAGAGATTTCCTTTCTAAAAAAAAATGATGATATCTCATTGTTTAGTGGCTACAAGACAGACTTTTTTTATTTCCTAGCCTACCCACCCATAACAGCTATTATAATGTAGCCCCAAGTTCATAACTGGATTCTTTGTGTAACCATTCACAGCAAATACACATTTTAAAGAATGATGTACCCCATTTCTGGTTGCATCACTGTCGCTGGAAACCATCTTTTCTGATTGTTTCCAGTGACAGGTGAACAAACTAATGCTGTACAAACAGCATAAATTCTGTTCAGGGTAGAGTTGAAGATAAGCTAGTGGGACCCCACTGTTCTCTCTTCAGCAGTCATTCACAATCAGTCTTTCATAAATCCGCCATTCATAAAAAAAAAAAAAAAAAAAACACGTTGGGATACTACTGTACACATGTCAGAGTTTTGGCCAAGATGAGTCCATCCAGGGTGGCAATCCTCCAATGTATGTACGTATCCTTGGTCATTAAAATATAAACCTTTACAAAACAATAAATGGCTGTGAAGTTTAATCTTTTAAGGTTTATTTTTTTACTCCTATTTATTTTTTTAACCTGGTAAATGTCAAAGTGTTTTTCTTGGTCACTATTTAATACCATATTTGCTGTATTTTCTTAAGCAACAGCACATTTCTAAGGCAGCATGCATCATTTTAAGAACGGAAATCATGGTTACTATGACAGTGGTGAATGTTCTTACCCGTAACATATCCTTTTTTTTTTTTTTTTTTTTTTTTTTTCTTCTTCTAGGTTTAAGATTTTTTTCATGTAAACCACTTAACAGTTTCATTTTTTTTAAAATGTGTTAGAAAATTGCTAATCCACAGGTTCTTGAAGTATAAACATGAGTACAATTTTCTATACGTTTATTTGTCTTGCTGCTATCTCTTTCTTAGGTAAATGATGCACTTGCAAACTCCCCGTACACATGTATGTGATTAATCAGGTCAGGCCACCTTCTTTCATTGCCCTATGGACTAACCCAAATGCTTTTTCTACATAGCCTAGTTGGAGGTTATTGAGTCCACAGAACCTTGTATATTTAACAGACCAACATAGAACAAATAATACAAGGTCATTGGTAGGGTTTACATACACATTACCATTTGGACAGTCATCACATTACTGAAAGCTTGTATGTATAACTCATATCCAGTGTACTTTCTCAAAGAATATGTACATCTGCTTTCTCGCAGTGTCGTAATGAAATGGATATGTAATATTGCAAGAAACACAGATCTCTGATATAGCTGTGGATTCAATGAATATTCAGCATCAGATTGTCTCTGCATTCCTGGTCAACCTCTTGTGCACTACTAAAACACGAGACCTAACAAATCTGTTGATCTTTTCTCATTTCTTTTGACTATATTTGTCACTCAAGATCTAGTCCAACCTCAAAAACCTAAGCCAAGCAGCCCTGCATGAAAAGTCTACAATAAAATAATTAGGTCAGAGCTTCTCCTATGTTTCTTTTACTCCAAATACACCTGGTTACAGAAATGTATATATTTGTTTTGTCTGTGGAGCCTGTATATGTCGAGCTTTATAAAATGACATTCACAGAGAAGGGTTAAGTGCAGAATATGAAGCAAAGTCATGAAGCAGTAACAAGAGGAAATTGGAGTCACATGATTCAGATTACTGGTAATTTAAATGACTGCTTGGAAGAACATACAAACACGGTAGTTGGAATTGGATGGGCAATTCTGGAAACAAATGCACAGCAGTGTTCAGATTTTATATCCAACTTATTATCAGAAGTAAATGTAAGGACCTGATGTAGAGATAACTATGACTGATCTACAGCTCGTTTGGTGTCTATAGGGAGCAGAATTTTCAGATAGCACATTTTTTCAGATGCTGTTTGTATCCCTATAGAAGATATTTTGCAGCTATTGAATACTTGCCACCTGAATGGGAAATGAGAGGACATATAGTGCTAAGAGTTCTAGTGAGTGCATTTTCATGGTTTCTTGTAAAATCTAAAATTGATGTTTCTCTTCCACACGTACCTGTTGGCTTGGAGCAGCTGGCACCATCACTGGTGTGTCCAATAACACCTGTTCAACTCACCCAAAATAATAAAATCACACTTGCCTTCAATCCCGCAGATCAGTCTATTTGTCAGGAGGTCTCTTCCATCGGGTCCTGCGTCGTCCCGGCTCCCTCTGCACCAGGCGCTGACATCTTCTCCTCTCTTCTTCCTGGTTCTTTTTCCTACGTCACCCGACCTCACACTGTGCAGGCGCGATATTGGGTAACGTAGATTGGGAAAAATCTGCACATGCGTAACATCGTCAATTTTTTTAACTATTGATAAAAGGGCTCCTTTGAAAAAAAGGGTGTTGCACAAATAAACACAATTTTTATTTTAAATAAAGTGGTTGTCTACCCTTTTATGTAAAGTGAAAATTTTAAGTTTAGGTATGCTTTAAGTGCTTTACCTTTACTCTACAGCAGGGTAATTCTCTACCTTTCCATCTTTGTAATCTCTGTGTCTTGTCTTCACAGAACTTCACTTCCTCAACTCCACAATGTAATCCTTGCATTGGCTTAGAAGGAGATACAATAAACTTTAGGCCCATGTCGTGTATGATATTCAGGAAGAAATGGAATGGGTCTTAGTCCCCAGTGATGCAAGTTATGAGGGAGAGAAAAGAAGGAATGAGACCTAAACCCTTGCCACACATGTTATGATGAGGAGTACATTCATAGATGGAAAAGGAATGAGTCTTATGTTGATGTAACACAAGTGATTTTTTCACTGTCTTTGAAGCTAAAGAAAACTAATTGCAGTCAGTTATAGGTTTGTGTTTACTTCAATAAATTTGCAGCCCAGTTACTGAACAATTAATTACAATAGGTGCACATTTTATCCAATGCAGCTTCTGACAATAGCATACCAATGACTTTTAGCCTCATGAAGAAGCATGTCTGTCAGCTACAAATGCAACTATGTAACAATTAAAAATAGAAAAGATGTGTATCTGCTACATGTGTCTGTTATAAATTTGCTGACATTGCCCTTATTCTGGCCCCAAGTCACTGCCTACTTATCCCATTCTTATCTATAAGATTCTGGTTGACACTGAGAGGACAATCAAGTTAACCCGATGACAGTCAGAATTATTATTACACAGTATTTATATAGTGCCATCATATTACGCAGCGCTGTACAAAGTCCATAGTCCTGACACTAACTGTCCCTCAAAAAGGGTCTTAATCTAATGTCCCTACCATAGTCATATGTCACTAATGTAGTCTAAGGTCAATTTTTGGGGGGGAAGCCAATTAACTTAACTGCATGTTTTTGGGATGTGGGAGGAAACCGGAGCACCCGGAGAAAACCCATGCAAACACAGGGAGAACTTGCAAACTCCATGCAGCCATGATACAAACCTGGGCCTTAGTGCTGCAAAGGCAAGAATGTTAACCACTGAGCCACCGTGCTGCCCATTAATAGCCTTCATTGGTTTATTAGTCTTGCCAGTATTTTGAGAGAATATTGGAAGCAGCACCTAATATTGATGCAGTAGAGATGAAAAAGGTATGAGGATGTATTTTGCTTCATATGGTATGTTCATTTGCTAAGATTTATTTGTAGGCAAAGATAATTAAATAAGGACCACTGGCAAATATTACACACAAAGCAGATTGCTCCTTGGACAACAATACAAATGGAGCTACATATGTTGCTAGTTTCTCATGCTGATTCAATGATCCTGATTTTTTAAAGCATGGAGAAGATAGGTTATCATGGAAGAAACTGGGTGATTTAGCAAACTTGGAATGGATTACTTAAAGATCATTTGCGTTTAGTTGGCAAAGGTTTTCAATCCTAGACCAGATCAGTCCCAAGTTTGCAGTATCACCCAGGTTCTCCATTGATAGTCTATTTTTTATAGTCTTGGAGAGCTTTAATAAATCAGGCCCAACGGCTTCAGTAGTTTCTGAGCATTGTTACCTTCATTCAGACTATCTTGTATAATGTTTGCACAAACTCAGAGATTAGGTGGTTTAAAGCCAGAGATGGCCTGGTGAGTACTATTTTCAGAAATTAAACAATGGCAGCCTGGGTATTTGTCTCAGCACATGCTTCTGTGAATGAGCTGGTATGTTTTACACCCCCAGGATGCAAGTTTTTGTGATATCTTTTAATAATAAACACTATTGCAATAAAAGTTCCCTGCAGATGTTTGGAATGCAAAGCTGCATGCAGAGTGGGCAGATAATTACTTATTACTAACTATGGATAATGAGGTTGGTTGAATATACTTTTTATTTTTTTCATGTCAGGGAAATTGCAGTAAACAAACACTAGACATATCCTATATTGAGATAATATTAGAAAGCATACTCACAGATTTAGTATATATGACAACCAATGCACTTAACTCATCACAATACTGATTCCTATTGATGGCTCCCCTGCATAGTAATAACACAGGAAATCGCAGGAGATGTCACAGACCTTATTTGATCAAAAGTCATACAGTGTTTGGAGGATTCCACCAGGACCTGTTGGTCTGATGAATAATGGACATACAGGACTTGACACCACAACTGACTCTAATCATAAAGACAAATTACATTGCTTTCATATTACAATGTTACTGATGTGAATGAGCCCCAACTGCAATATTGTCTTGATTTTTGTCTTGAAAGCTTTATATATATATATATATATATATATATATATATATATATATATA
>NC_092859.1:82725932-82733726 GCF_032062135.1 Pyxicephalus adspersus | reverse complement strand
AAAAAAAAAGTTGTCTTTGTCCAAATATTTATGGACCTAACTATATACAAACATGATGGCATTATCGATTCATAAACTTTACAAATATTTTTAAACACAATAGACTAAAAGCATACTTTGCCTTTAATCTTGTAACCTTGTGGTATCATGTTTTTAAATCTAAGTAGTAATTAAAAGTATTCAAAAAAGTGATCTTTGTACTTTATTTG
Organism: Pyxicephalus adspersus; assembly: GCF_032062135.1. Classification (NCBI taxonomy): domain Eukaryota; kingdom Metazoa; phylum Chordata; class Amphibia; order Anura; family Pyxicephalidae; genus Pyxicephalus; species Pyxicephalus adspersus. The sequence goes on along the minus strand of NC_092859.1, from coordinate 82,733,517 downwards.
ATTATATTGCAAAGGGATTGTTGTACCATGTATATTTTTCATTTTATATTCTTTGATTTTTTTGACAATAATGGCCCTTTATCTGCAGTGTCTAGCCATGTCCAGTGTATCCTGTAATATCCCTCAGCTACAAAGAAAAGTATTTTCCCATTATTTAGGTGCCTGTAGTGTAATACAATGTTTGACCTGTACAATAATTTCCACAATGTGTGCTTACAACATTAACAATATGGCTTCTTATAGTTACAGCGTGTCCTGTTATGCTCCATAACCTCCTTTGTATTACATCCTGGGAAACTATAATTTCATATTTATTAATATTTTGCCAAAAGTTTGTTCCCGTCTGTCTTTTGACAAGCAGCAATTATTCCACAAGTGAATGATTCATTGGTATTCCCGCTGAAACATTTTCTTTGAAATAAAAGGACCAAGCTTAGTCACTCTTTGAATTTGTAGCTGCTGTTCCATTCAGTCCTATAATGTAACACCCCCATAAGTATATTTAATATGTTGTTTTGTCCCTTTCAGCCCTATTAAATTGTTCTCGATAATTTTGCAGCCTGTGACCCTTCAAACAATGTTACAGGCTCATTATTCTCAGTGTGTTCCACATAGAATCAGGCACTGTGGCTTTAAATAGATTCTAAAAATAGGCCTAAAGTGTAATTAAATCATTAAAATATTAAATAATCATTAACATATTACTATTATTTAGAAAGTAATTTTATTTATATATTTAAATCTGCAGATTTTTTAATACAATACCTGGAGGTTTTTGTTCAAGCACTTCCTGGTATAGGGGGAAAATGTTCTATCTTTGTGTGGCTGTTTCATTCATGGTACACTGTTACCAGAAAACTCATCTTGAGAAAAGCCATGGAGCCATAGCTAGAATTCATATATGTAGGCAGATCAATAACAATGAGATGCAAAAGTAGTGAAGAATAATATTTTTCTGCAATTAAATTGCAGTTGTGACAGAAAGGCCCACAAACAAACAGCAACTGAAAGCCCCTGCAGTAAAGGCCTGGCAGAGCATTAAAAAGGAGGAAACCCAGCATCTGGTGATGTCCATGAGTTCAAGACCACAGGTGGGGCTGGCACCCACCTAAAATTTCTTCCCACCCGGCTTAAAAAAATTTCTGGGTTGAGCACTGATATATATATATATATATATATATACTCAATTCATATACTTTATACTTTCAAATGTGACTGAAACTACTGAAAACAAATGATCAGCATTACATATCAGCATTCTTTATAATGAGCTCAGCAATGACATTTTACATAATCTCTCAGTGATAGGTCCACTTTAAGCCTTAGCCATGCGAATATAAAGAGTGGGTTTATATGAACATACGACATCATATGGCAACCTTGAAGCAAAGGACACTTGCTTTAATAATAACTCTAATCAATGGGTGAATAATTAATCTCACTATGGAATAATATTTTCTGTGGGTTTTGCTGCAGTTACTTTGCCCTGATTAAAAAAAAAAGCAAATTAAATTTTTTTTTATATATATTTTTTATTTTATTTATATTTATTTATTTATTTTACCATTTTTGATTTTGCATAGCAAGAAAATACACAAAACTTAAAACAAGCATGTATTTTTAATTTGCAAATGACTCTTCAGTGTCAGGACTAATAGGACTAAAAGTGCAAAAGTTCTCAGAAATGTAATCAAGTTGGGTTCCCAAACTGTATGCCCTACTAGAATTTGTTAAAGCGTTCATCTTTCCTGTGTCACGAACTCTGTTTTATTGCAAGTCATCTGTTCTTAGCAATCTCAGTATAGAAGTGGCAACCATAAACATAGCCTTATATTCAATGTTTTATCTTCAGATGAAAAGGAACATACACACAGCAGGTTTATATTGTTAATGTCAACAGGAAATCTCCTTGCTTTTTAAAAAAGATAAAACATTGGATCCTGTAATGGGAATTGGCTGATTTTCACAGCGCTACATTGTGGAGGCTTCTGTCTTATAATGTGTCTTCAGCACCTGTAAAATGATAATCCTGAGGGTTATGTACTCAGGATAAATACACTGCTACAGTACAGATAAAGGAATAAAACACAGTGAAAACTAATGCCACTCAACGTGTTCTTATACTCACACCTGCTAAGGCAGGTGTGTATTTTCGTTGCAGGTGCATGGCTTAGATGCTTTCCAGACCTACCACAGTGCTCCAGAAATAATCAGACTTTCCTCAATATAACTGTACAATAATAGGCAAGCCAAAACTTGCTTTCTCTATTTTGGATTATTACTTTGGACAAGTTTTTATAGCTCTTTGTGTTAAGATTGTACCTTTCTACCTTTCATGACATCGGGGCAAGAAATTAAGGGACAAGGAAACACAGACAATAAAAACCAGCTTGGCATCATGTAACCTAAAATGTTAAAACTTTTTCTTTTTTGTACACATGTTCCAATTGGCTTTAGGAGCAAAGATTTGGCACTTTAGGCAGGGAACCTGTGCAATTCAAAGATGAAAACTGCACATTGTATATTGAGCCAACCTCAACTACACAACTATATTTCAAACCTATATTTAAATTTAAAAATGCAATACAAATAATTTTAGTAATTTACAATATTCATCTAACTCCAGCCATTGCGCCAATACCCAATTTGTATCACACAACTGTCTTTTAGGTCCTGGGGGTATCCATGTTTATGCAGGCATGTGTATTGACAGGAATAATTCTAAGGCCACCATTTAATGTTAACTATGAATTTATGTCTTAAAGAGGTTTCTAAAGCATTTCCTTTTTTTGAGTATGATAGTTTTTTTTTCTATTTCATGGGTGGACACAGTTTAAAGCTTTACATATCTGAGACTTTTGTTCTGTTATAGGCCCTTTCAGACCGGACAGGATCTTTCCAACTGAAGCAAGAGTCTCTGATTAGAAATCCCATAATGTTCCTGCTAGCCAAAGACTTGGCTTAGGCCTTATGGACTATAGGAATGATCAGGACCTTGTTTTATTTATAGCTAAAAAAAATTAAAATGTGTCATGGTAATGCTAATGGCCCACCAACTGGTAGGCATGCAAACGGTGAGCTTTAAGGACTGTGATCATTTCAGATAGGAACAGATAAAGAACATAAGTAGCTGTTTACAGTTCTAAATAGAACTTCATATGACTTAAATCCAGATTTTCAGGTTAAAGTTTGATAAATGTATCATGTAACTATGTGAAACTATTACTTTGAATGAGGAAGTGTGAGTTTTACTTCCTATTTCCAGATAAACTTTCTTTACAGAAGGGTAAAGTCTGTCCTGCTGCCTACTCTAAATCTAGCTGTTCTCAGAAGGCATTACTCATAAATGTCTGGAACAATGCATAGCTAGTTTATATAAGCCTAAAAAGGGGAAATGAACATGAACACAAGAAAAAGTAATTCTCCACTTTTGTCCGGTACAGTCAAAGGTTATCTATTATTGATATCTGCACACAAGATGTTGTAAAAAAATCAGATGACTTTAATAAAGTATTGTAGACGCTGTATTGAGTAATTTAAAGTTCTGATTCTAATAAACAGATCATTATATTTGACTAAACCTATGTTGTGTACAGTAATTAATGGTTACCAGTCATGATGCCTAAACACATTTGCTGTGCACCTGGATTGGCTCCCAGCCTGGCCACACATTGAGTCATACACTTCATTCTCATGGTGAAGGAACAATCCTGTCCTATGAATCACTGTAGTCTTTTCTCATCCTCACTGAAGATCATTCTGAAACAAATTGCTTCTTTGTTGTAACTTTTACTGAAAAACTGCTTAAAATGCCTGTATGCCTGCATCATTTGGATTTTATTTCAATAGCCTTCTAAAAAGTTTGCTGTATACGTGAAAAACTTACCTTTTTAAGTTACATAGTTACTTCATATACAGGAAATTGAGATGTGTAGGGTTCCATCATTTTATTGTTGGCCAAGATATTGTAATCTCCTGTTGAGCCGTACAATAAAGGTCTTTGTTGCTTTACCCTGTATAACCAAGGCCTAAATTCACTTTCAGCTATCTCTTACAAAACATAAGGTCCTCTATATCTACTTTTACCTTACGTTGCCTACTTACTTGGCCCTTCAAGCCCCCTGTAAGGTCCATTGGGTGGTCCACGTAGCCGTTGCACAAGCATGATAAAGACATTCAATTATTCAATTTTTCAAAGGAATAAGAAGGTAGTTATCATTATATTGGCTGTATTCCTTTGCCTTGAATTTCTAATAAATATATATATATATCCCTATATATGATGTATATATAAGCTGCGTTTGTGAAAAAATCTGCAATACAGTGCAGTGTTTTCATTTCATTAGTATAAGGAAATAGCAGATGGATATTCAAGCTGGTCACTTGCTCATTAAAGGATTCTATGATTAAGGAAATAAACAAGCTGGAAAGACAGCAACAACAGGATTTATATTTCTATCAGCACATGTTCTTTAAAATTCTACACAGGGCAGCCTGCTGGGTTAATAGTTACCATTTTGTCTACACAGCATTGGAATCCAAGTTATAGCACCTCATAACTTTGCCATTTTTATATAGAATTCTCATTTTTTAAATTTATTGCAGGAAATGTTGTGGTTTTACAATTGTAATAGGTATATATTAAAGAAGAACCCGCACATTTTATGCTGCCTGTCTCTGTAGCATGATTCCACATAATGGATCTGATTTATTCAAGCTCTCCAGAACTGGAGAAGATAGACCAGGTTCTCCCATGATAGTCTATCTTATCCAGTATTAGAATGCTTTAATAAATCAGGCTAAATCTATTTGTACAGTGCCTGCCATATTAGATTCTTTAGAATTGTATTTGTGAACTGCGTAGAAACAATTACGGTTACAGAAAAAAGGCTACAAAAGCTGGAAATGGAACCTAAATGCACTGATGTTAATAAATACAGTAAATTTGGGTATAAAGATTCACACATGACAAAATGGCTAATTTGCCAACCACTGATAAATATTTTAAAAAAAGTTATGGGGTGTCAGGCACTGCCATGAGGGGCACATACTACAGTAAAGGTTAAACTTTGTGACTTTGAAGTCCACATTAACCTCCATGGTGGTATTCCCGAGTGTGGCTCGTGGTGAATTTTCAGTACTAAAAGTGGTAACCCCAAGCCACACTCAAGGTGGAATTGTAAAGGGCTTACCTGGTCCCCATAAGCCTGCGGCGTCCCCCGGCGATGCCCACCCAGCATCTGCATCTCCTGGCCTCACGTCCCCTGCATGTGAACATGCGGCGGTGGTGCGCTGGGAAATGGCACCTGGCGGGAAGTTTAAAATGTTTGACATTTAAAAAAACCTAAGTAATCAGACCGCCAGGGAGGTTAACATTATTCAGAGTTGTAAATTCACCTAAATCACATACAGTTGCTAAATGACAGATTAACCTGGCTGAAGTGCAGGGAATTTTAGGTGACATCTAAGATCATTTAGTCAATGGCATCACCCAGAATTCCTATTGGCAATTGTAACTAGTGTTGGTGTTCGATTTTAGGTTGTCCTTATATTCGACCTGAATATGGCTGTTCGAATTCGGATAGACCCAACCCGAAAAACAAAGGATTTGACGGTGCAAATTCTTGTGTAAAAAAATGTGTTTAAAAAAAATGTTAAAGTAATTTATTGAATGTGTGTGATTTGAGTAACTATATTTTATTTTTTTACAGGTTATCCCACAATGACAGGGGGGATCTGTCAGTGTGGTAACCCGGGCACTAGAGGTTAAATAAGGACAAGTTTCCCCATTCATCACCTCTAGTGCTCTGTGATTGGCTGAGGAAAGGTAAACCCTGATGACAGCTCAAGCGTTATCACAATTTTCCTTTCCCCAGCCAATCACAGAGCACTGGAAGTGAATAAATGGGGAGACTTGTACCCATTTAGCCTCTAGTGCCCCAGGGATCTTTCAATGAATGTGGCCGCGGTACTAGAGGTTAATTAACCTCTAGTGTCACGGATCTTTCAATGAATGAGGCCGTGGTCGCATTCATTGAGAACAGTGTGCGATCCCCGGCACTAGAGGTTAAATTGGGACAAGTCTCCCCCTTCTAAACCTCTAGTGCTCTCTGATTGACTGAGGAAAGCTTTTTATTACATAGACCTGCACTCATCTCTCTGAATAGGTCAATGGACCCCCATTCTGTAACAGGCTGTGCGGGGCTGAATTAAAGCTGATGTACAATCTGCCATAACATACAGTTACAACTTCCCTCCCCACTCCTAATTGTCCACAAAGTAGTGTAATCTGGGGCAAAAACACGATTCTCCCTACTTTATAGGGCAGTAATGTTTTGAGTGGTTATACTACCTGGTCATATCATGTTTAGAGGGAGATTTGTACCTAAAATATCCTCAATTCACTAAATTCACAAATACAGAAAGAATGAATTTGAATGATGAACTATGAATGGCTGCACTGCCTGCAGGTAGACCTGCATGAATATATAAATTAGGCATGTTCATGCTAAGTAGTGTGTAAGGCCTCCAACCCACAACCAGATCTGCTGCTAATATTGTGCTAAATTGACTGATCTGATGACTTTCCTGATCACTAATAGTTAGGACAAGGTCACAACACAAATATTGTAACGTCAATCATTTCTTCATGCAGACTTGGAAAGGCCTGCTATATTCTGCAGAGATGCCCTTTCCTATGGAATCTGGTGAATGAGTAGAGCTGAGTCTGGTAATAACACACAGAGCTATGTGCCCAATATCTTAGATCTTTCCTGACTACAATGTTGGAAAACTTTAGTGTGTGTCTAGATTAGCAAAGTGTGTTTGGTAAATGAGTCACAATAAGACATTGCACACTCGTGAATATGCAAGTTCTGTGAATCATTTGCCATTGTATTGTGCGTTTCCTTTCCATTACCTATTGCATCTTAAAGCTGAGCTCTTTAAGATGTTCTTAAGGCTTGCAGTGAGTTCCCCTCCTCTCTAGAAGCTTGTTTTGTCTAGGGTATGATAAGTCAGGGTAAAACTTACATTACTCCCTGCACCCACAGCTGTTGGCACTCTTCTGTTTGGTTAGACCAGTTCTATATAGCCTTGCCAGGAGCCATGCTGCCTACTGGTCTGACTGCTGACATAATTCTCTATAATGCAAGCCTTGCTGATTTGTTTTTGAAGGTACAGGCTGTAGTACTTTTCTACTTGGTCATTAGTCTGAAAAAGGATGTTCATTTTAATTGTAAGGACACTTTATATGCTTTTTCTGATTCTATGAATGCTCTGGTTTATACACCTTGTGTAGTATATGTCAGTATAGGCAGTTTACATAGTTCTGTACCCGTGGGTTTGTTATTTTTTTTGTAAAATAAAACACATGTTTGACAATGAGTATACAGAAATGTAGTAAAAGTAGTCCCTGGGTTACATACGGGATAGGGACTGGAGGTTTGTTCTTAGGTTGAATTTGTATGTAAGTCAGAACAGGTACATTATTTAATAAATGGAATCAGGACAGATGTTTGTCTTAACATAATATTAGGCAACATGGTGTCAGTTACTGTATAAAATCCTCACTGTGAGTTAATTA
>NC_092859.1:82724010-82725758 GCF_032062135.1 Pyxicephalus adspersus | reverse complement strand
TCCCCCCATCCAGCCTCCGCTCTGCCAGCAGGGAAGCCCCGTTCATATCTAGTCTGTATGTCAGATGTCCTTAACACGGGGACTACCTGTACCTTGGGCTTCCCAATTAGGTGATTTTTGTATAATGTGGCCTGTTATCTACACCCAAAATACTGCTAAAATTTATTATGGTACCCTAATCATATACCTACCTTACCCCTGTCCCTCACCATAGCCACGCTGTTCAGTTGCTGTAGGTATGAGCAGTTACTCCCTGTAAGCTATAAATCACTTAAGTCACAATTTAAACATGAATATTACATTTCCCCAAATATTAGATCTAGTGCCTAGGGAGTGGGGCAATGGAAGCAAACTACGTATTCAGTATTTGTACTGTAATGTGATTTGGCAATTTTACCATGTGCCATGCAAATTTGTATACAGTGTACATGTTATTGTTAGATTCACTTTAAATTAAAATCTCCCAGTCTGTCATACTTCCTCAAGAATATGTGAACAGATTTAGAAACAAGAACCATGTTTCACAGTCATATGAGTCAAGGTGTCTGCACACTGAACTGATTCCTCATTTCCCCCCAGCTATATCCTGTGGTTGGGTGTAAGTGTATGTTTAAAAATCCGCACTATTCATATTACTGTCCTCTTATGACCTTGGGACATAGATGTGTTTAAATTTTATTTTTAAATTTGACATCCAAGAAACCAACAACATACAAAAGAAAAATAACAAAAAGTATTGGGTACAGATAGCCTTTAGATAACAATATACTACACATCATAGTAAAGGAACATCCTCATACAGCGGCCTCCTGCAGGTCAAAACATTTTATCATTATAAACAAAGAGCGGGAAGGGGGGGGGGGCAAGTAAAAAACAGAAAAGGGGGAGGAGGAGGGGGGGTACGAGTCTCCCATAACACTTCTGGGTATAAACTTTAAAATGCATAGCATACATATGTTCTCTCTATTTACATTGTGCATAACTTTACGAAGACAAAGTAGGGTATGTCTATTGCTGACATGCAAGATATTTAGCTGACCAAATAAACTGTTCCCAATAGAACCATGTGTGTGTGTTTTTGATTTTTGATATTTCATCATTTGCCAATAAATCTTCCATAGCTCTTATATAATTCACTCTATTTAACTACTTTCGTAGTAGTCGGTACCGTTTGTTTCCACAAAACAGAGATACACATTTTTGCAGCATTCAATAAATGGCGTAATAGGGAGGATTGGTATTTTTTCCTGGACATGGTGGAGACGTGGAGCAGATCCAGCTCTGGCCTATTATGAATGGATACTTCAGTCAGGTTCCTTATGATATCCGCTACCTTTCCCCAGAATGGCTGTAGGAGTGGGCAGCTCCAAAATATATGTAATAACGTACCCTGAACCCTTTGACACCGCCAACAGAGAGAACTAACATTAGGGAACATTTTAGCCAGAACCACCTGTGTTCTGTACCATCTCATGAGTATTTTAAAATTGGTTTCTTGGTACTGATTACTAATAGATACCTTATGGCCAAAATAAAGTAGTTATTCTTTTTGCTGATCTGAAATGGACAGTTGCAGCTCTCTCCCCTATCCCCCTACATACCCGAGTGTATGCCCAGAATATTGTGACAGTAATAGCTGGTAAGAGTGTGATAAGGTTCCTCGTAGCGGACCCTCAACAATGCGAGTTTGCTTCAATGTTGTAAGAGATCTATTAATTTGTGGTGGGGCGGGTAGAGAACCTAAAAGT
>NC_092859.1:82702626-82723480 GCF_032062135.1 Pyxicephalus adspersus | reverse complement strand
GGTCATTTCCTCTCTCTGCAAATGGAATTGTTTTTTGAGAATGCATCAAAAAAATTAAGCCTCTTGCCAAAAATTACTTCTATATCCACAAATGGCCAGCACACTTACACAAAAAATGACTAGGCTTTTTTGTTTCACTACATTTATTTTTTTATGATAGTGAATGTTGTACACAACTCATATTTTTGTAAAATGTGGTTATCACGTGTTTAGATTTTTATCGGTCCATTGTAACATGACACTGATCAGCCATAAGCTGGTAAGGTTCTTTGAATGTACAATGACTACACATGCACAGTAGTGTATACAGTCCTGGCCTCATCCTGACTCCATATGCAATGAATGCGCCTGGGTGATGGGTGTGCATTGGTAAAGCAAGATGATGCTGGACCCTAAAGAAGAGAACAACATGGTAGTGGTGAGTATTGGGTGGATATGTTGAGCTTGCAACCTTACAGTGCTGAAGGAAAGCATACTCAGAGGATGTTGTGTGGTGATGCCATTGGTTTGGGAATTAATGGCTATAATAAAAAATATATAAGGATAAATGGATAAAATGAACATTTATATCATTGTGCTAAAGGTTTGTAAAGTAAGACCATTGCATGTGGATAAAGCCCACCGTTCATCAAACACCAAGGAGAGGATCAATGATTAGGTGTCAGGCAGAAGGTCATATGACCTTTCTTTGCCATAATATATCTATTCAGAGACTAACAAAAGTCATTTTTTTCCATGTAACAATTAGTCTCTTCTAGCATATTTTAGTTTATGTTGTCTGTCAATATGTCAATATGGCAAATGTAAAGTTTTAACTGATTGTTAAATTATTCTGCAATCTGACCTTTTCACTCATACACTCATGATTTGAAACAGCGAGATTTGTTTATTATAAAATATATATATATATATATATATACTGTGTATATATCAGAAAAGAGTAACTTGCTGACCTGAAACGAACAAGCTGTAAGCTGATCAGTATGCAGAGGAAAGTATTTCATAGGACAGGCTGTGATGTAATGAACTCAAGCAGGAATTATTAGTGCCAAGATATTTTGTTGCCTCATGTTAGCCGGTACTGAGGCTCATGTGACAGCCATGTATTTGATGCTTTCTGCGTCATATAAAATGTCTGGTGTTTCCTTTACATAGCAGTTTCTGAAATAGTCTTGTTCTTGGTCATGCATGCACATTAAAAAGAATCACATGTTAAAATGTGTACGCAGTTATGGTTACCTGTTGTAAATGTAAGCAAATACAAGGAGGCATGTAAGACAGATCTAATAGGACTAATAGGACATGATTTGTTAGAAATTTTGCAATTGCAACTGCAGCTTGAAAAAAAAACACGCAGATACATTCTGCAGTGTGCAAGAAGGGTAAATATATAGGTGTTTTATTAATTAAATTAATGCCCAGTTCCAGTCAAAAATTCAAGGAACAGACAGGAAAATTACGAAGGACAACAGCGCTGTACATGAGAGCAGCGGTCTCTCTGTAGCGGTTCAACATGTCAGCAGAATATTTTGGCAGGATTTGCCTGCTTTGGTTGGAAATGGCAAGGATCACATATGCATGGTTAGCCTTGAGTTTAACTATCAAAGAAGAGTTTGGTTTAATGTCTTCTTGAGTGGCCTATTTTCTTTGAAATTGAGTGCTTGGAATTACTAAGAATGTTATGAGTTAGTATCTTGGAGCTCTGACATCTCATCTAAAAAATACGTCTTTTTTTTTTTTTTGCTTTGTTTTTTTTAAATGTAATTTTTATTGAAGCCTTTTTTTTTAAATGAAGAACAAACGTGGATTGCAAAAATTATCTGAATATAGAAAGAGGAGAGATGAGAATCTGACAGATAGGGATTTAGTGCGAGGTATATAACGACCCGGAAAACAAAATATATCATATACTTCTGTTTTTAATGCTCATCTGTAGTTATGCACTATCATTGTTTTAGATATGATAATCAGGCTTACGACACACACTCTTTGCACATACTGAGCCCTTCTTTTTGCTTGGGGTATACAGCAAAAGTGCCTTTTAAAAAAACAGTCAGCAGAATGTTTTCCAATTTATGTGGAATAATTGCATTACCATGACTTGGGTAGCAAAACCTTATCGCTTGATCTATAAAATTTTCCCTCCTAATGCCGAACTAGATTGTTTTTCACATGGAATATTAAAAATAAGATATTGTTATTTTTTAATACATATTTATTATCACGGCTGTCTACATGCTGGCTGCAATGACTGTATCTGATTCTTTAGTAACAATAAGCTATTGCTGTAAGATTAGCCTTGTCGCTGACAAATGGTATTGTAAGGGAACAGGATATGCCCCTAGAGCTGGCTTAGACCTGGGAAATAGTAATGTTCATCCCAGACATTTTATAAGAGGAAGTAATGCTGCTAAGAGCTCCGGCTTGCAGCCAGGAATGTTTTTTTGTAAAGAGCCTACAGGACAAGTGTGAATGTGGAACTACAGATGGGAATATGCTTTCATTAAGCCACTTCCTGCATATTCTGAAGTAGACCACCAAGTGAGCTGATTCTAATTTTATATTTGTAAGGTTAACTGATCTTAAGGCAAACTTGTTAATTGTCCATACAGGGCAGAACAAAAGTTTGCTTTTAATCCACTTCCTCCTGCTCCCAAACACACAGATTGATTAAATTATATTAAATTACACAGACCATTTAAATTATATAAACTCATGACTGCCCACACACTACTCAGGTATTTGTCATTTTTTGAGTTTACAAATCAAATCTGAATAAAAATCTTATTCCACATCCTTTATAAAACTTATCTCCTCTTTTTCTTGCTAAACTGTGAATTACAGAGAACCCAGTATGCTATATTAAAGTTCAGTTCTTCTTCAAGTCCTCTTTACCTAAGATGGGGCTTTAAAGTGAAAATGTGTTTGGCATTGCCAAGACAAAGAATTTACCTTCCCATAGAGTCAAATATTCACCTTCATGTCATACTCCTTGGTCCATTTAGCCACCAGGAGCACAGAAAGTTATAAAGTGCTGGGTTCATAGATTACTAAGGGCTATAAATTCTAATGGGATAGTGTTGGGTTAATTAGCGTAAGAGAGTTAAATGTTCTTCTATACCTGAAAATATGGAGAAATACAGTACATTGGAATTCAATGGAATGCTGAAAGGGGTAATAAAAATAACTTTTTACTATTGGGGATGTGGAGTTTAAGGCAAACCTGTTGATTTACCCTGAATTGGCAAATTACAGGCCAAATACCGTCCTAAAGTCTTTACTGCATGTATGTAAATTAGATTTCTAAAGGCAGATGTATGTATGTATATATATATATATATATATATATATATATATAGTGAAAAGTGTGAATGTTGCCATTGCTGATTGCTGCTTCCATAACCCCAAAAACAACCTATTCCACCCACAAAATTGACCATATCCCCCTGGCCTCTTTTTCCTTTTGTCCAGAAAAAGAATTGGAATCCAGTAAATCCATTATTGCCTTCTTCCCAAGCGCTGCTATACTAAAGCAAATTCTTTCCTGAGTGGATTCCAAAGCCGCTGCCACCTCCTGATCTTCTCCACTGTGCACGTGGAAGATCAACTTTCAACAGTAGACTTTCCTGTTCCTGATAGTCTTCATCCATGGGCAGTGTTTGATTGTAAGCTCTTCGGGGCAGGGTTCTCTCCTCTTCCTCCTGTGTCACTGTCTGTATCTGTCTGTCATTTGCAACCCCTATTACAGCGCTGCGTAATATATTGGTGCTATATAAATCCGGTTTTGTGGAAAAGGTGTGCTTTAAATATGGTTTAGTGTAAGTGTTAACAAAAATATTATATACATTATCATATATCAAGACAACATATGGTTTAGGAGGAATTTGTATAATTTCTGCATCTGTAAAATAAAAATTCTGCTGCTGATTTATAGATTCAAAAGCTGTTTATTTAATAAAATTATTGAACCTAGTAAACAAATAAAGTTAATGTTAAGGAAAAGAGAGTGAAAATTATTTTTACTTTCACATGATTCGGTTTGCTAAGCTCAGCGAACATGCACTCTCCTAAACTGAACTCTCCCCACTCTTTTATTAAGTCAACCCCAGTGTCTTGTGAGGAGGAATTTATGAGCCAGGCGTGAATTAGTTAGGAAGGGTTTGGAACCACAGCAGTGAAATGATTAGTTTCGGTATATTGGAAGTCATGATGAATATATAATTATTAATATTATTATCATAATTATTAATAATAAACGAGATTTATATAGCGCCAACATATTACGCAGAGCTTTTCATTAAATAGGGACAGATGAATACAGACCCTGAGGGGAGGACCCTGCTCTAAAGAGCTTACAATCTACAAGTATATTTGACCAGTCTACTGATTTGACTATAAATGGAGAATTTACTAAAGGAGTAGAAAAACAAAGTGCTTACTTAACTAAATTTTTGCTTAAATTATCTAATCATATACAAAAATCAACATTTTAAATTTCTATAACACATAAATTGTTATTCATAGTGAACATAGCCTCATCTGACTATACTAAGTAACCTTTTACTTTGCAAAGTGAACATTCTCTAATCTTTTATTAAATCAGACCTATAAGTACAGGAATTTATCACCATGTTTTCACCATAAACATATATATTGTTTAATGACGGAAAATCTGCAAGTATTTCAGAAATCATAGAAAACATGTTCTTCTGACAAACAATGTCATGCTGTTTCGAAGAGACTCAAATTCCTGCTCCTCCTACACATACTATACAACAGCAGTGTGTTCTGGAATTTGTTCTGTTCCTGGGGTCAAAGAAGGAGCAATGTTTATTTATTTCTAGGAGACTGTTGACTGGAGCTTGGCAGACATTGACGACAAAACTTTCTGGTTGTCCCAGGAAGAGTCTTATGTTGTGTTTTCTGTTCCTGAAACAAATGAGGTTTTGAGTAGTACTGTTGTCATGAAAGAGGATCCTTGTCTAGTCGTACATCCTGTTTACAGATGTCACTAATTTTTGTGCTCTTCCTAAGTAGGGAAAATGAATATCCTTGTTTCTTTTTATTTACTGTTAATGTCACATTTGCCCTCTATTTATATCTTCAACAACATTACAAAGGAAATCTCCTCTCCCAGACAAATGTAAGTATGGATATCATTTATTATAATAAGGGTAGACATAAAGATGATGTTCCGACTACCTAATGATTGTTCTTTAAAGAGATTCAGAGCCCTCAGGAAATTCTATTTCCCTTTGGTTATGAGGGAGCAAGTGAACTCCTTCCAGAAAGCAGTGCTCGGGCCTGAGTCTAAACACATGAGAACAAGAATGGCGTCATCCACCCTGTATAAACCATGGCATGGAGTTTACACAGGGTGTGGACAAAGCAACAAAGCGATGAGGCAGAACAGGGAAAGTAAACAAATATGTAGTAGGGTTCAGGAGCTTCCGAAAGACATGATCCTTATGTCCTGAATGGTAAAGCTGGTTACACAATGGATGAATTTGCCTAAATTTACTCAATTAGATCAGCAAATGTACAAATTATTATGTACTGCTTGGTCATTTCCAAACAAATTTATTTATATCAACCCAATTGTACCCTTGCAAGCTGGATTTACTATGTGGCACATTTTTTGCCATCACTGAAAACAGAGTTTAATCTTTAAGTTGTAACAGTATTCTATTGCAAGACAAATAAACCTAAATGACAGGTGTGACTTTGGACATGAGTGTATTCATTCAGACAATTAGTTACTCCTCCAGCCTGGAGTTTTAAATTATGTTTGGACTAGAACTTTACCAGGAAATGTTCCTAAAGTTTGGTAGTTCAGCAAGTAGCTCTACCTTCCACTATAGTTCATTTAAAGGTTAGATCCTAATTGTTTTGTTTTCTTTCATTTTGGGAAAATTGGGAAGGTTAAAATTCTTTTCAATTTTTTATTTCATTTGTGACCCAACTTCCTGTCTCTGTGAAATGGAGAGTGCATTCTTCATGGGGACAGAAAGGCACAGCAATAAAAATAGTGACAGATGTTTCAACTCTCCCTCCCTCAGCAAAAAGGGGGAAATTTGAGCTGAGCAGAACTGAACAGTGGTGGACTTCCTGTCAGCTTAAATAGAAGATCAGAAGTATCTATTGCACCAGCCGGAACATCTAAAAAACAACAATCGTTCCACACATGTTCCACCAAGCCTAATTACTAGATCTTCTATATGTTTCTTTTAAAAGTCTAAGCCCTTTGTCCAGGTTGAAGCTGTTATAAATATTAAGCTCAAATAATTGCACAGAAAGATGCCTTTTATTTGCTAAAAACACAATTAACCCGTATCAGATCACAGGCTGGTATTTTAGAACATTGGGTCTGATTTTTTAAAGCTCTCCAAGGCTGGAGAGGATACACTTTCATTAGTGAAGCTGGGTGATCCAGAAAACCTGAAATGGATCTGGTCCAGGATTTAAAATGTTTGCTAACAAATAGCAAATGACTTTTAAGAAATCCATTCCAGGTTTACTGGATCACCCAGCTTCACTAATGAAAGTGTATCCTCTCCAGCCTTGGAGAGCTTTAAAAAATCAGGTTCATTGTCCGCACCTTTATAGATTTTTTTAAATTATTTTAGTCTTTAACTTCTTCCTGGGCAGTTCACTTCTATCCAGATTTATATGTCTAAAAGCGGTACATTGTCTTTTATGAAAATGTATTTTACATTGTAGGCCTGTAATTCTTGAGTATAACCCACCAAAATATGTCCAATATTTAATAAATGTAATAATAATCTTTAAATAAAAAACACACAAATCTGTTAAAAAAAAGGTGCATAAATAAATCAAAAATACTGAAACCTGTAATATAACTGTACAGTAGCATATAATATATATATATATATATATATATATATATTGTATATATATATATACACAATATAATGATTACTTTGTATTGGATTCAATACAATTATTTTGTATTGAATCCAATACAAAATTATTTCAAATTCCCACCACGCTCCCACACATGCACCAACATCACCGGGAACTCCCAGGGAACGTTAGTGCACTCGCTGGGGGACAGATTAAAGAAGGAGGACGCAGCCGAGGATGGGATCGGATGGGCAGGACACTGGAGGGCGCGGGTGGGACCAGGTAAGTCTTTATTTTTTATTTTTTTCCGTGTGTGTGAATTTCAAATTATTTTGTTAAAATAGTAGAAGGTAACATGTGGATCACCAAAGATCTGGATAAGACTTTAGCTTCGGAAATCATTTCAATGGTGAAATGTTCTCGGATGTGGTTGTGTTTTCTACTAGGAACATTTCCTTAGAGTAGTGTGCTGGAGAGTGGATAAAATGCCTCATATCATAAGGGTTCATCAGTCTAATAAAAGATGAAACTTTTAATTTCTAACTACATCTTTTCTTATGTGAAGTCAATCTCTTTATATAAGCATCTGCTAATAAAGATCCATCATCTCCTAAAAACATGCCTGGTTTGTCCAATTCAACTATAAGTGAAAAGAAATTTTAATGAAATAGGGACAGATTTAGCCTCAATAAGTACATGAAGTGGGGCTTCATAGGATGCTACATATTTATTAAAAGAGGATTTTTTTTTGAAGAAGAAGTAAGTTAAACAAACAAAATAGATATTTTAATCAGCAATGCAAAATGTATTTATTTAAGAATGCTAATTGTGCACGTGTCACCCTAAAATATTTTACATGGTGTACTGTTTTCATTCTCTTAGTTTATAGTATGGCAGAGCCTGTATTGTGGATATGTTTCTCTCTCTTTATACTTCTACTGCTAGGCTACAGATTGTAGTATGAACTTGTTACTGACTGCTAGAATTTCTAGTGAAATCCTTGACATTTTTTCCTGGCAACTTTCCACAGCAGCATTCATCTGGTGTTCAAAACTTTTAATTGTTTTGTTTTTTGGATTATAAAATGTGTTTGTATCTTGTAGTTTTTGAAGCAGCTATTGGCCTAAAACTTGCATTGTCTCAACTGGACAGACTTTTATGGTAAGAAATAGAATGGCCAGACATTGTGGTCTATGACAGTGTTAAACAATTAACACCTTTATCCAACGTACAAAAGCACAATTTATGATTAGTTTTAATTTTATGAAAACACTTGGGGAGAAAAAAACTTAACTCCAAGTAAAAATACTTTTCACCCTTGCAATAGGTTGTTTCAGACCCTTGCAGTTTGAAAAGGGACCATGGCAAGAGTACAAAATACTGTTTTAATTTTAAACCCCTGCAATTCATTATATCTATCAGATACTCTGATGGTGAGATCTCTGCTTAAAGAGGACCTTAAAAAAAGACGTCTTTATAGTTATAAAGCCCTCAATCCCTCTGTAAACCAAGTCCAGTAGGTCCTGTGCAGTCCTATCTTTCTTTTTCTTTCCAGCACAGACTGAACATTGCTGCCATCTTCTTGCAGGTTCTTCTTACAATTGCGAGATGTACAGAATAAACAGCCCGCAGCCTCCTGGGATTCGTGACATGTATGCCAGGACGCTGTGGGTTTCAGCCAGGGCACTATTTGCATGGAATATGCAGGTTCTCCCCGTGTTTGTGTGGGTTTCCTCCCGCATCCCAAAAACATGCAGTTAGGTTAATTGGCTACCCCCCAAAGTTGTCCTTAGACTGTATTAAAGACATGTGACTATGGTAGGGACATTAGATTGTGAGCCCCTTTGAGGGACAGCTAGTGACATGACTATGGACTTTGTACAGTGCTGCGTATTATGATGGCGCTATATAAATACTGTGTAATAATAATCTCTTTTCAGCCCCTCTACCCTTTACTGACTTAACCTGACTCAACTCCTCAATCCACAGCTTCTTACCTTCTAGGTTTTGAAACACTGTTGTCTTACATTTGTTTGAACTCCCCCACTGCAGGTCTCCTCCATTGGCCATGCCTGCACAGTACAGCCCCATACATTTTTATAGGCTGTTCCCCGAGGAAGTAGACAAACCCTACAAATGTCTATAAGGCTGTGCAGAGTGATGTAAACAAATGTCTGACTGTGATACTTTAGTATTCAGTAAAAGAGAAACTGTGGAGGGGAAGCGTGGGTAAGGTTAGGTCATGGAGGAGGGTATTGAGAGTTTAGGGAAAGTACGCTTATTCTTTAACTGACTATAAACCAAACGAGTAATCTATTTTGACTTACTAACTAGGTGGATTGCTCACAATTCAGGCATTGATGTCTCAATAATCCTTTAACTCTTCTGCAATTATGTAAAATATAAAAATTTCAAGAATTTGACATTTTAATAAAAGAAAAGTCCTTTCTAGAAGAAGCTTATAAAGCAAGAAAATGAGTTAAATGCTTTCTCATCACATATGTGCGTCATAAGCATCTTGTTACCTCGAGAATATACTTAGTCTTGCTGTCTTCTAATGAATGTTTGTAGCAAAGCTGTTTTTTTATAATAAAAAAAAAATCACAAGGAAGTCTTTCAAGCATAATAAGTGAGCGTATAAACAAACAGGACATTGTTATCCTTAGATTACCTCACTCTTGAGAAATTAGACACGTGTAAATGGCTGCATTGATTTGTCCTAAGGGGCATGATTATGCCATGTAAACTTTGCCCTTTGTAGTTTTCTATTGTATGAATATACATAATTATAAATATTCACAATGTTTATGACCTAAATCACTTTTTTTACATATATAGACTTTTTATGTAAAAGGAAAAATGTCCAAACTTATAACATATTGATTTTTCAATTTTATAAATACTTTTAAAATATGGCTATTTTTTACCTTGAGGGGATTCAGTGGTGTAACTACAAATAATGGGGCCCCATAGCAAAAGTTAGATTTCCACATTTTCATAGACCTTACAGTGAACAATCTTTTCTGTACACGCATATAGTGCCCCCTTGCCCCTTGCAATAACCTTAAAATAAATGATTTTTTTTTTAAATCTCTATATGTACCATTTATATGGGGTAATCATATCCCTCCTAAATGTCTCTTCTCAAAGGAGAATAGATTCGGTTCATGTATCTTCATTGCTGAGCTCCTCTAGAAAACAATTCCATGTAACCATACAAATCTACCACCATGCTTTAGGAAAAGAAGACCAGTGTCCACTCGAAATACATGTTGGTAATTGCTGTTTTAGTAAAAACCCATACCTGTTTGCACAAATGTCTTGTCTTTCTTTTTACATACCCTTTGCATTCTCTAAATAAATGAGAAATGCAATTGCAATGTAGAGTATTACCTGTAATAAACTTTGTGCTCATAAACACATACCCAGGTCACTTACAGTGATTACTTTTATGACTCTGAAATTATATATAAAAACAATATTAGGAAACAAATGTAACTTGAATGCAATGTAAATCCCTCTCTTGGTTTTGGCATATAAAGCACCTGCCACTCTCTAAGTTGGCTCCTTCCTGTAGTTCTTGTAAAATAATATCACCCACTGGTAGCTAGAACTTCCATCAGTGTGTTCTTTCATCAGGAGCTCACAGATGATCTACTTTATCAGTAAAATGCTTGAAGGAAATTGTTCCTGTGAGAGATTACATTGACTGAAGGGCCACTGTAATGTGAGCTGAAGCTTCAAGAAAGCCCTGTGTTTGATTGTCAAAGGATTTTGACAGTTTTAAAGAATCAGTATCCTGTGTGATCTTAACAGTGTAAATCCTAGTAAAATATCACGGTAGCATTAAAGAAACTAAAGCAGTGCCAGTGGATATGGTTACATAAAAGCATTCTAGTGTTATTGCTTAGGGCAATTTGATTGTTGTATTTTACCTCCACAGACAGCACTCAAATTACTGTCCTGCAGCATGTTCTGCCACCACTCAATGTTTTATCCAGGGCAAGAATTCATGCCAACAGAGGGGAACTATGCATTTTTTTGCAAAAAACAATAGAATGCCTATACAAATGTTTCATATTGGTTCAAAAGTTGACCAAAGTATGTTAGCTTTCATCTTTTTATCTTTTTAGCAGCACAGACACTTTATTCTTTACAAATCAATAACTTATTGTTCCTTCTAAGATAAGACTAAATAATAGAGGTGCTTGCTCTGTACATGGTGATAAATATTAGTAAAACAGAAATGTTCATGTCTGCATACCTCTTGGGCAAGACAAAAATCATTTAGAGGTCAGAGTTTTAGCAAAATGCATTTTAAATCTTAATTCAGTTGTAAATAGCTGTGTTAAAGGTTACAGATCTGCAGAAACTGCACATGCAATATGTATTTAAGTGATGCAATTAAAAAAACAAATGTAGCACCACAGTTAGCCCAAGCTGTAGGGAGCTACCCAGTGGCCTAATATATTAAAGCTCTCCAAGGCCAGAGAAGATACACTTTCATCAGTGAAGCTGGGTGATCCAACAACCTGGAATGGATTTCTCCAAAGCCATTTGCTATTTGCTAGCAAATGTTTTAAATCATGGACCAGATCCATTCCAGGCTTGCTGTACCCAACTTCGCTGATGAATGTGTATCCTCCCCAGCCTTGGGGAGTTTTTATAAATCAGGCCCAATGAGAGAGAGATTTATTGAAACTGACTACAGCTATAAATATGTCTGATGGTACACCTCACAAATTTATCTCATACTTGCAAGTATTGGGATATTTAGTTCAAACAATACTTTCTGAGATCAAAAGGTATCTGAAATATACAACTAGAACCAAATTTTCTTAAAAAAGAATGTGTAATAAAATTGAAGCTACTCAACGTCGAGAGACATATTTACAAAGATTCTTTGGTACATGGATGCCTTATTTACGGCACACTCTCTCCTCAGCCCAGCTCCAAGACATTATAGAACTCTTTAGACACACCACTTGGTATGACCTTAGGATCTTGGGTAATGTCTAAATGCTTATATACAACTCCTCTACTTTAAACCCAATATTTGTGGGTTAATATTGTATAGTAAAGTGTCTATTCCTGCTTAACTGTTTCCTTTTTCCTGTAAAGGGGTTAGGTTTTCTGTTTAATACTTTGTTTGGTTTTGTTGGTTATTGTTAAAGATGTCTACTAGAATTACTACACTCCAAGAAAACCGAAAATTGAAGGGGGCCGTGGTAGCTGACAGTGTTTGACCTGTATGATCTGTATTATTTTGTACTTTTCTGGACTGTCATAATTCATTGTAATGTTTAATATTGGTTGTTATAACTACCTGCTGCTAATAAATAAATATTTTTTTTTAAAAAAAGAAAAGAATGTGTATGTCAAGCCAAAACTTTTTTTTTTATTATTTTGGGATAAGGTAGGGAAAAATTAGAACTTGTGGCAATTTTTTACTAATATTTAGGTTTTATTGGAGAGATTCAGACTCACTTCATTTCCTGATGACAGTGGGCTTACTAGACAGGGGTTCTAGTATCACCCTACTCTTTTAAAAAAAGGAATTTTTATTTGTGTCTGGGTTGCTGTTGGAAATAGGTCAATGGGAGAGTGAAGGGATATAATTCGAACAGGAGCCCAAAATAGCAAAAAAAAAAAACCTGACTATTCTGATCCCTTCCCCAAATTTTTACACATGGATATACAATAAATGGAAAATTAAAGAACACTTTAAAATTTACCCAAATTAAATTTTTTCAAAAACGTTTGCTCAATAGATATCAAAAAATAATGTTAACCCCAGGTTCGGATACTACCCTTTCTATCCTGGCTATTCTCCCAGTTGGAGCAAACTATCATTAGCGCCTCCCCCAATCTCACCACCCCTAACAATTTATACATACATTTTTCAGATTTCTTTGGCCGGGTCATGTCTTATCATAGTTCCTCTTCACTATCTTCTTTCTCAGATAGTGGATTGATACTGACAGATAATGACATAAACAATTTCTCTAGTTATAGAGTTATTCCAGGTGAAAGGGGTGCAATATTTACCCTAAAAAGAGTATTACCAACATTGATTTTAAATAAAGGTGCAGATATTAAAATATTGAAAACAATTTGGTAATAATAATTACATTGACAAGCTTATATAGGATTTTTAGTGACTGGGTTTACATCTATTTTTAAGGTATATTTACTTGACATTTTAAATATACATTCAGGACCAAAATGATGTATGATTGCTGTTTTCTGGCAGGAATTTGATAAATAAGTCAAACAATGATTTTCTAGCTGAAGCAAACAGGATACGCCATTCTCTGGTCTTCCTGTTTTCTGCTTCTAGCTTTGCCTATAGGGAAATTCCAAACAATATTTTAGGAGCAGGTCCCTTAGAGAATAGTTGTCACCTAGAACTATAATTTTTCCCTTACATTCCCATTACTTTTTGGGGTCCATTTACATAGGGACAGGTTCCCTGTTTGCCAGAAAAAAAATCCTAATAACTGCACTATTTTCTATGCATTTATGAAAGAATTGATCAGCCTGATCACCCTTTTTGCATTTACCATAGTACATTTGGTCCTTACAGGAGACCTCTCCAGCAGCCAGGTATGTTAATCATTTGTCCGTTACAGCAGATGATCTAGAGAATGTACTGAATGGGTCTCTTTCATTGTGGACATATAATTTTGTCTTCAGACAGGGGCAGCGAATTACAATTGATTGATTGCCAATATGATTGTTGCGTTGAATTAAAGTAGTTGAATTGAGAAAGGCTTTTTTTATGTTCTGGTGACCCTTGCCCCCTGTGTTCCTCTGCTTGTCTTCCTGTCTTAATATATGAAGGGATTGTAGCTCCATGGTTTTTTATAAAATTCCTCCTGAAGAAGAGGACTAGATCCACGAAACGCGTTGAGGATATTACATGCAATTCTGTCTGCATACTTTGGAATATTGTGAAATTTTTAATACCAGAATTCTTGTTTTTTTAAATAAAATGTTAGTTATTTTACACAGATGTATACCATTGCCTTAAAAGTCCCTTCATCATGGGCAGAGAAATAAAATATCCACCATCTCACACAGATGGCACATATCACATTACTTTTGGTGTCTACAGACAGCAGTAGATAGGTATATCTGTAGACAGGGGGAAACAAGCAAGAAGGTTGTTTTCCCTGTCAATAAGGGAAAACAACAGTGATCTGCCACTTATATACACCATGGCTAACTGATTTAAGCTAAACTAGTACACCTACATGGTATTATCACCAATATCTTACCATTGCCAACAACCCAATGAACTAAATAGTTGGGATTGGGATCATCCTTAGCATTATTTATACTGAACAAATAAGATGTAACTCATACAGCCCCCCACCCCAAAAAAAGAATTTTAATTGAAAGACAGAAGCTATACAACATACCGTTTTAACAGATTCGTTCTTAAGTGGCAACATTTACAGACCCAACTTTGGTCATTATAAAGCCAACACAAGTTGTCTTTCTCCCTTTGGTGAGTTTTGAACATAAAATAACATTGATAGCTGAAGAATCCAAGAATGATAGGGATGCCTAATGTTTTTAGGGATAGGATGGACTCAAGGACTCAACTATAGAGAAAAACGTTACCATCAAATTCCTAGTTGCCAGCTTAATCTGATTACGTAACTGATGTTTACCCAACCATGTCTAATCATCTAATATTGGAAAATCTTTGGATAAATACAATTTTCTTTGTAATCCACAAGTTTATTAAACTTTATTAGTTCAGATATCTTAACTGGATGAATGTTATCTTTTTTTTTTCACTAGTTCATGATGGGTGACCAATTGAAAAAGTATGTAGGATTCTTAAAAACTCTAACCTTGAGTTTTTTTTCCTGAGACAGAATGGCTCCAGGAAAGCAGGAAGGTCCCTCTCACAGACGCCATTCTCTCCCTGTAGAATTTCACAAAACAAACATACATAGGCAGCAAGAAGACCAAAGACCAAAGCAAGGACAGGAAGAGCAGTTTCAAAGCCCAGGGAAAAAAAATGGTGTGTCTACTTCACTCAATGGCCATTCAGGAACTACATTGTGAATGTGAGCAATCTGCTCAGCCTGTCTGCTACACTTGTTATCTATAGAATGCTTTATAGAGACTAGCCAAGTTTAAATATTACCTTGAATCATTCATAGATAACAGCTGTATTTCTGTTTTCCCCTGTTGTTTCATTAAAAATGACATCTAACATAAGAAATATCTGTACTTTGAACAGAGCACTTTTGAACTGTGTTGAGCTGTAAGTAAAGAGCAATGCCAGCATATTATTTCAGGGAAATAATTGTAAATCATGTACTTCCTTTGTACAGAGTTTATTCACTGACAATGGGGTCATCTCCAGTCATCCACAGCTAATTCCCAGCCGAATGTCTTGGTCTTCATTTTACTATTTGTGTAAAAGTATGCACATTAGCATAACTTCTACATCAGCAAGACAAGGAGAACATAATTTATTAAAATTACCAATAAAAGTATAACAAAATGTGAAACTTGTATATGTGGAAAAAGAACAAAAAGAAAAAAAGAATACACTGATAGCAGCATCTTTAAAGTGTATGTAGGGGCAAATTTTTTTCCATTTTTCCAAAAGTAGGGAAGAATTAGATTATCTGTCAAGTTTTTATTGTTATCTGTGTCCCACTGAGGGGATTCATCCACTTTAATTGTCTTGGTGACAGTTGTAACTGAGACAGAAAGTGAGGGAACCTCCAACATTTTGAGTTGTCATCGGCAGAAAGTGAGGGTAAATTGCCCAATGGGATCAACTGTTGTGGGGACAGATGGCTGAAATCAAACAATTGTTTTACTTTGGAAATACTTTTTCATTTCATTCCATTTTTTCATTTCCAGGTACATCTTTAGGATAGAAAGTAAAACCTTCCTGATAAGCAAAATTAACCTGATAGGTGTTTTAACCTGTGCTATAAAAAAAAATAATAAAAGTTTCTATTTTAAAAATAGAATAAACATTGGCAGACATGGATTATGTTTTTATTTCCTGATTTTATGTTGTTGAGAGTTTGATGTCCCAGGGTTGGCTTTGTTGTGGATGCCTCCACTACCCATCTTGGGCCATATATCAGGGTGGAGTGATGAGTGTATTCATCCCTTTCGGCCTATCTGCCTTCTCCCCTCCCGGCTTCTTCTTAGGATTTGTTTCTCCTTACCTTTCTTCCCCTTCTCTGGGTGTTGCCTGGAAGTTGACCTTCAGCATCTCCCAATCTGATCATACTTTTGCAGTATTAATGTTTGATGGGAGGAAGCATGTATGTCACTCCATACAACAATGTTGGTCTAGTCAATGATGTCATGCAGAAACTCTATACCCTTTTATACAAATCTGGAGACTAAGAACTTAAACAGTTCTTTCCTTTGCTCCTGGTGGCTAAACGGATGTAAAAGGAAGGTTAGGTACATACTATTGGATATGCTGTGGGTTAAATATAGGCTCAGTTTAAAGAGGAACAAAACCTTATAATAATAAATGCGACAAATTGTGACCAGGCAGGTCCTTTATTGCAGAAGGGACAGACAGGTGATGGACCATTATTGGGTTTGTCTGCATTTATTCTCAGTTTTTATAAAGGTATTATAACCTAGGATATATATTAGAGGACATCCAGTACATGCTGCATGAAGGATCGTTATTGCCAAGCTCTTATCAAGGGTCCTTTTGACCATTGCAAGTAGCACAAACAGGATGCTAAAACCCTAAATCTAATACTTCTTTAGAAATTAAAGATGCTCACTAATAAATCTGTGTTTAAAAAATGACTTCATTTTGTACATCATTCTGCTATTAAATCTTTTCCAGCGTGTAGTCTTTTTTAGTTTCTCTTGGATAATTGGCATCACCCCGAAGGAATACACCTCGGACCACAGTGAATCCTTCTTCGGACGTAAGGCTTACTGCTACTAAATTACATGAGTCAGATTTGCACTTCAGCTCTGGTCACTATTTTAGCAACTAATGCTTCTTTTCCCTCAAATTAAATTTAGGGATAGGAATTCTGGGAAAATCTACCCAAAGAAAGATTTACCACTTTATCAAAACTAAAAAAAAAATACATTTGTCTGGAGTTGAGCTTCAAATAAACTGCTAGCTCACAACACAGTTTAATCTGTAGATTTCATTCATTATCCTACACTTAAATTGAACAGCACTTTCACTTTTCTCAGGGCTCACTGCTATACTTGGGTTCTGGATAGTTAGAATGAGATCAGACATGTACTGGGGAAAGTAGGCTGATCTCGAGAATCCTTGAACAACAATGATATTACAGCAGAATTCACTATTCTTCTACTAGACTAATTTGTTGGGTGGAGCTGGCTGCTTGCTCAAATATCTGTCAGATTTTGGACCATCCCAGGACCACTTTTCACTTGCATGGGACTCCAAAACTGGAAAATGGGGTCTTTCTTAAAGTATACACCCACCATGATGCCGAACTCCAGTGTACCAGTGTGGAAGCTGATGAGCAGCATTTTTTATCCATAGCACAAATTAGGTACTTGTTTAAAATAATAATGTGATTGTTAATGATGACATGTACTCTGGTGATATATGTGTGAATTTTAATGATAGGGCCACTTTCAGAAATTCAGCATCTAGAAAAGCAGATCAACCCATTCTTACCGATTCTCAGAAATAATTGCCACTTCTATATAACAGGCATAATATGTTCAGTTATCAGTGAATACAGACCCTCATGCCACAAAAATGAAGAGTGCTTGGCTTTTTTTTAAATAATTTAATCTTTACAATAACTGGCGCTGTCTGAATTAACAGGAATCAGTTGCCATGGATACTCGATTTTTTTTCTCTGCACAAAATTGCTTACTGAGATATCTTCATGTGTTACAGAGACATTATGATCACCTGAACGCCTATTTTTTTCAGTCCACTGTGGTCAGGTAGGATATGTGGCAGAATCACAATACTATAATTGTCACTAAAATCATGGGGGTGTAGAGCTGAAAGAACGTTCCTATCACTCAACATCATTAGAAGAGATAAACAGGTCGTGACTGCATTTTTAGAGAGTTAAACACATGTTGTCACGGCTGGATTATTCTTATTCTACTTATGATAACGTACAGATAATGACAAGTGCCATCTTAAACTACATGTAAGCCCTAATTGAATGACATTTAGTGTGCTAAAGTGCTGTGTATCCTACACAACTGGTATGACTTTTTCTTTTATAAAAGACCGTCTTCATCTTTTTTCTCAAATGCATTTCAGAGCTGTCAGTCTTCTGCAACATCTTTTTAGCCTTTTTACTGCTTTTTTGTATGAACTTCGTAGGCAGCTGCATGTCCTTGCTCAGGCACCAAAAGTTTCTGCACAGCTGCATATAGTAGCAGGGTGACAACACAGGAGCAACTGGTAGACAGAGACAGAACGTTGCCACCTCATCATCAATCAAGGACATTCATGGAAGGATCACTAGATATCATTCTAATAAAGATCTTTTTTTTGCTTTGTTTGTGATTAGCTCACATTTCTACAGCATATCAATAGTTGAACATTTTAAAAATTAGGAAAAGTAATGTTTGATCATCACAATTTTACATTTACAACTGAATCCAGTGTGTTATAAATATGTACATTTTGTGTAAAAGTCGGTCAAATCTTTGGTTAAAACATTTATAAATAGACCCCAATGGTCTTTAGCAAGTAGGGAATAAACCAGAAAGCAGAAAATCTGAAGTGCTTACAATTCAGATCACAAGTACTTTAGACAGAAAACATGATTACCTAATAATCTACAATCTTTATAAACTGAACAAAAGGGAGCAATAAAACATGAACTCTATAGTAAACAAGCCTTGTCATTATTTTTGTAATTATTATTAATGTAGGTTAAAAAAAGAAAATAGGACAAAAATTAGACAAATGATAAAAAGCGAGTATCAGAAATGCCAAACATGATGCCACAGGGATGCCACACAGAAAATAAATGGGGATAGTGATGGGTCAAAGAGAAGAAAAACACATCGGACCTGCACATCATAGTCAGATGCTGCTCAATCTGGAGAAGAAGACATTCTAAAGAACAGTTTCCAAAGTCTGCTGTTACTAGGCATTTCTGTTTTTCATGAACAGTCTTCTTGGCACAGGTAAGTAGTCATAAAAATTACTTTTTTTGGGATTCAGACGCATGGTCAAAATGTTTTCCTCATTACTAGGTTTTAAATGTGTTATTTCCATGGAAACTATGTCAATTCTGAAAATGCTTGGCCAGATTAACTTCTGTAACACATCCAAAAAATACTTTATGAGGCAACATCAGGTTCATGTTTAAATACCAGACACTGGGAAGGAAAAATATTCTGCTGAGAACAGAACTCTGTCAAGCTGAATCAAGTGTCAAAAAAGTCTCAATATACTCTGAGACTCTGCAGTAATTGTTCTGCAAAAACACCCACACACCGGAATAGACCTGCAAGAGCAAAATTACATTAGTGAGTCACTGGATATTCCTACGTGTATTCCCACTGAAATGTTTTCCAGCCAAGATGCATTACACATAATGGAGGAAATGTACACCATTTTCAACTCATTTCCAAGAAAGACAAAATGCGCACCTTACTTTGACAGCCGTTCACTATAAATATAGCTTGTCCATGAAACTCACTGCTATAGAAGTCTAAATACTATTCCAGACATTTTTTAAGGGACAAACCAACCATATAGAAGATTGCTGTGTTTTACACCTAACTATATAAGTATCTATGTCCACTGAATAACTCCAACTTCAAACTTTCATAACGAGGGAAAGCCAGGCAAAGGGATAGATAACACCGTGCAGCGGAGTATACACTGCACATTTTACACTCAGACACCAGTTTAGACCTCATTCATAGTGATATGGTAGTGATATGACAATGGACTTTGTAAAGCCCTGTGTAATATGTTAGCGCAATATAAATATTGTGTATTATTAATAATAATAATAATAATAATAATATTATTAATATAATAATAATTGATAGCACTTTACTCCCAGGCTCAGATCAGACTACCCCTTTACACTCTCCAAAATAAATCCTCTTCCTGCACCCAAACCCCAGATCAGACCATTCTTTTACACTCAGATCCTTAATAAGGCCCCCCTTTACACTCAGACTTTAGATCAGACTACATCTTTAAATTCAGGTTAAGACCTCTTTCTACCACTTTATTTCCATGTCCCAGATCAGACTACCGCTGTACACTGAGACCCTTATTCAGATCCCATTCCCAGCACTTCCCAGACCCTTACACGAAAACTAATGACTAACGACAGATCAAAGAATATGCGCAATTATTTTGAATGATCGTAATGTGCACAAATCTGTACAAGCTGTAACGATACGGTCGTTCAAATATGATCCACCAATAGTGTACACACACTAGATTGTTTGAACGATGCAGGAAGTGACATGTAAAGGAGAAAGTGTACTGCAGAACCATCCACGATCATCACTGAATGAATGTACACACAATAGATTGTGAACAATCGTTGCTCAATCAGATCTGCCGGGATGGTCGTTCGTTTCCAGCGACAATCGGCGTTTATCAGCGTCGTGCACTTTTTTGTTAACGATTATCGGACGATCGGTCGTTTCCAACGATAATTATTGCACGTGTGTACACAGCCTTAGTCAATTCTCCACTTTACACTTCAACCCTAGATCAGATCACATCTTTTTTTCCCCCTCGTTTGGTATTATTATTATTATTATTGATGATAATACCACTGCACAACAACGATTTTGCTACTGGGAATAACACATGTGATTTACGTGATTTCTAGTGTGCTAATTCCAAATCTGAACCTGAATTTACCTATCACGTACAGATTTTAAGGTATGCTGCTAAAGCTAAAGGCGTGCTAAAGCTTTTCAAATGGTCGGTAATTGGGTAATGTATTTTTACATGGGAACATTATAACAGTTG